>NC_068340.1:19230514-19547434 GCF_014633365.1 Diospyros lotus | reverse complement strand
TTAATTGTTCAATGTCGATTTTATATTCACTCACTATCATTTCCATTTCTGTAGCTATTTTGAGAAATGATAAACCCAATGAAATTAGTTGAATTCCAAACGTAGAATCAAATATCCAAAGTAAAACATCATTAGGAGGATCAAAACATATGTATACAAAGTAATATTTACCATGTATCTCTATGTTTTAGTTCATTTTGAATCTCTAGCTTTGGGTCGTATGTAATTGGCTCCATGCCTTGTTTCGCCTGGGGTTGCCCAGTGCGTTCTTGTATAGTTTGTTTATATTTATACATATTTATCTTTCTGATAAAAAAAATATCTAAAATAAAAACAAAATTGTGATTCATCAAAGATGAGTTTAGAAGAGGCCATGGATGAATTAAGCCTAGTTACTTGGGTGACCCAAGATGTCTCTTAATCCTAGTTATGTTCAAAATTTGTTAATAGTAAAGAACTAATCAAATAATCAATCTAATGACGCAAAGAATGATATTTTACTCTTAATAATAAAATGGTTTTGATAATGACTATATAAAAATCAATCTCTACAATATGGATTACATAGATGAGAAAATAATTTTTATAAAATGAAGCAAGGCATGGATTATGTAAATGAGAAAATAGCTTTTAATATGTGAATTTTGAAGCAAGATATGAAATCCTATAGAAGAAATATTGAGTTTGGTTGAGTGATATTTATTTTAAAAATATATTTTTGATAATCTCAACTTGCCTTCAAAAAGATCAAAATGTGGATTTGTTAAAGTTTTCTATGTTTTCAAAAGGATAGTCGACTATGTGTTTCATTCTGTTGACTATGCCTTAGAATAGTCGACTATGCTGTTAAGGATAGTCGACTATGTATAAGGATAGTCGACTATGCTGGTTTGATCTGTCGACTATGTGAGGCATCTGTCGACTATTTCTTAGTCTGTCGACTATCAAGTAAGGATAGTCGACTATGGCTTTTCATCTGTCGACTATTTTTGTTCTGTAAATTCAAAATTTTCTTCACATTTTCTCATATGTCGACTATTCACTTGCATCTGTCGACTATGGGTTTTTTGTATTAAAAGATAATCGACTATCTCTTTTTGTTTGTCGACTATGCTTAGCTTTATTTGATAAAATAGTCGACTAACCCATTTTCTCTGTCGACTATGTGTTTCACAGAAACTTATAACGGCTAGTTTTTGGCGTATTAAATGCTCGCCCAACCACCCACAACGGTCCAAAATTCAAACTTACCCACCATCAACTATAAATAGGTGGTTGAAGATGCATTGAAGGCTGCTGAAACACATTGAATATCTTGAACGATCGTGCCTTCACTGTTACATCGAGCTTTAACTTTTCTCTCTGTATGTTCATTTAAGAGGCTTTGATATTTTACTGTTATATTACTTTTAAGCCTCGATCTTACATTTAAAGAGAGAGCTTGTAACTAAGAGTTGTACTCTTAGAATCTCCATTTCATTCTCTGTATTTTTCCTAGCGGTAGCTAGAGGGCCCATTAAGTTGGGAGGTTGTAAGTTCCCTAGTCAAGGACTAGAGGACCTGCTCGTATTGAGTAGGGGGTTTGAGAGTAAAGATTGGTTTTAAAATCCTTAGTTGATAGCTAAGGTAGTGGACTAAGCTTGGAAAGCTGAACCACTATAAATACATGTCTTCACTGCTTTCCATATTTTTCTTGCTTCCTTTGCATTTCTGTTTCTACTGACTTTGAATGTTCATTGATAAAATTCCATATTTACTCTTCACCATTTGAAAGTATCTTTGCTTCTCAAAAGAATTTTTTTTTAATTATACCAATTCACCCCCCTCTTGGTGTATGTCATATAAGTTCAATTCTATCAAAGAATTGACTACCGATATACTTTTTAGAAACACAATCGATGATGTAGAGCACATCTCGTTCAAGTGTAACCATTGGGTCAATGAACCCTGCAAGAAAAAGTCAATAAGGACTACCCCCAAACTTGTTAGAAAAGTCACTCCAAAATCTAAGTCAAATAGAGAGTTAGGATAGAGTATGTGAAAAGTAGCTAGGCTAGAGAATGCTTACTGCTTGGAAAGATCCTACTTTATTTATATTTATCCAGGTGAATTCTTTGTTGGGGATAATATCATTGCAATTTTTATTGACTAGAAGCAATTATCTTAGCTAAAAATATTAGGAGATTTCTCTTACGATTATAGTTATCATAATCCAACCCCTAAGTTATAGGAGAGGATTTCGGTTTAAATTAGCCTTATCATTCATTGAGATTGTTTTGAGAGTCTTTGCTACTATAATGCCAATCCATGAGGCCAAGCTAGCGAGGTTCAACCTATTAGGTCATTAAGGCTAAGCTTAGCCCAATTTGTTTGAAAGGCCAAGCCTAGTCCAATTCGTATGCAAGGTTAAGCCTAGCCAATTTGGCATGTACCACATGAATGCAAACCTTGGACACATCACAATTCATAATATGTTGGGTGACAAATGTTAATTCTCATTGTTTGAGGATCTGGGCGTCACTAGTTGTCATCTTATCGTTACATGGTGACTTTTAAATGATAGGTTTCAATCTCGTGTTGGTTTCATATGCAACTTACCATTAACCCCATCATTGTCGCTATTTTGAGAAATGGTTAAACCAAGCAAAATATATTATACTACAAAAGTAAAATAAAATCTCAAAAATAATGATGAAAGTTTGTAATTCATTATAAATGAGTTTAAAGAGGCCGGTAGATGATTTAATTCAAGTTATCTAGGTGGCCCAAGAAGTCTCTTTGTAATACCCCGAGAGCCCAGAAAAGTTAGTATATATCGAGGATAGTGTAAGAAAGGAAACAACACCAGCTGGATACCTTTTGGGCTGAATGTTGGCAAAGAACTCCCAAGTTAAGCGTGCTTGACCTGGGGTAATCCAGGGATGGGTGACCCCCCTGGGAAGTTCGTGTAGGCCCATCAGGGTAAGTTGTTCCGGTCTTTCCTATCGCTCGAGCGGGATGTTACAAATGGTATCAGAGCCGACCCTTGGCGAAGGCGGTCCGATGAGGGCGGGGAGTGGCGCCGGGGCTTGAGGGCCTGTACAAGGAGCAGCTTCTGGCAGGCTTCTAAGATGGCAGCCCCCAAGGGGAGAAGGTCTGGGACCAGTTGTAAGGTCGCATGACGGGGACGTCATGTGCTTAAGGGGGGGAGAATGTAATACCCCGAGAGCCCAGAGAAGTTAGTATATATCGAGGATAGTGTAAGAAAGGAAACAACACCAGCTGGATACCTTTTGGGCTGAATGTTGGCAAAGAACTCCCAAGTTAAACGTGCTTGACCTGGGGCAATCCAAGGATGGGTGACCCCCCTGGAAAGTTCGTGTAGGTCCATCAGGGTAAATTGTTCCGGTCCTTCCTATCGCTCGAGCGGGATGTTACACTCTTAATCCTAATTATGTCTAAAGTTAATTAATAGTAAAAAAACTAATTAATTAATCAATTAAGTTGTTAGTTTTAGTGCCCTAATACTAGATTTAGATGGGATCTAGTTATTGTATTATGGGATTAATGATGTATATCTTGCAAATATAATAAAATATGATTTCGTATTTTAAGGTCATATATTCATTTATACCTCTCTAATCAATTATATGAATGAGCCCTTAAATTTCCTGACGATAGTTTTATTCTTCAGTGTTAAGAATACGTGACAAAAACTTTCGGATTAAGAATTTCTTAAAAAGGTATTCCCAGCCCTCAAATTCCTCTAAACTGGGCTATGATTAATCGATTACAGACTTATACATGAGTTACTACCTTTGATTAGTATGAGATACTAATGATAAATGATAGTGACTTGCATGCAATAATCCATAAGATGGATATGGTAGATATGTGGGCAGATGTTAGTGGAACATCTACTAAATGTGGTGAAAGTGATAGATCACATGGTTAAGGAGGTTTATGATCTTTCATTTGATAAGAATAATGTGCTAAGGCACACACCAAGAGGGGGGGTGAATTGGATATCTTAAAATTTTAGTGTAAAATAGATGTCTTTTGTTGCAAATTAAGATATAATGTAAATGAGAAATATCAAGATAGTGCACCCAAAACAACAATGAGAATAAGAGCACAAACGCAAGATGAACACAATAAATTATAGTGGTTCGGCTTGATCTAAGCATAATCCACTACCTTAACTCCTTACTAAGGATTTTAAAAAATTAATCCACTATATGAAAATAATTTCATATATCTTCAAGATAGGCCCTCTAGCAAAAAGGCTAGGCAATACAAACCTCCTACTCAATGAGTAGGCCTTCTAACAAAGATGTGAAGAAATACAAAAAAGTAAAAATGAGAGTTTCTAAGGGTTTACCCCTTTAGTTGCAAGTTCTCTCAATATACAAGGCTTGAAATGATAATAAGTAATAAATACACAAAGCCTTTACAATGACAATGAGAGAAATTTAAAAATTAAAGCACAATGAATGATCTTGGTAGTTGGTAGTTGGTAGTTGAGTATTCAATCCCTCTAACGTTCTTAAATGGTCTACTGGTCTGGTATTTATAGTTGATGGCTAGAAAAACCAAAAATTGAGCCATTGGAGTTGGTTGAGCTACATTAAATGCACTAAAAAACTAGTTGTTACAAGTTGTTTGCGATCAAAATGGTTGACAGGTTCACTGAATCGATCGATAAGTTAGTTAAAAAATTTAAACATCGGTCGACAGGTGAATCAAGGCGGTCAACCGTTACCCAAGAACGGTCAACAAGACCTGATGCAGAGGCAGTCAACAACAAACTACATAGAGCATACAAATAATATTATTAATTATTTAATTGATAAAAATAAAATAATTTATTATTATGATAATTAATAAAATAATAATTTGAATTAATAATCTAAAATATTGTAATAAAATAATTTATATTATTATATCAAATTAATATTTATTTAAAAATATAATTATATTATAAATCTAATAATTATAATAAATTAATTAGTTTGATATATTGTATTATTATAATAATTATAATAAAGTAATTATTATAAGTAGTACTTAAATCTTAATAATTTTTTTTATTATTTCATAGTTAGAATTAAAAATTTTAGTCAATAACAACAGGAAAATGGTTTATTAACGACGACTTATTTTGCCTGTCTTTAAAAGTTATCTTATAACGACGGAATTTATATTTAGTCGTTAATAGTACAACATTAACGATCAAAACTATTGTCGTCGCTAATTTTTGGTCATTAATGCTTGTTTTTGTTGTAGTAACACACAAGGGGGTGCACCGTTATAAGAGTAAATGCAAAACAAGTTTAAACTCGGTGTCATCCCAAATATAAAGAACGTATTTTCATGAAAGAACATAGAAATTGGTATAGCTTCATGACTGGAATAATCCCTAGATGAATATCTTCTGAATTTAAATAGAATTCCTTACTCCGAACTCGAATCTTGAGATCACATGATTTATAGCATTAAGAGGGACTAGACTGGGTTGTAATGGGGCTATGAGGTTAATATGGGTTGTCAAAGAAAAGGGTAAAGTGTGCAGAGGGTATGTTGGGATTTGTTTTTACACTAATATCATAGTGGACATATTGTTTTCTTCATCATTTATTTTGAAACACTTGTACTGAATAGCTTAAGAGAACTTCACTTTTTTTTTTCCTTTTTTTTATATGAAAATACCAACATAGACTGATTCCTAAAAACACACTATGTTTGGACAAACTTCATGTGGTTATGGTTTAGATGAGGGTAAGAAAAGAAATTGTGTTTAAAAATGGCTCAAATGGGCTAACAATGGAGGTTAATATAAAGAAAAAAAAAAAGGTTAATAGGCCCAAATTGAAAGAAATTGATCCCCCTATCATGTTTCTACAAAACGATGTTACTCAGTCAACTAATTTAGAGTTTGAAACTAGCCAAATTCATTTACAATCATACTAAACATTCAAAGCAAATTGATGTTTTGAAGCTATTAAATAGATGATATAAACAATAAAGCGCATTTAGAGTAAGTGTTATTTCACTCAGAATCAACGGTTATTAGGCTCAAACACTCACTCGGGTAATAGTCTCCACTTCTATTGAGGGATCATGCAGTGCGTTAATCAGCTAATTACCATTGTTTTTGACTTTATAACCGATAAACCAATTTCTAATTATTGAACACCCGATGCATGCAAATCACCTATTCTAATTCTATACATATACGTTTTCAAATAAGAAATTAAAGTATTCATGATTCATACTGCAAATTCAACTGGCTATCAGTATATAACTCTAAAGTTTTAGGGATAACATTATTTAAAGCACACATAATTTTTTTAATTTTTAATAGGAGGAGATAAACAATAAACTATTCACACAAAACTATAAGCATGCAACTACAAATTCACAGTTAAACATGGACCAGATAATTCATAAATAAACCTTACTTCCCCTCAACTTGAATTACAGTAATAAAATAGGGTTGTTAGGAATATCTGTAACTCCACAAGTCTATAAGTTTACTGTGAACTACTAAATCTTCAACAAACAAGTGAGAATACCTTATATATATATATTTCTTTCCACACCAAAATAAGAAAAATTCATGCAAGTCATAAAATAAAGAGATGCGTCTTAAGAGTACAAAAAGTACTCCTTACTTTGCCATCTTATCATAGACTTGCCTTACAGGGATAAATCTAAATTAATCAGACCCTTTTGTCACTTGCTTCCAATTGCCTTAGACCAGTCTATCCAAGGCTCGTAAGGATCATGTTGTTGAACATAAGCATATAATTTCTCTAGCAGCTTCTCAATGATGGATGCAGAAATGAGAATCTTTCTTGTCGAAAGAGAAATAAACTTTTGTTCCACAACCTGATCAAGAAAAGAGAGCAACCCATCAAAAAAATGGTTAACATTTAAAAGTCCAATGGGTTTGGTATGGAGATTGCTCTTGGCCCAGGAGATTATATAAAAGATTTCTTCAAGTGTACCAAAATCTCCTAGTAAAGCAATGAAGGCATCTGACTGATAAATCTTACAAGCCATGTGCTTAGACATAGAAGTGGTTCTTATAAGTTAACCGCGTGTAAACCCGAAAATCTGTGGATCAGCCAAAGGGATTGGCATTACACCTACCACATATGATTTTCCAAGATGTGCAGCTTGTGAAACACATCCATTCAATCCATGACTTCTCCCTCCATAGACCAAATTAATTTTTTTTTCTCTCCCAATTTTAGGCTAAGTTCGCTTGCTGCAAGTGTGTAACAAATATCGCTCCCAAGTTGAGAGCCACATAGTACACATATGATATTAATTCAATGAACTAGCTGGACTTCCATTTATGTTAGTTCTTTATGTATGCTTTGAAAGTAAAACTGGTTAAAGAGGTTTGGGGATCAAAAGTAGCTACATAGAAATTCAATAATAAATGAACACAAACAAAAATCATGTGTATACACAAGTAGTTGTGATTGTGGCTCACATCTTCCTCTGGTTTTACGTCCAGAAATGGCTTAAACACCTTCTATGAAGTGGGGATAAGCTTCCCATCCAATTTTCTTTGAAATTGGCAAACATGGTCAATTATAGTCAGATTCCCAAGACTATAGCGTTGGTGGTCACTTCTGAACTGGGTCCATAAAGAAAAAAGTTCTCGTTGCACTATTCCGCACGGATGCGTCTCAAGAGTCAATTGGATATCACCCAAAGACTCCTTACTCAGTTCACCATTTATGAAACTAATTTTATCTTCTCGATTTATGGAAGTAACCCCCACAGATTTGTATCGTGTGTTACAAGTCTATCGAGCACATTTGTGACAACCATTTAATCTTTCTGCTCTTCATTTTTTCGAAAAACTACTCTTTCCCAATCCTGGAAAGTGCTTAAAACTAGGTGAAGTTTCGCCAAGAAATTGAACTTTTGCTTCAATCAACCAATGAATATCTTCAGGGATATTTTTTCACATCAAAAGCCTAAGTCTTTCACACCTAGTGGCATAAATATTTTTCAAATCATTTTGTGGGAAAGATGGATAATAGTTGCGAATTTTTGAGAGGTGAAGATCCATTTTTTTTTTTAAAACACAACTATAGTAAGAGGAAAGTAAAACAAAACTATGAATCTTTCAAAAGGGACGAGAGTACCTGATCGGAGAACAACAAAAAGAAGAGAAGACTAAGCTCAAAGAAGTGCGGCTTGCCTTATGCAGATATGGGGTCTCTTATAGGGCAGTGGAAGTCATCATTCCAATAACCCCACTTGGCTCGAGGCGTGCCACGAGTGTAGGGTCACATCTGGCTTCTCCTTTTTTCAACGTTTGGCGTTTCTTTTTCAAGACTTGGCGTTTCTTTTTCTTTATAGAGCAGTGTGTTGTTTCCTTTATAGGACAGTGTGATTGCACTACCCAAGAAAAGTGGTTGCCACCAACGTTAAGTCTATCTCCCTCTTTTCTTTCTCTTTTTTTTTTTGTATATATATATATATTTATTTTTTATTTTAAAAAACAAATTTTAGTTTATTATATATTTTTATTTTTTTTAGAGTTTTTTTTTCCTTTTCTTCCAATTAATGATCAAATGAGTTGTTGCCTACCTAATCGTATAATAACTCCCATTCATTACATCACTTTTAAAGTTATCTTCAAAATTATGTAAATTGATTTTTCTCATGAATGCACATACATCTTTTGAAAATATGTCATCCGGAGGTGTTGGTTTTATTATATCATAGTATGGCACATCAATTCGCACAAACATCTCACACATGGCTGGTTTAATTTGATCCCCAATAATATAGACTAGCTTAAAAGACATAAATTTAGGCTCAAGTTTGGCTAGGCCCATGATATTTTCACATTTGGGCTCTGAGGTTTTATCATCTTCTTTCTCCCAGGCTTCTTTCATTCTCACATCATTTTGGTCCAATTTTTCTTCTACGATTGCTCTTACCATCCTAGGGTCATCAAGTATCTCAATTGGTTCATCATTCCTAGGGATGGGTGTAAATTGTACCAACTCTTGACCTATGGGTGCATTGAATGACAATTCTTCCTCAAGACATTGACCTCGAAATTTTGATTGGGTTGGTTTGGAAACTCGCCAGGGTCACTCATGCTCAAGGTTTGTGTAAACTCGGTCAATTGTTCTAAAATGTCACCTATGGCCCTAGTGATTTGTTCTTGAAGTTTGACCACTTGTGCATTAAAACTCATTTCACCTTGCATAAACTCTTGAAGGGTGTCCTCTAAAAATCATGAGTTTGATAAGGATCAGATTTAACCCCTTATTCTAACTCGAATTGGTGAGGTGGTGGACGAAAAGGTTAATGAGATTGAAACATAGAGTCATCGCTTCAAGGATAATTCCAATGGTCATAGGAGCTGGGGTAATCAGTGTAAAGATCCGAGATGTAGCCTGACAAATAATAGTTATCCCTCTGACTCTAGTTAAAAGAAAACCTCCCCTCACTGAGATCGAGATGGCCAAATGCATTAGAAGACACAGACATGCTAAAATACTAATACATAGAGAATATGAAAATGACAATTCAACAATGGATAATGATGCTAATGAATCAATTAATGTTTCAATAATGATACCTGACCGTAGTCTCTTGCATTGTTTAATAACTAAAAGTTATCTAAATAATTTTTTTATTATTATTTTTAATTTAATTTTTTAATTATTTTTTAATTTATATTTTTTTATTATTTTATTATTTTTTTCAAATATATATTTTATATATATTTTTTTGAAAATAATTTTTTTAATTATTATTTTTTAATTATTTTTAAAACTATAAAACAACAACAAAATTCAACCAAATTTAATCTCCTTGGCAACGGCGCCAAAAACTGATTGCTACACTACCCTGCACATTTATTCATCAAAACCACAACCAAATTCATCTAACGTCAATCCTCTTATTAAAGCAGGTGTAGGGCGATTATACTCTCCAGTGTGCGAGTGTGCGTGTAGTACAATTTTAAATTTATATTTTGGTGAGTCCAAGTCAGTTCACAGGGAGATTATTTATGGATGAAAATAAAAATCATAGAAGATTTGATTTTAGGAGGTGATTAAGATGATCTAAAGACAAGAATTAAAACTAAACTAACACTAAATTTAAGCAGTTTGGGTCAAGATAATTTTAGTGTCAAAACCAATTAATTCCCAATTTAATAGAAAATATCAATAATATTCATCTAAATTAAGTTTTGTAGATCTGTCAATAATTTTAGTTGAAGATAATGATAATTCTTGTTTAAACAATCTCTATACATGGCATGAAAATTTTAAGTTAAGAAATTACCATAAATTGAATTATATTCTACAGACAGATTTTATAGATACAGATTAATCATTTAAGCTTGGGTATGAAAACATTTCTAGGTCTAGCAATCTCTATACGTGGCATGAAAATTCTAAGTTAGGCTTGTGCTCCAATCCAAACTCAAAGATGCACTATACACACACTACTTGAATTAAATCAGATTAATATTATACATTTGAAGCGCGGCTTTCTTTGGGAATCATGGCATTGGACACTGTCTTTACCTTAACCAAAGATTGGATTTAACTACTCATCTTTATTTGAAAATAAATTGGCAGGAATTTAAATGACAAGAATCAAAGGACAGTATTTAAAAGACAATATTTAACCGACTATATAGGCGATATATAATTAAAGACAATATTTAACCGACCGTATAGGTGGTGTATAATTGAAAGACAATATTTAACCGACCATATAGGCGGGGAAGAATTAAAAGACAATAAGAATAACATAACACAATTATATGGAAACTAAAGTTTGAAGAATTGAGAGAGAAATTCTAAGAATTACAAAACTATAGAAAAACTAAAGTTAAAAATTTGAGAGAGAAATTCTAAGAACACAACTATGCTTTTATTATATGAAAAATTGGATGGTTACAAATGCAACCAAGTGAGCTATTTATAGCCCACAAGATGCAATGGAGACCACTCAATTATCTAATTTAAAAATATAAAAAAATCTAATTTAATAATAAACAGAAAAACAAAATACCTAATTTCAAAATACAAAAATAAAAAAAAATCTAATTACTCAAAAAGTTCGAGCCAAAGTGTGGTTCTTGAAACTTCATGACTTGATGTAAGCGATGATGTAAGCTTTGATATAAGCAACTTGTGGGATTTGGGCCTTCCTTGTGTTGGGCTTCTAATCCATATATTATATATATTATATTTATTTTTTTATATTATATATATTTTTATATTAATATTTTTAAACTTGCATGCAATCACAAAATGCATAATAATATTCAATTTAAACCATTTTAAGATCAAAATAAGGATGAAATTATAATAAAATTTTTATAAAATTGACCACTAATCAATGAGTCCAGCTCTCAAGCCACCCGAGCTTGACGGTGTAGCACCATATGGGACATGTACACACATATAACATGTTTTATGCTCATAAACATGCTCAATAAAAGAAACAATACACATGATACACGCGTAGGATCCCTTCACTTTAAGTGTATAAGGCTAGCTCACTCACTTAATCATGAATGATATGCATGGGATGCATTTACGAACAAGGGAACTCGAACCACTAGGAAGAAAAAAGGGAATCAAAGTTTCCAGAAGGCTTTTAAGCCAAAATAGGGGGCTATTAGTTGACAAATGCCTTGGCATCTGTCGATAGATTGCTTCCAATCTATTGACAGACAGAACCCCAAAACACTCGACTCCCCTACTTTCCTCACACGAAACCTAGGCAAGATGGCTCAAACTCTTGCCTAATCTTTACCCCAACAAAAACGCATCATTCCCAAGCAAAATTGGGGAGAGAAAATCCCCTTGGAAACGTTAAAGAAGAGATTAAAAGAAGAAAAGCAAGTATGTTACAAGCAGGTAGAGATTTTCTCCAAAAACAGAGGGTTTAGGTCGAAATCCTTTCTAACAACTGAAATTCCAGGTCAAAAACCATAAGTAGGGATTAGAACTTGCCTTAGATTGCTTTTCTAACACCCTTTAGCCTTTTATGACCTTTAACTCCTCACGTAACCTGCCATAAATGGGAATTTCCAGCTCCTCTTAGCTACAAAACAGGTGACAAGCTGGATCCTAAGCTAAAGAAAGGCTAATAGATAGGTTCCATACCTTGAATTCCTCCCTTGAGACCTTTAGCAACCGCAAGAAGAAGGGAATGAAGAAGAGGAAGAACCCTAGCAGTTAGAAGCTCTTTCTCCTGAAGCTCTCCATCGCCTCATGCTTCTCTCCCTTTTTAATTCATCTCTATTTATACTTCCCTCATTTTATTTTAATTTAATTGCTAAATATCCAGCCCACTTAAGTCCCTTAATCCTCTGTTCTTACCCCTTAATCCCCTTTTAATTAGAAGCCCTCTTATCCCACTTTACACCTTCCAAACTTACCCTTGTGTTGACTTGCTCTATTCTCTCTTGACTTTGAATATTCAACCTCGCTTGACTAGCCAACCCCTTCATTGCAACCTACCAAATTAAATCCTTAAATTAGTGTTATTTTAAATAAGAGAAAATTCCCCAACATAATAACATAACCGTACCATAATAACGGAGCGTTACATAAATAATATATATATATATATAGAAAAATAATATATTATACTCAATAATAAACATAAAATAATATAAAAATTATAAATAAAATCCTAATTTTGGAGTATCCTATTTTCACGCAATTCACAGGATTCAACAAGTAATCAATATTTCACGATCAATGGTGTAATACTCTTTGTAGTAGCGATCCTTATATATCGTATTAGCAATCAAAATATGCTATAAAAAAAATCTCTATTTCATAGCGCTTCTTTCTATACCTATGAATTCCATTAGACCCATAAATGATATATTTGAAGACTCCTTTAACTTTTCCAATATCAATAGATTGATTGTTTCACTAGCTCTTGTATATTCCAAAAAGAAATAAGATCTTTAAGAGTTGTTCCTTGAATCAGAAAGAAAGTATTTTGATTTTTCTAATAACAAAAAAGTGTGATATACTTGAATCTAAACGTACGGTGGTGGAGGAACTAGATCAAAACACCTCCCCTAACACTTCTATGATATTTCATAAGAGCAAAACAAAATCAACAATCATCTGTAGTTGCCCGTTGCAAATGGAAGAGAATTAGCAACGGGTGATTGCTTGTCGCTGAATAATAAAATTTTCAAAATTAATATACTTTTTTTAACTATTTTAAAATATAGTTCTTTTATAGATATTTGATTTTATGACTTCAAATTAATTAGAAAAAAAAGTATAACAGATAAAGAAAGAGAAAAAAAAAAGTAATAAAAATAAAGCACTAAGAGTACTTGAAGAACAATGACTGAAGAAGGAATAAAATTAGCTTTTAATTAAAATATTTTTCAATAGTATGCAAGTCTATTCTTAATTATAAAATGGGAGGTAAAGATTAATCTTTTATTTTTTAAATGATAAATAGTTTTTATGTTATAAATAATAATAATTATATAAATTATTTTACTAAATAATTTATAGTTTTAAATTATATATATATTATTTAAACTAAATTATTTTTAACAAGTTATATTCTCGGACAAGTCTCTTAAGAGGAAAGCAAAATGAACAATCATCTCTTTAAAAGTACTCTTTGAGATAAACTTCAAGATCCTTTCATTGATTAAAGAATAAAATTGTATATTATTGTTCACATGAGTAAAACAATATAGATAAAATATAGTAGCAAAAAAGACTTTGCAGTCTTGCTTTTATATTTTTTACTAAAAAAATTGAAAAAATTATTAAAAATTATTCACCTCAATTATACAATTAATTGGAGTGTAGCATAGTAAACAAATTAGTTAGCTAATTAAATATATAATTTTGTGTATGATATTACAATTAAAAATATGTACCCGCTAATGAGCACTTCCTACTCCACTATTGAAGTCATATCCGATGTCAATTATCCTTATAGCAAATAACATGTCAATTAAATGATCGGGTAAGACAATTAATATAAATTAGATTATATAAAGGCAACCAAAAATATGCAATACAAAGTTGGATTTATTATTATAAATATGTTCGGTTGTAAAATTAAGAATACTATGCTTAAGTGAAGATTCCGAAGAGTAAGTAATATATAGGATTACGAACGATGTAGGAAAATATAATATATTCAAATATATTTATGTCTTTTAGAAAATGAGAAGTTTGGTCTTTTATCATTTAATGTAAGTAATGTCTTCTCATTTACACACTAAATACAAAATAATTATAATATAAGTGTGAAACAATATTATTTAGTGTCGTCACTATTTTATCTCGTTTTTAACTTTGTAGTGACACTATTTAATCAACCAATCAAATAGAAAGTTCAAGTTTTTAGCATGTTAGTTTACTATGATAAATATATAGGTGAGTTATATAGAGTGAATTTCATAGAATTACATGAAATTCGTAGTATTCAGTACAATGTATGGAATTCAAGGGTTTTTTAATTATTTATATATATTATTTTATATTTATTATTTAGTATAAATATTAATTTTTTATGTATATATATTATTTATAGTTATTTAATTTAAAAAATATTTAAAACTTAACAAAATTAGTTACCCGCATCCACCCATCGTTGTTTGAAATAAATTTAATTTTATTCCATCGCTAAAAGATTTAAATTTTAATTCAAATATTCTTTTATTTTAGTTACGAAACTGTTTTGTCGCTGAAAAATTTTAAATTTAGTTAAATTTTTGTTATTATAAATTATTTGTATCATAGCGCTAAAATTTATAATTTAATTTTTAAATTTTTTATTTTATAGATGAGAGATTTTCATATTAATATATATTTTTTATTTAAAATTTTAATTTATTTTAGTGACGGAACAAATTCATTGCCAAAAGGGAATTTATTTAATTTTTAAGTTTTCATTTTTAGCGAACGGAATTTTTTCGTAGCTAAAAAAATTGAAATTAAATAATTAACTTTAGTGACGGAATTTTTCATCCCTAAAAATTAAAATTAAATTTTAAAATAATTAATTTTAGCAACAAAATTATTCTGTCACTAAAATATTTTAATATTAATTTATATTTTTTTTTCAAATCTTTTAGTTCTGTCGCTAAAAAAATTAAAATTAAATTTTAATTTTAATATCTTTTAGTGACGGATCTCTTTTGTCGCTAAAAAATATAATTTAATTTTAGCGACGAAACTAATCCATTGCTAAAAGATTTGTATATTAATTTTTATTTTTTTTAATTTTTTGTGACTGATTTTTGCCATTGCTAAAAAATTTAATTAATTTAATTTCTTTTAGTGACGAAAAATCCATCGCTAAATTAAAATTAAATTCCCTAAAATTATTTAGTGACGGGAGTTTTCGTCGCTAAATTTAAAAAATATTAAAAAACATTTAGTGACAGGTCTTTCCGTCGCTAAATTATAAAAAAATTTGCGACAACATTTTCTGTGATTAATCCATAGCTAAATTTTTGCAACGACAACTCCATTGCTGGCCTGTTGTTAATTAGTGTCGAATTTTTTTTCATCACTAATTTCGTTGCTAAATTGTGTTTTTCTTGTAATAAGGAAGGACGAAGTCTAGTGCCTACTTAGGGCGTTTCTCATTGAAACATAGTCCATTCCTTCATTAATGGCTTGATAGGTGAAGAATTCGGTCGATTATCCACTCGTGGCACTTGGTAGGTGGGAGTGGGTCGTCACATATAGGGACATGGAAAAAGAGATTGGAAGGAAAAAAATAATGTATTCAAGCTGTTAGGGGATTAATCATAAATATGCAAAGTTGAGGACCAAAGTAAAAATGAATAAATCTTGCAACCATCTTTGTCGGAGGAAGGAACCAGCGATAACCAAGTTGGAAGATGGTTAGAAGGTCATCATGAAGGGGTTTAGGTGGCCTCCCAGGTGTCTTCTATGTTGGTAAAATCTGATTGGTCAAGGTTGCTTATAAATATGGAAGAAAAATCTAGAGAATGAAGAACAAACCATGAAACCAGTCCAAACTGTGAGAAATCTAGGCTGATTTGAAGGATTCCCGTGTGAGGAATAGAACCACAATAGGGAGAGGAAGATTCTACAACAAACGGAGAGAGAGTTGGTGTTAAAATGAGAGAGATATAGGTGAGTGACCAACACATTGCATCTGGCCAGAATCTGGATTGGGTGACTGGAAACTCCGTCCGAAAGCAAAAACTGAAGAGGAGGGAGAGAGGAAGATATAGGTTCAAACGGGAGGCAAAACAGAGTTTGGACGAAGGAGAAAATTCGAATAAACTGGAGCCGCTCATGATCCCCGGCGAAGGAGTAGGAGGAAGAAGATGCACGTGTAGTACACGCATTGACCAGCCAAGCGCGTGAGCCACAAGTGGGATCCATTCCCGAGGCATGTGGGGGTGCCTGAACATGTAAGAAAATCTGGAAATAAATACAGAAAAATACAATAAAACAATATCTAGTGTTTTGTGGAAGAAAAATCCAAAAACCATCTCAAATAACACTTGGTTTTATACATAAAAGGGCAATTCGGTAGTCCTAACTGCTTTCTGTCAAGCCATTCAGTAAAGGTAAGTGGTTCTCTTGTCCATACTTGCATCTTGGCCATATTTGACTATCATTTGTGGTGATTTGCATCTCATGTTTCTTTTTGGCTAGCATATCTCTTTGTTTTAGCATTAAAATTTGGTATATTGAGCCAACGGTTATAATACACACCATGGGTGATGTTGGACATCATTTGGCCTAAATTTGGTTGTGGGACATGGTGAACGGATGGGGTTTACGGTTACTAACTCAGTGTTAATTTTTATGGATATTGCATTTCAAATTTTATGTCTGTATATGCATATTCCAGAAACCAGTACAAGACCACTTACTTAGATGTTCATATCTAACCACAACATATTCAAACGTGCCAGGTACCTCAAACACGGGCAAAGATAAAGGAAAGGAGGTGGCTAGCCCTTATCAATTTATTTCTTAAGTTTCTCTTATTTAAAAATCTATTCCCTTTCCCCTCCGTTATCTCTTTATGCTATGTAACTGAAAGATGGATCTACTTTGGTTTGGGTATACTATTGGATAATTTATCATCCCATATGGACTGAATATGAATGCATGATTGTACCTCATGTGAACAAATGGAAGTTATGACTTATATTTGGACCCCAAATGGATTATATTTGGAGCCCATGTGGACAATTTTTGGACTATGTATGGATTACATCTGAACCATGAATTGTATTTGAACTATAAGAGGAAATACAGGACAAAGACTCCTAACCAAAAAGGAAAAAAATGTAAAGAGAAAATAATAATAAAAATAATTATACTCCATAGGTTTGATCCTTCAATAAAATACTCTTTACACCCTGTATTTTGTCTACGGTGAGAGGGGCGTTTTAGTTGGTATCAAAGTTTATTTAAGTTTATGATTTTAATTAGACTAACTTTGAGGATTCCTAGATTTATGGCAGGTGTGGATTAAGATATTATGGAAAACTAGGGTATTGGAGACATGCTCAATAGAATGGTGGATCCCATAGAGTTACCCAAAAAATGAGCCCTTACATCTCCATCCAGGTTCGAGAATGAGAAAGAATAAATTTTGTTGGAAGAGCAAGGACTTGTAAATACATACAAACCAGATAGGACGTTATGTACACGTACCTATGTATAAAGTAGAGAAATAAGGAGTCTATATAAGTGTACAAATACAAATAGTGAAATGAGATGCACATGTACAAATACGGATAAAATAGTGGTATGTGACGGTTATGGCATCTAATTGATATTACTAACTTTTGAGGTCCATTGATGACAGGATGGGTTACATGGCTACTTTTGGGATCATGGAGAATAAGACACGTAATATGGGGCGTTTATGATATGTACGGGGTGATGCTAATCTTTGAGTTTTATGGTAGCATGATAGGTCACATGGCGATGTTAGAGGATGGTCAACAGAATCCGATGAGTGAGTAGGATGAGAATGGGTACGGGTAAGTATTTTAATTATTTGGTGGAATTAAACCCCTAGCCAAGATCCTGAGCGACACACTGGATTTTGGAAAATAGACGAGTTTACAAATAATACCTCTAGATATGGTTTATTAAAGGCTCATATTAACAAGTATTTTGTAGGAGTTTGATGAGGTGACTAGAGGGACTAAGGCATGGGTCATCATGGTGATCGTGCCCATAAGTGTGGGCCTGGGGAGCGATCATGTGCCCATGAGTGTAGGGATGGAGTTTGACGTGATGACCGATGGGTATGATGGCGACAAAGGGAGATTTTTTGTTATTTTTGCTTGTTGCGTATTGCTTTTGCATACACGAACTTTCATTTTCTGAATCGCTCATCTAGATGTAATTATCTAACTTTGGTGTTTCATACCCCTGAGATATTTAACGTCCCAGGTATATCAAACGTGCTAGGTACCCCAGAGTCAAGTAAGAGAAAAGGAAAAGAGATGGTCGAAGCTTAGCTTACCTTTTGTTGTTCGTGTATTACAATTTTGTGTAAAAGAGTTATTGTAAATTGTTGGGTTTTCTGTCATTTCTCAGAATTTGACGTTGTAACAAAAGAGGTTACTATTATGGGTTTTCGTTACTATGAGATTGTATACCATGGTTGTACTTATAACAATATATATGTATACATAGTCGAAATCCTTGATATTTAGCTACCAGTTAGCTTTTAGGTTCGAACCTTCGCTTCTGTTAGTAAGGATTTTCATAACGCCTATGTGTGGTATTAATTTGTTTTAGCATCGTCGTGTATTTGAAAAGTGGGGTGTTACAAATAGTGCATCACCACTCCAACCTAGGCACATTGGTTATCAAAGATAATGGGTACAATTATGTTATTCAATATAAAAAAGGAAAGGATAATCAAAGGGTAGATGCTTGTCTAGAATTGAAGAAGTTCACTATCATGCAATTACCACTACAAGAGTTTCGTTTTTTCCCGACAGTGAAAAAACCGCTGGTAAAAGTTTTACCAGCGGTATTAATAACCGTCGGAAATACCTCCGTCGGAAAAGCTTGTCGGCGGTTGAAAACAACCAGAAAAAACTATTTACCGGGGGTTTATAAAAATCGCCGGTAATAATAGTTTTTTCTTGCAGTTTTAAAAAACCGCCGGTAAAGGTTTTACTTTTACCGGCGTTTTATAAACCGCTAGGAAAAGTATTTGCTAGCGGTTAAAAAATTGCCGGTAAAAGTCAAAACTTAACCGCCGGCAAATTAATAACTTTGCCAGCGAATTTTAGAAACTACCGACAAAGGTCAACCGTGGGCAAAACTCCAAAAAATCGCCGGGAATTTGAGAAACAAGATTTTTAAAAATTATATAACAACAATTAATAACCTATATAACAATCAATTATAACAAAAAACCACCAACAATCAATAATAACTTATATAACAATCAATAACCTGTATAACAAAAAACCACCAACAATTTTAAAAGATTCACTTGCTACACACAATAAGTATAACAACTGTATACAATAAATCTATTTAAGTACAACACATTTGATCATTTAGAAAGATCGATCTTGTCTCGTCTCATTACACAATACCATTCAAAAGCACATACAACTCAACCCTAAACTAAAACATGTCCAAGTGACCTCAAATAACCCTTGATGACACCACCATGCCATTCTTCAACAAAAATTGCATATCATAGTTTTTCGATCTGCATTGAAAAACAATAGATCTATTTAAGTATGTACATTAACTATGAAATTGCATAAAACATGTCCAAAATTTCATAACTGTATACAATTGTATACAAAAACACTTATATCAGAGACCCTCCACAGTATCGTAGTTTTACTGTTATTAGCATCCCTCAAGACACGCATCCCAGAAAATTGTCGAGGCAATGGATATAAAATGCAATTAAATTCAACCAAGTTTATGACATGCGCATAAACTATGGGACCTTATTTGATCTAATATATTTCCTACATAAAGCAAAACTTTGAGATCTTCAGGCAAAAAAAATCAGATGAACTTGTTATAAAGACCATAAAAGGATAGTACAACCCAAGACGTGTGTAATTTCCACAATACCTAGGAGTTTACCCTTGGACTAGTGACCAAAATGGTTTACAAGTAATGCATATCAATGACAAGACCACTTAAATCCACAATAAAATGAGACCCAATAGAGGAATGAAAAGAGAAACCTTTCTTACTCTGAGGGTACAAATAAGTACTTTAACTACAACAATCCACTATTTATTACTAGTAATAAACTGATTGCACCAAAATGCATTACTATAGAGCAACTTATTCTATGGCAGCTAAAAGTTTTGGTTTATAGACCTATTTGCACCAGTTACTTCTTGTATGAGCTGTGAGCTGTCAAGTTAGATAATGCATTTAGTATAACACGTTGTGATCTCATTTTCGAGGGTTCAGTATCAAGGTTCAAGTGCTGATATTATGTTTTTCTTTTTTCCAAGACCAAGAGTAATTTCCATGCCTATATCATTGTCATGTCATCAATTTCCATGAGCTTATTACTCATATCATTTCTAACTCATTATTTATTAATTCACATACTTGGGCATCGAAATAGGAGTCTCCCACATGGAAATCCTAATTTGCAGCCAAACAAATGAACAATAATCTCGATTTGTAAACGAACATATGAATAATACACACACATATTTCAATTAAAGGAATAACGCAGTTCAAGAATCTTCCAAAAGACTAAAAGCATGTAATCAAATAGATGCACGAAAAAAATCTACCAGTCAATAAAACTAAGAGATAGAACCACCAGATCTGACAAGCAGCTACAAAAAAGAAAAAAAAGAACTACAGCACATATTGGAACCAAAGAAATCGAACACAAATAAACAAATAATACCTTGGAAGGGATGCAATCAACATTGAGGCAAGTTCTGCCCAACGCGCCTCGCTTCTTGATACAGGTGGTCTTGAGGCTGAGCTGAGCCGCCTTGATGGCGGCGACGTAGCCGCTGGGGTCGCCACCGACGACGACCACGTCGTTGTCATCAGATCCTGAGGCGACGAATCCCCTGGAGAAGGAGGTGAGAGAGAGGAAGTACTTGAAAACGTCGGAAGAGAAGGAATTGCAGAAGAGATGCGAAGCCTTCCGTCTGGCCAAGCTCGCCATCGCCATACTTGCTCCGATTTCGAATTTGATTCGTCTAGAACCCAAAAAAACAATCAAAAATAAAAAAACCACAGAAAGCGAAGCGTAATTGACCTTGCCGAGGAGGATCTCGTTGGTGTGAGGGCCGAAGCTCTTGGAGGTGTCGAGGACCGTGATGTCGGTATCGATGTCACGCTTAAACTTACAATCGCTATTATAGAGTAGTAAGCAACAGGCATAAGCGATCAAGCGAGGGTGAGGGAAGTAAAAGAGGGTGAGCGATGGCGAGAGAGGCAACGACTCAGCGGCGAGAGCGAGGGATAGAGACACGGCGAGGTACGAGCGAGAGAGGGTTAGGGTTTGCGCGTAGGGGTGATTTTGGAAGAGAAAGAGGTGAGGGGAAGATTTGGGTTGGGGCAGGGGGAATTTTGGGGGTGTTATATAAATCATATCCCCGACGGTTTCAAAATCGCTGGGGATGGGTCAACATAACCGGTGATTTTTTAAAACCGCCAGATATGTATATGCCATAGTCAACGGTTTTGAAAATCGCCTGGGATTGTGTTAAATCACCGGCGATTTACAAAATCGCCAGGGATTATGGTGTTTTCCCGACGGTTGTTTAAACTGCCAGGAAAATTTCGCCAGCAATACCAAACAACCGCCAGGAAAATTTCGCCAGTAATACCCATTTTTCTTGTAGTGTACCCTACCACAACCCGATTGGAAGGCCATGTTACAAGGGGAGGTTCAACATGATTCTTATTATTCTACGCTTTCTAAATCTTCTCCAAAGTCTTATCTTTTAAGGGATGGGTGTTGTTTAATATGGGAAGAATCTTTTTGAGTGCTAATTCTACCCTAATTCCTTTATTGTTAGTTGAATCCCTCACCAACTAGGGGACACTTTGGATACGAAAGGACTCCCAGCCACTTAACACATGATTTTTCTTGGCCGGGCATGCACACTGTTGTCAAAGCTTATATCAAGGAGTACGACTCCTACCAACACTATAAGTATGACAATACCAAACCATCAAGACGACTTCAACTGCTTTCGATTCTAGACCACATTTGGAGCGACATATCCATGGACTTTGTGGAGGGGTTGCCACCTTCCCATGACTACAATACTATTTTGGTGGTTGTTGATCGACTATCTAAGTATGCATATTTTTGTTGGGTTTGAAATACTATGGCACGCACCCAAGAGGGGGGTGAATTGGGTAAATAAAACTCGATGATAGAATTTGAAATCTTTTTGTTCCAAATGAGGTTTTAGTGATTTAAAACATAAATCATATAAAATAACAAATGCAAAGTTTAAAGAATATATAAAACAAGAAAGATAAAAGGCACAAAGGATTTATAGTGGTTCGGCTTAAACCAAGCCTAATCCACTACCTTAGCTCCCATTAAGGATTTTAAACCAATTCACTAAAACCTCATACTTAATCCAAGTAAACCATTTTGTAATACCCCAAGAGCTCAGAGAAGGGTAATATATATCGAGGATAAGTAAGGAATGAAACAACACTAGCTGGATACCTTTTGGGTTGAATATAAGAAAATAACTCCCAAGTTAAGCGTGCTTGAGTTGGGGAAGCTTAAGGATGGGTTACCCTTGGGAAGTTCGTGTAGACCCATCAAGGTAAGTTGTTCTGGTCTTTCTTATTACTCAATGCAAGATGTTACAGGTGGTATCAGAGCTAACCCGGGCCGTGTACTAGCCAAAGGCTAGGGGTACTAGACCGAGGACACTGGATTAGGGAGAGTTAAGACCAGTTGTAAGGTCGCATGACGAGGACGTTATGTGCTCAAGGGGGGGGGGGAGAATATAATACCCTAAGAGTCTAGAGAAGGGTAGTATATATCGAGAATAAGTAAGGAAGGAAATAACACCAGCCAGATACCTTTTGGGCTGAATGTAGGCAAAAAACTCCGGGATTAAGTGTGCTTGAGTTAGGAAAGGTTAAGGATGGGTGACCCTGGGAATTTCGCGTAAACCCATCAGGGTAAGTTGTTCCAGTCTTTCCTATCACTCGATACAGGATGTTACACCTCTAGTCCAAGACTAGAAAATTACAAACCTCTTATTTATACACAAGTAGGCCTTTTAGCTTACAAGCTAGGAAATACAAGGAGTAATACAGAAAATAGATTCTAAGAGATGAAACTCTAAGATTACAAGATCTCTCAAAAATCGCAAGGCTTGTAAAATAAATGATACAAAATGAATGTAAAGCCTTTGAGAGAAAAATGAATAAAACAATGAAACTCTTGAAGAATAAACACTTGTATGCTTGTAATGAACTCTCTTGCATCCCTTGAGTCATCCATTTATCTTCTATTTATAATGCATCTCGAGCCCATTCAAAAATATAGTTGTTTGAGAAGATAAACTAACCATTGGAAGCTGTTAGAGACAAACAATCGACATAAGAAAATGGTTAGTCACAAATTCAAGCCAATTACAAGACTTAGTCGATAGAATAAATGAGTTAGTCGATAGAATCACAATACAATATAAGACTTAGTCGACAAATTGAAGCCTTTTGTCGACAGAATGAATACATTGATTCTGTTAGTAGACAGAGCCTAAGGCTTAGTCAACATAATGAAGGCATTTAGTCGACAGATCATTGCCACTTAGTTGACTGATGCTACAAATTAGCCTTTAACTTCATTTTTCAATATTTTGAGATTTAATTGAAATTTAATAATTTATTTTTCCAATCTCCTAAATCATAAATAATACATATATATTGGAAAATACTTAGACCAAACATCTTTAAAACTTGAGAACCAATATGAAAAACTTTGGGGAAATAATATGAGTTCATTCAATTTGGTGCATCAAGATAATAATCATTAATAATTTCATCATCAAAACTATATCAAAGGTAAAACATCAATTTTGTCCCACTCAAATAACCCTGCACTACCTATACAATTGCCAAAGCATTTGTGGATCATGTGGTTCTACTTCATGGGATGGAGACTTCAATTGTGAGTGATTGACATTGTGTCTTTCTCAATTTTTTTTGGAAGGCACTCTTTAGTTGCACGACACATCCCTTAAGATGAGCTCCAGTTACCACCCCTAGACTAATGGTCAAACAGAGGTCGTGAACTGGACTCTTGAATAATACCTCTGGTGTTTCACCTTTGATTAGCCAAAGAAGTGGGTTGATTAACCAACCTTGCTCACTTATATTCTGGGTACCACAAAGGTCCACACTATTGATGGGTAATTGATGGATCGCATGGTGATTTTGAAAGAATTGCGTGGCAACTTGGTGGTGGCGCAAAACCAAATGAAATCTAAGGATGATAAAAAATGGCGGCAGGTCACATACAATGTTGGCGAATATGTTCTACTATGCCTGTTGCCCTATAAACAACACTCTGTAGTTAACCACAACTCTCATAAACTTTCCCCACGTTATTTCGGTCCTTTTTGCATTTTACAGCAAGTTGGTCCGATTGCGTATCAATTGGAACTTCCATCAAGTGACCATATTCATTATGTTTTTCACGTTAGTCTCTTAAAGAAATACATTGGTACGCCTCCTCTAGCCACATCGCCATTTCCTACTTCCACTGACGTGGATAATTCCTTGCCCCAACCTGAGTTTGTCTTGGCAACTCGCATCATCGCCAAGGAGAAGTATTGGCCACGAACTGAGATCCTAGTGAAGTGGGTGGGCTCACCAGCAGAGAATGCCACCTGGGGAGAATAAATGGCTATTTGCACAGGCCTACCCTAACTTTTCCCTTGAGGATAAGGGAACTCTGAGGGGGGAAGAAGTGATGTCGATGCTTTTCATGGGATGCATGGAGCCTTTGGACTAGGTAAAGATGATTACTCAAGGCCATACCTTTATTATTATTGCTGGTTATTATTTCTGCATTATTTCATGTTGTCATCGTTGGCTATTTCTCTTAGTGGGCCACGAAGTCCATATTCTAGGCAGTTGTTTAATTCCGTAAAGATCTGAAAGTGGTTATGTATTTAGCTCCAGGCATTTGTACAAAATTATTATGATGAATGAAAGCAATATTCCTCACCTCTTCCACTCTTCTTCCTCGTTTCCCCCTCTCTCCTCCCTTAATTGCCCTACCTATTATCAAGCTGGTATTAGTTTGTAGTAATCTTTAGGTTGAGTCTCAAACTATAGTTTCTTCTTTTCAGATACTTATGGATGGAATTCAGCACGTGAAAACTGTTGCAAATTTTATAACTGTGAAAGGATGGTTGGTTGATATCTCTTTAAATCAGCTTAAGGAAGTGGAAATGTGAGATGTGTGGGGTATAAGGGCTGAATTGGAGTTCATTAAACTTTTTTTAGGTAAATCGCCTGCCCTAGAGAAGATAGTTATTGGGACAAATGGCTTGTTCGATCACGAAGCTTTGAAGTTATTGCACGAGGTGATGAGATTTAGACCCTTATCACCTCTGGCAGAAGTCTATTATTCAAATCCAAATGATGATCTAGACGAGAACTATTATGATCTAGATGAAGATCCAGATGAGATTTAGCATATGGATTTTGTTCGCTTTGAGCATCAACAATTGTTTCTGTGAGCTGAGAAGATGATCTTTGTTTTGTTGTGTTGTGTTGCCAGTTCAAAGTCCAACAAAAGTTGCCAATCTCATCTCTCCTTTGTAAAATTTGCAGCTTGGGAATTTGGCCAAGTTATGAAATTTTGTACATATTCTTGGTATCAGACTTTTGTTTTGTTTTGTTTTGTTTTGTTTTATTACTAGTGTATACCCATGCCTAAAGGCACGGTGTAAATAATATTAAGATTAAAATACAATAATGTTCACTAATATTATAAAAAAAATCATAAACACTGAACAAAAAATAAAAATTAAAGTTATTATATACTCATTAATGTTTTATAATAATAAAAAAAAAAATCACTAAATCTATATAATAAAGCACATCAATAAGTGCTCTATAATATGAATAAATTAAATTAAAAATTAAATATCAAACAATACATACTAGCCCCGCCGGGACCCTTGGAGCCCCCGACTGTCCTTAGTCGGGGGCCTGCGGGTAATCTCGGACCGCCATTGCCCTCTGCTAGCCCTCGCAATGCGTCACCCCCATCCGTCGTCTTCCCTCCCGCCCTCCCTCATCGCCGTCTCACCTGCCGGCCCCCTACCAGTTTTCGACCCTCCTTTCCACCCCTCAAGCTGTTGCACCCGCTGATGGCATGGATGGGTGGGTCTGTGAGAGAAAAAAAGAAAGAGAGAGGCAATGAGTAAGGGAAATCATTTCATCATTTTTAAATATTTTTAAATAATCAAACAATGAATATAAACATGCATTAAGCTGAAAATCATTTCATCATTTTTAATGTCATGACTTTAGTGAAATAAAAAGAGGTCAAAATGTGGATACTCTATCAAAAAATTTGACAGGGTATCATTTGAAAATATGATGCAACAAATATATCAACATGTCTATAATTATTTATATATTTCATAATCATAATCAAATCATGTCATATGCACACTCAAATCCAATTATATACTAATTACCACAATACCATTCTTCCTACACAAACAACTATATCAATACTTGTAAAAGTGACAGACAAAATAAACTCATAAAATTTTTCAACCACAGACTACTTTAATCACAAAACAAAATGACATAAACTACTTGTAAATTAATCGCTATCTCAATGAATGAACAAAAACCAAGTAAGAGGTATTGAATTACATTTTGGATCACTAAAAAATTTGTTTAATTCAAAAACCATGTAATGAGAGAGTATTCTTTGAAAATGTAAATTGAAATTAATGTAAGAAATTTTCAATTTTTCGACAGAATATCCTTTAACATGCATACTAGTTAGTGCTACTGACATCAAATTATAACTATATAAGTAAAATAAATATTATACTGTCATACACCAAAATAGTGGGTTAAAACTTTACACACCTATATATATACACACAAACACACTTATATATATATATATATACACACACAAACACACATGGTTGCGGCCATGGCAGCCGCCACCGGCTGCCATTGCCTCGACCATCAATGGGGGGAATCCCGGTTCGTGGTCGAGAACTCTTTGATTTTTATATTATTTAAATTAAAAAAATATTATAATAAAATAAAAAAATAATAGATGTGTTTTTTTTTTTTTTGGATAATGCTCCATCACAGGCGCCCTTACCACACTAGCCCCATAACAAAGTATAGGAGTAAATCAGGAACCTGGTGGCCTTAGGTTTCGATCCCGGGTGTCATCCGCAAACGTGATGCACGGGGCACAAGGGGGGAGTCTCCAGGACCACCAGGTTATGCCCTGGGGGCATAGGTGTGTTTGTATGTATATATACTTGTGTTTCTGTCCATAATCAAAACCCGTTATAATCATAAATATTCTGAAGTTCACCATTTATCACTTGGAAAGTCCAAATATAAATTTATGCAAAAGGAAAATATTTAACAGATAACAAAGCCATTTTATAAGTAATAATAAATAATTATATCCCTTAAAAAGGTGCCCAAAAGAAAAAAGATTAATTCTCTTGCCATATTATACACAAATGTTAAAATGCCAAGTCTTCAATTTTTTTTCTTTTAGTTAAGAATTCTAGATATTGAAAAAAAAAATTGAATGAAAAAAATAGTCCCTTTTTTATTTAACAAAGTTATTTTTTTTTTCAGAATCATACAACAAATATATTACATTTGAATGGTATAATTTTTTTTTATAATAAAATGTTAAATACATTATTTTGAGTGTGTGAGTTTAACAAATCATCCTCACTTTCTTTTTGAATAGCTTCAAATAAATACTTTCAATGTATTTAAACTTTCACTTTCTTTTTAAATAGCCCCGCAACAAATTAGTTACCAAAAAATAGCTAAAAAAAAAACATAATAACAATTATACATGTATACAATTATGTCAAAACCCTATATGAACACATGTATATAACAATTGCATATGCAAGTAATAAATACACAAACACACGTATATATATAAACACACATGGCAGTCGCCGCCGTCGCCCACCATGGCTGCGGCCATCAATGGGGGAACCCCATTTCGAAGTCGAAAAACTTTGAGTTCCCGATCGTGAGTGGTCGGGAATCCTTTAATTAAAAAACGTAACTCAATAGGATAGATTACCCTATTGAATAGACAATACAAAAAAACGGGTTTATTGCGACAGTTTATCCAACATTTTCTGACGGTTTTCTCAAAATCGTAGCAAAATTCATTAATAATAAAATTGAAAAATAAATTTTGCGGCGGTTTTAATCAACCGCCGCAAAATTCATAAATTAAAAAATAAAAAATTAAATTTAGCGACGATTTTGCAAAACCGCAACTAAATTCATTAATAAAAAAATTCAAAAAAAATGAATTTGACAACGATTTTCTCAAAACTGCCGCAAAATTCATTAATAATAAAATTAAAAAATAAATTTTGCGGCGGTTTTAATCAACCGCCGCATAATTCAAAAATTAAAAAATAAAAAATTAAATTTTGCGGCGATTTTGCAA
Source organism: Diospyros lotus (assembly GCF_014633365.1). NCBI lineage: Eukaryota > Viridiplantae > Streptophyta > Magnoliopsida > Ericales > Ebenaceae > Diospyros > Diospyros lotus. The sequence goes on along the minus strand of NC_068340.1, from coordinate 19,518,709 downwards.
AACTGCCGCCAAATTCATTAATAAAAAAAATTAAAAAATAAATTTTGCGGCGGTTTTAATCAACCGCCGCAAATTTCAAAAATTAAAAAAATAAAAAATTAAATTTAGCAGCAGTTTTGTCAAAACCGCTTCCAAATTCAGTAATAAAAAAAATTCAAAAAACTTGAATTTGGCGGCGGTTTTATCAAAATCGTCGCAAAATTCCTTAATAATAAAATTGAGAAATAAATTTTGCGACGGTTTTAATCAATCACCGCAAAGTTTAGAAATTAAAAAATAAAAAATTAAATTTAGCGACAGTTTGGTTAAAGCTGTTGCCAAATTCAGAAATTAAAAAAATCAAAAAATAATTTTTTTTAAAAAATTAATAATTTAAAAATAAAATTAAATTAAATTTTAAAATATAATCTAAATTTTTTTATTTTTTAATCAATTAATTTATTTAATTTAATTAATTAGTTTAAAACATTTTATGTTCAATTAATTAATTTAATATGTTAACTCTTTTTTAGGTGTTTTTAGAGTTCAATTAATTAATTTAATTTAATTCAATTCAATAAAAAATAAAATTATTTTTTATTTTATTTAATTTGGAGTCAAGTGTAATTTTAAAAACTTGAATTTATGGGTCTAAAGGGAATTCTGAAAAATAGTGGTTCGATTACTTTATAATTAATATATGCAAATATATTACAAGGTGGCTTTGAGACGGATTTTGAGATGTAAACTAATCCGTCTCTAATTAGAGACGGATTCAGAGACGGAAACTAATTCATTTTTAATTTGAGATGGATTTTTAAGTCAAATTTATTTTTTCTTAAAATCCGTCTTAATTTGAGACAAAAAAATTTCCATCTCAAAATCCCTCTCAAATTGAGACGGATTTTGAGATGGAAATTTTTTTCCCTCTCAAATTTATAAAATGTAAATTTTTTATCTATAGATATAGAAATTAAATTCTAAATATATAAATTATTATATTTCATGTGCATAAAATATAAAATAAAATATATATACATGTAAACTAATTTATATAAATATTTATAAATTAAAATATATATTCAATGTATAATAATTAACTATTTGTAATAGTTATTAAATATATACAAAATGAAAAAAAAGGAGAGGAGGGAGAGAAATGGGCACATTCATATTTTAAAAAAGAAATTAGTATATGAATTATATTTTTTTTAATGTGAAAAGGTATATTAAAATTGAATTGAATAATATTTAGAGAATATATAAATACTATTCTTATATTGAAAAGATGATATAAGTATTTTTAGATTGATGATAGAGTCAAGAAAAATACATTAAATCTCAAAAAACTTGTTATATCATATAATTTTATAATAACTTATTGAATTAAAAATAACAATACATCTAATATGATCAGAATGTACATTTCTCTATATAATATACAAGAATCTCTATATATATAGTATACATCAAACATGACTTTGATTAATAATATATTTAGTATTATCTTTATCTACATTGTGTTTGATTAATCAATAAATGCAATGCATTGTGTTGTGTTTGATTAATTAAGCATTACAATGTTTAATTAATTATAAATATATGAATTAACTTAAATTCATATGATCGAGACATGAAATTTAAAAAAACACCAACAGTGTCAATGGTTGAGATCAAATACTCAACATATTTTCTCCCCAAAATCATCTCATCCTCCATCACCTCATAGGTATCATAACCATTGTCAAAGAGACAGGCGACGAGACAGATAGCCGATCACTTTCCCAAATCCATGGCATGGTCACTTCCTTTTCAGTTTTTCCTTTTAACTCTCTCTTCACTTCAAACATCTCCTGCCACAACCACAGTCACAACCATCGAGTTCTTTGTAATCAACGCTCAGATGGCTTGCAATAGTGTAAGTTTTAAAAAAACTTAACTGGGCTTAATCCAAAAGAACTCGACCGGGCTTAATCTGTGAATTAAGCCCGATCGAGTTACTTCGCTTATTCATTTGTTGTGTCTTGGAGGTTATAAAATCAAATTAGAAATTAGCTTATTCATTTGTTATCTTTTCTTAAGAAAATAAATAAATTAATAAATAGATGATATTTTAAAAAATTAAAAATCTAATATTACGTCGTAATGCCTAATTTGATGTCTACTTTAGGAGTATTCATTCGATTTAAACTGGTTCAATTTGATCTTAACTAGTCCAAACTATTTTATTTTTTTGTTTTTAATATATATATATATATATCATCCAAACAAAATTTTTTATAAATAATATATGTACATCAAAATAGAGAAAGAAGAAAGGGATGGAATAGGAATTTTAATATTTATTATAAATGTATATTATTAATAAATAATTAATATTGTTTATTGTGATAATTTAAAATAATATATATAAATATAATTATTAAAAATAAATAACCCCAATTAGTTTTCAATCTTAATTAGATAAGTGACCAGATTAGACAAAAACTAATTATAGCCAACAAGGGAAGGGGATGGATAGAGGTTCGATAGATTTATAATATATTTTTAAATAAATATTAATTTAATTCAATAATTTAAATTATTTTATTATTATATTATTAATTATCATAATTATAAATTATTATATTTTTATCAATTAAATAATTAATAATATTATTTTTATAAATTATTTTATTGTTATTTAACAAATAAATATTAAAAAAAAAATTGAAAATGTGGGCGGGAATTACTCCCGCCGTCTCTCTCTCCCTCTCTCCCCCCCCCCTTCTTTCCCAAATATAACCCTAACTCACCCCTCTCCCCCACTTCTCTCTCTCTCTCTCTCTCCTGTGAACTACTCTCGCCGTCGACCTATTCGCCGCCTCCGCCGCTACCTCCTCCTCCAGCTCGATTGGGCTCCGCCTTTGCCGCTGCCAAATCCGCCTCTGGGCGCCGCCTTCGCCGCTGCCAAATCCGTCTTCGCCGCTGCTAGATCCACCTCTGGTCGTCGCCGTTGCCTCCGCCTCTGGTCGCCGCAACTACCGCCGCCTCCAGCTCGATCGGGCTTCGCCTCTGTCATTTCCAGATCCGCCTCCGCCTTCATCGCTGCCAGATCCGCCTCAAAGGTATATATATATTATGTGTGTATATGTATTCTGTGTGTATGTATATTCTGTGTGTGTATATATTTTGTGTGTATATGTTAACAGTTGTGTGTATTAATCTATACTTATTCGCTATTGTAGCATATCATATATATGCTACAACTTATTCGTTGTTTGATCTATCTTTGTGAGTATTAATCTACACTGACGGACATGTGTTGCTTTCTCATTATGTATAGTTTTGTTTTCTTTTTCATTAGTTCTATATATATGTTTTGTATGCCGATTTGGTTTTTATGTTTTGTACCTTGACCACAGGCATTCCACCAATGGATAATAGAACCAAACCCAGTGCAGATGCGGAAGATCCTCCTCAAAATCAATCGGATATCCCACAACCAAAAATGTCTTTGTGGCTAACCAAACTAACATCGGGTATTTGCTTTAGTTATTCAGCTTTATTTTGGTTTTGTTATCACATAATAGTATGTAAATTCTCTGCACAAGCATCATGGTGCTTGCAGGTTGCTTTACCAATAAAAAGGATGCTTTATAGTACAAGCACTAGAGCGTTATAGATTCACTTCTATTTGGAGAAGATTTGCTGAGAGAGAATTTTTCTTTGATTGAAAACTGTAAGAACAACTCTATCAAAAATATTTTTTATTTGGTTAATAGAGAGAATTTCTTCTATACTTCTAAATCATTCTTAAGGCTTGTTTATTAGACGAAAAAACTTTAAGACTTTTGAGGGGAGGAATTCATATTTGACCTAATTCAAATGTATAAGATCGTTTTTGTACTTTTCATAGAAAAAAAAACGTTTTTGACTATTCAAACAAACTAATTACACCTTATAGCCACTTTTATGCAAGATACCAAAAATACCCTTAATGAGATTTTAAAATAGAAAGCCCACATTATCCTTAGTCTATTTTACCAAAATACCCTTGTCTCTTTCATATAACTTTTCTTCTCTCTCATCTTTCAACATTCACGTTACTTTCTTTCTCTCCATTATCAAACTATCAAAACTCAGTAATTCTTCATACATTCAATCTTTTTACTTGTTGGGTCATTCGATCTTCTTCATCAATCGCAGCGACCTTACTGAAGTCCCATTCAACAAGTTTTTTTCTCTCCAACAAACAATTTCACTCAATCTCAAGATATCAATTTGATTTGTATTTTTTTTATTTTTTAAGATAATTTTTGTGTTCACATTGTTTATTAATGCTGTGTAGAATTATTGTGATCGTGAATAGAATATATTTTGATAGATATCATTCTAAATCTGTACTAATTTGGGTGACAAAAAAAAAATTCGAAACTGCACATCGTTATCGGGTTTTGTGGGCCACAAAGCCCGATCGGGCTTTGTGACCCACAAAGTCCCCCATCAGGCCTTGTGGTTCACGAAGCCCGATCGGGCTTTGTCCCATCGGGCTTTGTGGCCCACAAAGTCCCCATCAGGCTTTGTGGCCCACAAAGCCCAAAAATAATTTTTTTCAATTTTTCTTGACTTTTTATTTAAATTAGTGTGTTCCATTAATAGTAAAATGATGTTTTTTTACATTTATTGGGTTAATTGAATGTATATATGACAACAAAAGTCATTATCTTTCACTTTGTGTGAGAAATGTCCATCCACTATGAATACAACCAATACATGATCAATTGTTCTAGTTAATATTGGACAAAACAAATATAATGCTACAATAATAAACTTACTCAAGAATAAAAGTATAATTTCTTAACAATAATTTATATTTTCAGATTATTATTGGGCAACTTAAAAAAATCCCATTGCAAAAAAAAAAAAAAAATGGGCTTTATGGCCCACAAAGTCTCTCATCGGGCTTTGTGACCCACAAAGTCCCCCATCGGGCCTTGTGGTTCACGAAGCCCGATCGGGTTTTGTCCCATCGGGTTTTGTGGCCCACAAAGTCCCCCATCGAGCTTTGTGGCCCACAAAGCCCGAAATGATTTTTTTTTTTATTTTCTTGATTTTTTCTTCAAATTAGTGTGTTCTTTTAGCACTAAAATGATGTCTTTTTACGTTTATTGAGTTAATTGAATGTATATATCCCAAGAAACATCATTATCTTTCACTTTGTGTGAGAATGTCCACTCATTATCAACACAACGAATACATGATCAATTGTTCTAACTAATATTGGACAAACCAAATATAATGCTATGATAATAAACTTACTCAAGAATAAAAGTGTAATTTCTTAATAATAATTTATTTTTTGAGACTACTAGTGGACAACTTAAAAAAATCTCATTGCAAAAAAAAAAATTAAAAAAATCAAGCTTTGCGGCCAACAAAATCTCCCATCGGGCTTTGTGACCCACAAATTCCCCTATCGGGCCTTGTGGTCCATGAAGCCCTATCGGGCTTTGTCCCATCGGGCTTTGTGGCACACAAAGCCCGAAAATAAATTTTTTAAATTCTCTTGAATTATTTTTCAAATTAGCATGTTCCATTAGAATTAAAATGATGTCTTTTTACGTTTATTGGGTTAATTGAATGTATATATCACAACAAACATTATTATCTTTCACTTTGTGTGAGAATGTCCATCAACTATCAACACAACCAATTCATGATCAATTGTTCTAGCTAATATTGGACAAAACAAATATAATGCTACGATAATAAACTTACTCAAGAATAAAAGTGTAATTTTTTAACAATAATTTATTTTTTGAGACTACAAGTGGGCAACTTAAAAAAATCTCATTGAAAAAAAAAAGAAAAAAAAAATCTGGCTTTGTGGCCCACAAAGTCTCTCATTGGGCTTTGTGACCCACAAAGTCCCCCATCGGGCCTTGTGGTCCATGAAGCCCGATCGGGCTTTGTCCCATCGGGCTTTGTGGCACACAAAGCCCGAAAATAATTTTTTTTAAATCTTCTTGATTTTTTTTTTTTTCAAATTAGTGTGTTCCATTAGCATTAAAATGATGTCTTTTTACGTTTATTGGGTTAATTAAATGTATATATCACAACAAACATCATTATCTTTCACTTTGTGTGAGAATGTCCATCCACTATCAACAACACCAATACATGATCAATTATTCTAGCTAATATTGGAAAAAACAAATATAATGCTACGATAATAAACTTACTCAATAATAAAAGTGTAATTTCTTAATAATAATTTATTTTTTGAGACTACTAGTGGGCAACTTAAAAAAATTTCATCGCAAAAAAAAAAAAAAAAAAAAAATCGGGCTTTGTGGCCTAATAAGTCTCTCATCGGGCTTTGTGACCCACAAAGTCCCCCATCGGGCCTTGTGGTCCACAAAGCCCGTTCGGGCTTTGTCCCATCGGGCTTTGTGGCCCACAATGCTCGAAAATGATTTTTTAAAAAAAAAAATTGATTTTTTTTTTCAAATTAGTGTGTTCCATTAGCATTAAAATGATGCCTTTTTACATTTATTGGGTTAATTGAATGTATATATCACAACAAACATCATTATCTTTCAATTTGTGTGAGAATGTCCATTCACTATCAACAACACCAATACATGATCAATTGTTCTAGCTAATATTAAACAAAACAAATATCGTGCTACGATAATAAACTTACTCAAGAATAAAAATGTAATTTCATAACAATAATTTATTTTTTGAGACTACTAGTGGGCAACTTAAAAAAATCTCATTGCAAAAAAAAAAAGCAAAAAAAAAAAAAAAAATCGGGCTTTGTGGCCCACAAAGTCTCCCATCGGGCCTTATGGTCCACGAAGCCCGATCGGGCTTTGTCCCATCGGGCTTTGTGGCCCACAAAGCCCGAAAATATTTTTTTTAAATTTTCTTGATTTGTTTTTTCAAATTAGTGTGTTCCATTAGTATTAAAATGATGTCTTTTTATGTTTATTGGGTTAATTGAATGTATATATCACAACAAATATTATTATCTTTCACTTTGTATGATTATGTCAATCCACCATCAACACAACCAATACATGATCAATTGTTTTAGCTAATATTGGACAAAACAAATATAATGCTATGATAAAAACCTTACTCAAGAATAAAAGTATAATTTCTTAACAATAATTTATTTTTTGAGACTATTAGTGGGCAACTTAAAAAAATCTCATTGAACAAAAACAAAAAAAAAAATCGGGCTTTGTGGCCCAAAAAGTCTCTCATCGGGCTTTGTGACTCAGAAAGTCCCCCATCGGGCCTTGTGGTCCACAAAGCCTGATCGGGCTTTGTCCCATCGGGCTTTGTGGCCCACAAAGCCCGAAAATATATTTTTTAAATTTTCTTGATTTTTTTTTTCAAATTAGTGTGTTCCATTAGTATTAAAATGATGTCTTTTTATGTTTATTGGATTAATTGAATGTATATATCACAACAAATATTATTATCTTTCACTTTGTGTGATTATGTCAATCCACTATCAACACAACTAATACCTGATCAATTGTTTTAGCTAATATTGGAGAAAACAAATATAATGCTACGATAATAAACTTACTCAAGAATAAAAGTTTAATATCTTAACAATAATTTATTTTTTGAGAATACTAGTGGGCAACTTAAAAAAATCTCATTGCAAAAAAAAAGAAAAAAAAATGGGGCTTTGGGGCCCACAAAGTCTCTTATCGGGCTTTGTGACCCACAAAGTCCCCCATCGGGCCTTGTGGTCCATGAAGCCCGATCGGGCTTTGTCCCATCGGGCTTTGTGGCCCACAAAGCCCGAAAATATTTTTTTTTTAAATCTTATTGATTTTTTTTTTTAAAATAAGTGTGTTCCATTAGTATTAAAATGATGTGTTTTTACGTTTATTGGGTTAATTAAATGTATATATCACAACAAACATCATTATTTTTCACTTTGTGTGAGAATGTCCATCCACTATCAACAACACCAATACATGATCAATTATTCTAGCTAATATTGGACAAAACAAATATAATGCTACGATAATAAACTTACTCAATAATAAAAGTGTAATTTTTTAATAATAATTTATTTTTTGAGACTACTAGTGGGCAACTTAAAAAAATCCCATTGCAAAAAAAAAAAAAAAAAAAAATCGGGCTTTGTGGCCCAATAAGTCTCTCATCGGGCTTTGTGACCCACAAAGTCCCCCATCGGGCCTTGTGGGTCATGAAACCCGTTCGGGCTTTGTCCCGTCGGGCTTTGTGGCCCACAATGCCCGAAAATGATTTTTTTTAAATTTTTTTGATTTTTTTTTCAAATTAGTGTGTTCCATTAGCATTAAAATGATGTTTTTTTACATTTATTGGGTTAATTGAATGTATATATCACAACAAACATCATTATCTTTCAATTTGTGTGATAAATGTCCATCCACTATCAACAACACCAATACATGATCAATTGTTCTAGCTAATATTAAACAAAACAAATATAATGCTATGATAATAAACTTACTCAAGAATAAAAGTGTAATTTCATAACAATAATTTATATTTTGAGACTACTAGTGGCAACTTAACAAAATCTCATTGAAAAAAAAAAAAAAAAGCAAAAAAAAGAAAAATCTGGCTTTGTGGCCCACAAAGTCTCTCATCGGGCTTTGTGACCCACAAAGTCCCCCATCGGGCCTTGTGGTCCACGAAGCCCGATCGGGCTTTGTCCCATCGGGCTTTGTGGCCCACAAAGCCCAAAAATATTTTTTTTAAATTTTTTTGATTTTTTTTTTCAAATTAGTGTGTTCCGTTAGCATTAAAATAATGTCTTTTTATATTTATTGGGTTAATTGAATGTATATATCACAACAAACATCATTATCTTTCAATTTGTATGAGAATGTCCATCCACTATCAACAACACCAATACATGATCAATTGTTCTGGCTAATATTAAACAAAACAAATATAATGCTACGATAATAAACTTACTCAAGAATAAAAGTGTAATTTCATAACACTAATTTATTTTTTGAGACTACTAGTGGGCAACTTAAAAAAATCTCATTGCAAAAAAAAAAAAAAAAAAAAAAACAAAAAAAACAAAACAAAAAAATCGGGCTTTGTGGCCCACAAAGTCCCCCATCGGGCCTTATGGTCCACGAAGCCCGATCGGGCTTTGTCCCATCGGTCTTTGTGGCCCACAAAGCCCGAAAATATATTTTTTTAAATTTTCTTGATTTTTTTTTTTCAAATTAGTGTGTTCCATTAGTATTAAAATGATGTCTTTTTATGTTTATTGGGTTAATTGAATGTATATATCAGAACAAATATTATTATCTTTCACTTTGTATGATTATGTCAATCCACCATCAACACAACCAATACATGATCAATTGTTTTAGCTCATATTGGACAGAACAAATATAATGCTATGATAATAACCTTACTCAAGAATAAAAGTATAATTTCTTAACAATAATTTATTTTTTGAGACTACTAGTGGGCAACTTAAAAACAATCTCATTGCAACAAAAACAAAAAAGAAGCAAAAAAAAAAAAAAAATCGGGTTTTGTGGCCCAAAAAGTCTCTCATCGAGCTTTGTGACTCACAAAGTCCCCCATCGGGCCTTGTGGTCCACAAAGCCCGAAAATATTTTTTTTAAATTTTCTTGATTTTTTTTCAAATTAGTGTGTTCCATTAGTATTAAAATGATGTTTTTTTATGTTTATTGGGTTAATTGAATGTATATATCACAACAAATATTATTATCTTTCACTTTGTGTGATTATGTCAATCCACTATCAACACAACCAATACATGATCAATTGTTTTAGCTAATATTGGACAAAAGAAATATAATGCTACGATAATAAACTTACTCAAGAATAAAAGTGTAATTTCTTAACAATAATTTATTTTTTTAGAATACTAGTGGGCAACTTAAAAAAATCTCATTGCAAAAAAAGAAAAAAAAAAAAATCGGGCTTTGTGACCCACAAAGTCTCTCATCGGGCTTTGTGACCCACAAAGTCCCCCATCGGGCCTTGTGGTCCACGAAGCCCGATCGGGCTTTGTCCCATCGGGCTTTGTGGCCCACAAAGTTCGAAAATAATTTTTTTTAAATCTTCTTGATTTTTTTTTTCAAATTAGTGTGTTCCATTAACATTAAAATGATGTCTTTTTTACATTTATTGAGTTAATTAAATGTATATATCACATCAAACATCATTATCTTTCATTTTGTGTGAGAATGTTCATCCACTATCAACAACACCAATACATGATCAATTATTCTAGCTAATATTGGACAAAACAAATATAATGCTACGATAATAAACTTACTCAATAATAAAAGTGTAATTTCTTAACAATAATTTATTTTTTGAGACTACTAGTGGGCAACTTAAAAAAATCCCATTGCAAAAAAAAAAAAAAAAAAAAAAAAAAAAAAAAAGGGGCTTTGTGGCCCAATAAGTCTCTCATCGGGCTTTGTGACCCACAAAGTTGCCCATCGGGCCTTGTGGTCCACGAAGCCCGTTCGGGCTTTGTCCCATCGGGCTTTGTGGCCCACAATGCCCGAAAATATTTTTTTTTTAATTTTTTTGATTTTATTTTTTAAATTAGTGTGTTCTATTAGCATTAAAATGATGTCTTTTTACGTTTATTGGGTTAATTGAATGTATATATCACAACAAACATCATTATCTTTCAATTTGTGTGAGAATGTCCGTCCACTATCAACAACACCAATACATGATCAATTGTTCTAGCTAATATTGGACAAAACAAAAATAATGCTACGATAATAAACTTACTCAAGAATAAAAGTGTAATTTCTTAACAATAATTTATTTTTTGTGATTACTAGTGGGCAACTTAAAAAAATCCGATTGCAAAAAAAAAAAAAAAAAAAAAAAAAAAATCGGGCTTTGTTGCCCATAAAGTCTCCCATAGGGCTTTATGACCCACAAAGTTTCCCATCGGGCCTTGTGTTGGACGAAGCCCGATCGGGCTTTGTCCCATCGGACTTTGTGGCCCCCAAAACCCAAAAATGAATTTTTAAAATTTTCTTGATTTTTTCTTCAAATTAGTGTGTTCTATTAGCACTAAAATGATGTCTTTTTACGTGTATTGGGTTAATTGAATGTATATATCACAACAAACATCATTATCTTTCACTTTGTGTGAGAATATCCATCCACTATCAACACTAGGGGTGTTCAAAAAAACTGGTGTATCGCGGAAACCGGCCAAACCGAACCGAACCAAACCGATCCAATCGTTTTTTTTTTTTGGCGGTCGAAAACGGTTTGGATTCTGTCCAAACCGCACGGTTTACGGTTTGGACAGTTTGCGGTTCGGTTTTAAACCGAACTGCCCAAGAAATTAATAAAAAAAATTATAAAAAAATTATTATTATAAAAATTTAATAATTGGTAGCCGATCCTATTTATTTTTTACACTATTTTGTCTTTATTTTTTGCTCCTATTTATTTACATTTAATTGTCTTTATTTTCCAATATTTGTGTCTTTATTTATCATTTTTAAATATATTTTTTAGTGATTTTAAATAGTATTTCAAACCGCGATAAACCGCACCAAACCAGACCGCAAATGGGGTCTGGTTTGGTGCGATTTGGCCGAACCCAAATTAGACCGTAGTCTGGTTTGGTTGAAAAATCGCACTAGCGGTTTGGCGTGCTGAAAATGATTCAGACCGGCCAAATCGCACCACGAACACCCCTAATCAACACAACCAATACATTATCAATTGTTCTAGATAATATTGGACAAAACAAAGATAATGCTATGGTAATAAACTTACTCAAGAATAAAAGTGTAATTTCTTAACAATAATTTATTTTTTGATACTATTATTGGGCAACTTTGAAAATATCTCATTGCAAAAAAAAAAAAAAAAAAAAAAATCGGGCTTTGTAGGCCACAAAGTTCGCCATCGGGTTTTGTGGTCCACAAAGCTCAAAAATGAAAATTTTTAATTATTTTTTATTTTTTTTTCGTATTAGTGTGTTCCATTAACATTAAAAATTTAAAAAATAATAATTATTCGAAAAATGTATTTAGTAGTAAATTATTTTTTTAGAGGAAACCGAACATGTGTTCGAAATCGAACCAGTTATTAAAATATTAAAAAAAATAATTAAAAAATAATAGTAATTACTAGAAAATAATAATAATTTAATAGTTGAAAATTTATTATCATAATTATGATTTGCAATTTTTATTACAATTTAAAAATTAAATAATAATCATTGAATAACAATTTTTCAATTATATATTTAATAATACATATATATTTAATTTTTTTAATTATTATTAGTTAATTTATTTTATTTATATGTAATAATACATATATATTTAATAATTAAAAAGAGGTGGAGGTTTATCGGGTTTGTTGTGGGGGTTAAATAGAAATTTAACCCTTTTATTTTTTTTTGTATTGAGTGTAGTTTGGGAATTCACTATCTTTGTCTTTATTCTTAATTTTTAATAAAAGTAGATTGTTGAAAAGTCAAAGGTTATGGTTCAAAGTGGTAAAGTGGCTATTTTTTGCAACTATTTGTTTGGAGGGGTAAAAACGTTTTTTTTGTAAAAAAGGGGATAAAAACGAATTTTGTATTTATGAGGGGGTTAATTTTTACAATTTCCACACTTTTGAGTGTCTTGTTGTCATTGGTAGTTACTTAAACGATTTGAGTATGTTTTGTATATAACGCATTCATATATAAGCTTCTTTGTATATTAATTATAAAAGTTATTTTGAAATACCCAGTGCACACATCTTGAAGTAATACCTTTAGCATTGTTCGCAGATTTTTAATTGAAGTGAATCATGGAGTGACGTACGTGATTTCTACACAAACATTGACCAGGTTTATTCAAATCTCCGAAACTTCAACCTAGAGCATAACTATGAGTTGTAAGTTTGTGCACCTTCAATCGGATGAACATGGGATAGAAAATTATCTCAAAATATATAAAAAGACTTGAATTGTCCCAAATATTAGTAAATTAAGAAACAATTTTTGATTAAGGAACAGAGAAATGTTTACTTGTTGGATGTATCTTTGTTGAGATGTGCAACTTCTGTTGCTATATTTGTGCTGGAAAAGATACAGAAAATATCTTTAACTGTTAGTTAATTTCTTTTGAATTTGAGTTGCGTAGTTTGAATGATTCAATTCAGTTTGAGTTCAAGTCAAATTAGTTCCTATTTTTTTAAGAGAAAATTATGTTTTTTTTTGTTGATGTATTGTTATAAATTAAGTCAGTTTAATGAGAATTAATCATCAGTTTTTCAACCATCTGTTGTAGTCTTTGTTATCTAATTTCCTTGTTAATTCCTACAATCTTCTTACCTTCAAGAGAGTTAATTGCTCATTCTCGTTTGCTTAATGTAGGTCCCATCTTTAAATTCTTCATCTACTCATCTTTAAATTCTTAATCTCCTCTTATACTTTATTTTTTGGATCAACTTCTTACTCTTAATACTTTTAAGTCTATTGTTCTGCAGGGTACAGAAGGATGTCTTTAGTCTCAGAGCACCCTATACACATGACCTCATACGAAAGGATGGAAAAATGCTATCTCAGTTCTTTTGTGTGTCCAAAGGTAAAATTATGAACCGAAGTTCTACCAACCAGCCAGAATGTGACTTAGGATGATGCAGTATTGCATCTACACAACATTATAGATGGTTCTGAAGTCTCTGTAAATAGTTTTTTAAAATGGTTTGGAACAAATAGTCTTTTTTTTTTTTGGTTAAGTAAATGAATAGGCTCTTCATCCTGACAGAATGATATTTAGGTTGCATATTTTCTAATGCTCTTTGATTATGATTTATTGTTCATTTGGATGTCACAATACAATATTCCTGAAATGGGAAGACATGAAATCCTATGTTTCTAATAGGGGGTTTTAAGGATTAAAATTGTTGTTGGCATTGTTTCAAGAATCTATTTCCGATTGAAGTTAGGAGGGTAACTGAGATTAGAGTAGTTTATCTGAAGGTCCTCCTTTGCCTCGTCTGCAAGATGAGCTCTGATTCCTTTTCTTTCTTCATTTTATTTTTCTCTAGTTCTGTGCTTTGTTGAGCTATTTTGCCTGTTTTCTTTGAGGTTGGTGAACGGCCTACAATTCCATTCAATGGATTTGGTTTTTTCCTTTTTGTGGGTAACTGAAGCTGTGTGATCTTTTGATCCAGATTGCTTGCTTAAGTGTTCCTGGCCTATTCTGCGTTATTACTTTGCTGTTTTAAAATTTAAGAAAAAGAGAACGGTCCCACCTTGCAGGCTGTTTCACACACAATGAACACTGAGCTCTCTGACTCTTGAAATACCGTGTTAATCCAGTTGTATATTCTTGATTGTATTATGAATTGTTATGAATTGCATTTAAGTGATTGGTGGGTCCATTGTCGGCTTTGTGAATTTATTTGGGATAAATGATTTGCTTTAGTGATGTCTAAATTTAAAAGGAGTATTAAAATTTTGTAGAATTTAAAAACAAGTATGAGAAAGCAAAGAAAAATTAGGTCTCAAATGTCGGGGGCCACAATTGTCGAGCTCATTGGTAGAACAGATTTAGGAAGCTATTAAGACAATTATGAAATCCTTTTACAATCACCTGTCAGCCATTCAAGGTAGATTGTCTCCCTGTCCATGTCTTCATCATCACCACCCCTAGATCTTTCGGATTATTAAGAGTATCCGTTATTTATATGGATGATAGAATTTATTATGTATTTTACTATTTATGAATGTGTAATTAGTATGAATAGATTTTACAATGTATTTTTAATATTTATGGATGATGTGTATTATTTTATGGATTTATTGTATTGTATGAATGATTTTTTTTAGTTCGTATATTGTGTTTATTAGGTTGAATTTTGAAATTTTTTAAAAATTATTATTTTTTAATTATATTTATATTTGAGACAGATTTAGAGATAGAAAAATCCGTCACAAAATCTCTATTAAATTATGGAAAATTATTGTGGAAAAATTCATCTTAAATTTGAGATGGATTTAGAGATATAATTTCTTATCTTTAAATTCTTTTTAAATTGAAATAGATTTTGAGATGAAAAAATTCGTTTTAAATTTAAGATGAAAAAATTTGTCTAAAAACTTTCTCGTATTTAGAGACGCAAATAGCGGCGATTTCAAAACTATTGCAAAAAATTACTAAAATCGTCGTTAAATTATTTTTTATAATTAAATTTAATATTAAATTAAATAATTTAATATTAAATTCAATTAATTTTAGCGACGGTTAAAATCGTCGCTAATTGCTGCGGTTTCCAAATCGCCGTTAATTTAATATTAAATTTAATTAATTTTAACGGCGGTTTTAAAATCACCGCTAAATTTTAAAAACTGCCGCTAATTGCGGTAGTTTTCAAACTGTCGCTAAAATATCACTTAGCGGCAGTTATACCAACGGTTACTAAAAATCGTCGTTAAATGCTGCGCAACGACTGTATCTGAGGTGGTTTTGAAAATCGCCGCTAAATGCAAAAAAAATCGCCGTTAAATATCAATTTTTTTGTAGTGAGATTTCATTTGCATAAACAGAGACTGAGCCTTGCAGAACCTTTTAATGACTATTAAATTAAAGAACATTGAATTCAATTAAACACAGCCCAAAATTATTTCTGAATACAATATTGAGAAGAAAAAGTTCAGACACCGACTTCAATGTACGATGCAACAACCTCTAGTGAAAGTTAAGCAAGATTGCTACGGGGCAAGTAGCGTAGTTCAAAAATTTTGAACCTTACCCCGATCCCGACGATTGGATCAACGTCGAAATCAAATAATTCACATATAAATAAATAAATCTAACCTTTAGATTATCGAGTCGTTCGCGGATTTGAGCTATCCAAGCGCCTGGCCTCTAACTCGTGATACGCGGCACGCGTCCGTTGGTAAGGAGAGCGGAATATGAGTGCTAGCTCTTTCTTATTTTCGCGGCTTGTGTATGGACGAAAAAGAACGCCCTCATTTCGTATTGATTCCAAAAGAAATGGGGAAGAGTGAACGGCAATACGTTTTTCAACTCTTAAAAACTATACCAAAAACTCTCTCTAGTTTGGACAACTCATAAATGGGTATTTATAAGTAGTTCTAGGATTTTTTAAACCCTAATGGATATGGATCGACCATTTAATTTAGTCCAATTAGGAACTTAATTAAATGGGTTTATTCTAATCCAACTAAAAATATAATTAAATGGTCCAAATCCTTTTATAGGTTTAAATAAAATATTTTGACCAAAATCTAATTTAAGCTCAAATATAATATTTAATATTTGACCCAAATCTAATTTGGTCTAAATATAATATTTAATATTTAATATTTGACCCAAATCCAATTTAGTCCAAATATTGACTTAAGCCTAAATATATTTTATTTCTTATTTGCCACTCAAACAAATAGAAAATTATTAAATTAGAAACTTTTTCCTAATTTAATCTATTGCCATTTTAGGAAACTCTTTCCATTATGACGACTTCTCGTCATATCGACGTCATTATGTCTATTTTTTTTTTTCGTGAGAACTTATGACAGCACAACTTTTTGTCAAAGTGTCCTATTTAACCATATATCCACTCTCTTGGTTTAAGCCAGGGACCGTGCCTATTGCGTATGACTCATTAGGTTTTCGAATATGTTGGCAATGTGTCGGTACGAACACAGAAGACAAGATTGGCTTCTAGCAAGGCGTCATGCCTATCCAATTATTCAAAAGGATTCATAATCCGCAAATAATCTTTCACGAGCATGGTTACTATGTAATTCAATCCTTTCATCAATGTATCTTATGTGATCTTAAGTATGGCGATGTGTTGCTTGATAACGATCACATGAGTTTTCTTCGATATTCCGGATATTTTCACTTAATAGAAAGTAAATCAATAACTCCTTATTGATCTCTTTCATCATGGCCATGGATTTAAAATGAATATCTACCAAAGGCGCCTTAGATACATTATTCTCTATCAAGGGATAGATGAGTCCTATCTTGGTTATGCACCAATTTCCATAAGCCTCACGATATACCCAACGATCACCCACATGCAGCCTTTGTCTAGGCCCATCGAAACGATGTCAAAGCATACCAGTCTTCTTATGAGATGACCACGACAACTTCAGGTCCAAGGATTAGTTACACCCATCTCGTATGAGAATACCATCAACATATAACCAAAATGGATTCTCATGGTGAGTCATGTCCAGTGACACGTTCTCCAACATTGGTCACCTATGTACTTGTCTAGACATCCCCATGCCTATAGGTGTGAGACCCCCATTGCTGTCACATAGCAAAAACATAGCACATATAAGTGTTACTGTAATTGTTAATGTTCATTCTTGACATTGCTACGACTTGGGACGTTTAATGATGTCTAGAAACTGTGATGCATCATCTCACATTTTTATAGATAAATCACAGTATACATCATATGGACTTCTATTTAGTTTCATTCGGTTATTACAGTAATAACAAGAAATTAATAGAATGACTTTTTGTGAATTCGAACAACTTCTTATTCAACTAATAAATATGATTATAATTGTCAGTGTACAACATACCCAATCTGATTGGGTCTAGAGCACTTATACTAACACTGAGTGCTTCTCATTTGTCCTAGCAATGAATATGTCCCAAAATACAAACCACCACTTGAACAGAAAGCCACTAAGAGCATCAATAGCTGAAATATCCACGTCCCAGTATTTCAAAAGAATTGTAAATGAAAAAACTGAATTCACAACTCAGATAGGCTTTATCTTTACGTTCTATTTTTTGCTTACCAATTGGGTTAGAGGATACTTTTCCTTCAGCTAGAAAATCTTGTGTAGTTTCTTTTAGATCCCTTTTCACAAAGTAATCATGGATATACACATCTAACATGTAGTCCAATAAGAACATGTATGTATATGTACATGGATGAACACAAAGTAATGTGCGCCAACACACACACCCAAAGGGCTGTTGATTTTGGAGATGGATCTGAAATCATCAGCCTCGTATACCAGTACAGAGAGGGGAAATCACCCCCAAGAAACATCCCATCTCTCTGTGAAACAACAAAGCCTCAATCGAGTTCATTTTCTGGGTCACCATATTTATAGTACGTTCGGAAGAAAGCATGGAATAGTAATACGTTCATTCTATTCTTTTCCATTACTAAGAAATAGAATGGATTCATGGAAAGAAAAGAAACAGCATGAAAAACAACAACTAATCTGTTTTTTGATTCAGAAACTAGTTCTTACGAACATAAACCACAATCAAACAAAATAAATCATGATGTTCTTTATTATTATTATTATTATTATTATTATTATTATTATTATTATTGCTAAAAGGGTATTTGGCTTAGCGGTTGGATCTCTTATAAGATATCTTACCGAAAGGGGCTGTTGAGTTTGAGAATTGAAATATCGACTCTCAGATGAAGTCGATCAATTTGAGAAGATAGATCGCATCTAAGAAGAGGGGTAACAGCCTCTACAAATCCCCAGCTCTCCAAATCTGATTGCCATTTTGGAACCCTAGAATGCTGAGGATATTTTAGATTTTATATAGATATATACACACACAGAACACATACACTCAACGCGACTATTGCACACACCCATATATATATAGATATACACACACACATAGATATATACACACACTTATATATATAGACACACACACACACAACACACATACATATACACAACAAACATCACATACCTCTGAGATCTAGTTGCAACAGCAAACAACGAAAGGATGGGGTGGGTCTGTGAGAAAGAGAAAGAGAGAGGGAGAGAGATAGGTCGTGAGTGTTTGTGTGAGAGAGAAAGAGATAAGATAGAGGGTAGTGAGAGTGGGTGGGAACTTAAAATTGAAATCCATCTTTGCCATTCATGTACACTGAGAATTCGTCTCAACCATAGGATGAAAATATATCAAAGACATTTTCAAAAATCGTTCTATTTTATTATATAGATTATTATTATTGTTGTTGTTGTTAAATGATTCAATAATTGATTAGGTCAAGTATATAATAAATAAATTAAGTTGGGCCAGCCGTTGGTGTTTCAAGCTCAAGCCCAAGTCTACTTAAATTTTTCATTTGGGTTTCATGTGCATTTCATTTTAGTTGCATTTGCTTTATATATATATATATGTGTTAATAGGCTGGATGCTTGTGAGCTGTTGATCCTTGAGAAACCCTTGATCCAAGGGCTGCCAGCTATTCTCCTGCAACATCTCAGTAAATCGGAAATAATTAATAACTATTAAATTAATTGGGGACAACAAATAATTATTAATTATAGTATTTACGGGGATTATTGAATATTTATGGGTTAAAAAGAGGTATTACATTATTTTTTTGTATTAAAAGAAAGAGGCAATTGATTATTACAAATCTTAAGAGTATTTATGGAAATAAAGAAAGATTGAAATAAATTGATTTGGGTGAATTTCTAAAAATTCGGGGTGTTAGTGGAATAAGTGAAAATGAAAGTTTGTGTGTGTGTAATTAATGGAAATTATGGGTGCTGAAATGTGATTTGGTCGTGATTTACTTTAAAATTAATGTAATGAGGTTATATGTTGAAGGTGGTTGCCAGCCCAGCTGGTCGCGCGTGCGAGGGACCAGCCAGGCAACTCGAGTTTGAGTGGGGGCGAGTGCATGCGGGAGAGGGACAGTTGGAATTTTTCTAGCCCATGGACGCCCAAAATGGTGTCATTTTAGGGCTTGGAGGCGGTGCAAGCTAGCTGCCACACAACAGCTTCTGGAGCCTTTTCTTTTTGCCTTTTAAAAGTCGAGAACAGGGTGAATTTAGTGCGGTTAAACAGTGAGTAAAGAAGGAAAATTTCAAGCATGAGAAAGGCGCAAGGAAGGTGTAAAATCAAGAGAAATTCAAGTTAAATTTGGTTTAATTGAAGTTTAAATAATCAGGTAAGTGTGAAAATGTGTATTAATTAGTCTGTACGGTTTGAAATTTAATTTAGAGTGCGATTTTATTAATTCTTGGCTGAATTAAACTAATTTACAGCATGTAATAATTTAGCGGTGTGCGGTCAGGAAAGCACTGAAATCAGTCAATTTAAGGCAAGCTCCTTACTCCCTTTGTGAATCTCCCTCGATTTGTGGATTTTGTTTCCTTCCTTAGCCTGATTTGGTTTTAGAAATTATTTATGTGCGTTGCGAGTATTTGTCGTATAGACTAATTTAATTAAATTAAATAGGAGATTTCTGGGGTTTAATTTGGTAAGTGCTTACGGGGTATTGTATTGCCCCTATTTCCTTGGGAATGATGCCAAACCTGGTTGGGGCTAGGTTCCTAGAGAGTCAGTTGTGATTATGGGTGCCCTCTGGGGTGAGTTGTTGTAATCGGAAGTCTTGGGATTTACTTGTGTGAGTTGTAAGGTGTGGGATACAGAGCTACTGACCGTCGATCATTGGGTCATGACAGTTGATGGATGGATGTATGGGCGCCAGTTATCAGCTGTTACGATAGATTATAGACGGGTCGGGCAAGTTGGTATCACCAGACACCCATCCTTGGTGTTGTGGCATATTGCATGACACTACAGTGCATGGGATTGTGCTTACATTCATTGGGGGTCATGCTTTGTATGTACGGGGAAGTGTGCACATTGGTATAACCCGGTTGGCCTATTGAGTGCTGATTTGGGTATGATAGGCGAGAATGTGCATTTAGAGCATTTTTCCTGTGTGGGCGTAGCATGGCCTGATGCTTGGCTTATGGGGGATTTGCCATCATGTTAATGCTACAAGAGCCATTGCATTTATTATCTGTTGCATTGTATGGTTATCGTTCGATATGGACTATGATATGGAGTTGACCCTCGATAGTTATAAGTGTGAGCTGGGCTCCAGATAACTATGATTCGGGAACTCCGATATGTGATTATGGATCGTGCTATGGAGTTGACCCTCGATAGCTATGAGTGTGAGCTGGGCTCTAGATAGCTATGACAAGGGAACTCCGGTTTGTGACTATGATGAGAGTTTTGGGCTCGTGTGGATCTTGTTGTGGGAGCCTCAGGCTCATGGGCTTTATGCCGGCCAATTCATGGTTGTGGCAGGTTTATATGCTGGGACTTGGGTGCCAGGATGTGCATTTCTTATGTGGGCCCCAGGGACTGTTGTGTGCATTGTTATATTTATGTTGAGCACTAGATATTTTGTTACACGATATGACATGGAATTTTCATATGCTTCATTGCACTTTGTGCAGGTATATTTTGGGTGAGGGATGTATTCCCAGCATTATCACTGTTGTGTAGCGAGGCGTATGCCGAGTATGGTTATTTCTGGTTCTATCTTTATCTTGCCTACATTTGATGGGATGTGGATGTGTTCTGGTGTGGGAGTTCTAACCCTAGTCTTACTTATATTCTTTTGTTATGCTTGCTGAGCCTTGTGGCTCATCTTGTTTTACTATCATTCTAGGTGTGGGAGCTGACGTCGTGGCTAGCCCGTTTGGCTTGTCAAATGTAGATAGCTGTGTGTACAGGGTAATCCCGACTAAAAGATCTGTGAAGTGCGAATTGTGATTAGGGGCACAAATATCGTGGTTTGTCGGATTTGATTGGTTGTTGTGTTGTCATGTATGATTAAGCCCCTGAGTGATTGTTTCATATTCATTTAGCTTATGTTGTGGTATTATTTAGGGCAGAACCCCAACCCATGTATTTGAGATATTAGCTGAATGTAATTAAAAATTGAGGAAATTTTTTGGATCGTCACAGTGAAATTTAATTTAGGGTACGATTTTATTAATTCTTGGTTGAATTAAACTAATTTGTCGCGTGTAATAATTTAGCGGTGTGTGGTCAGGAAAGGGCTGAAATCAGTCAATTTAAGGCAAGCTCCTTACTCCCTTTGTGAATCTCCTTCGATTTGTGGATTTCATTTCCTTCCTTAGCCTAATTTGGTTTTAAAAATTATTTATGTGCGTTGCGAGTATTTGTCGTATAGACTAATTTAATTAAATTAAATAGGAGATTTCTGGGGTTTAATTCGGTAAGTGCTTACGGGGTATTGTATCGCCCCTATTTCCTTGGGAATGATGCCGAACCTGGTTGGGGCTAGGTTCCTAGCAAGTCAGTTGTGATTGTGGGTGCCTTCTGGGGTGAGTTGTTCTAACCGGGAGTCTTGGGATTTGCTTGTGTGAGTCGTAGGGTGTGGGATACAAAGCTATTGACCATCGATCGTTAGGTCATGGTAGTTGATGGATGGATGTATGGGTGTCATGTTATCTACTGTTACGATAGACTATAGACGGGTCGGGCAAGCTGGTATCGCCGGATACCCATTCTTGGTGTTGTGGCCTATTGCATGACATTACATTGGGGTCAAGGGCACAACTATCGTGGGTTGTCAGATTTGATTGGTTGATGTGTAGTCATGTATGATTAAGCCCCTGAGTGATTGTGTCCATATTTATTTTGCTTCCGCTGTTCTATTATTTTTGGGGCAGAACCCCAGCCCTTGTATTTGGGTTATTAGCTGAATTGTAATTAAAAATAGAAGAAATTCTCGGTTCTCTTTATATATAAGCTCTCTTTGGCATTTAGATCGTCACTTTTCCTCTCTCACACACCAACCCGATGAACAAATTTGAGAATCGAGACTCTTGACGCATCTCGCGAACTCTCTGAAAGCTGTAAGAAGCCTAATCTCTAATCGTTGTTCTTTCTCTGTTAATGATGAAATCTAGTAAGAGAGAAAGGTAATCAGGATTGTTATTGAGTACTAAAAATGCTTGTGTATAGCTTGTGCTCTAGTATGATCTGTGTTCTTCAAATTGTAAGTTGATCTTGTTTATCTTACTGTCTTTTGTGTATTCTATAATCTTTGTATTGTAATCCCTTGATTTCTTAGTGGATTGACTAGGGGTGAAATCCCTGCTGTGAGTAGGATCGATTTACGGATCTAAACACGTAAGTTGTTGCCTTTTTGCGTGCTTGTGTAAGGGTTTACTTTTCTGTTTTGCGGCACTTGGTTCTTGTTCTTGTTTATTTGATGTTTTGGTTGTTTGGTTTGTACAAAACGAATAGGTTCAACAATTATTATTATTATGGATGATTGTTGGAAAGATAATGGCGATTGAGGAATTATTTGGGACAATAAAGAAATTAAAAATATTGTTGATCAACTTCTATATAATGGGGATGTTGTGCCACGGCAACACCAATTTTCGTAACTTGGAATTATAAGCTGATGTTCTGTAGCAAACATATTTTTTTTAACATTTATTTTTTCTCATTTATTCTTGCTTAGATGTAAATTAATTAGTTCCAAAATTAAATCAAACCCATCAATGATCGATTTTGACTTAGTCCCTAAAATTAGATGTGACCCAACATATATCAAAACATAACCTAGGTCAACATGATGAGCTACATTCCTCACTTATTTTTACTAGTTAGAGCAGTACTAATCGTGGTTTCAAATGCTTGACAACTTTCCACTTGGGTAATTTGGTGCATAGGTTGTCTCGGTTTCAACCGACGACTTTTAACACAACACTTGGAGAGTTATCTATGAGTGGGCATAAACCTGCTATTGTTGTGCTTGGTCGTGTTGGATAGTGTGGCTGGTGATGAGATTGCTTGGATACTATTTTGGTAATTATTTAATAATTTGGTATTATTTTAGTAAATAATCCATGTTAGCTTAATTTAAGAGCCAAACCTATAGCAAAGAGAATGGCTCCACCTTTGGTGTTATATGGGAAAATGCATCAGCTATAAGATGCCACTGCAACTAAATTTGTAAATATATATATATATATATGTATTGTTTTTAGGCTAATTATACTGTGAGCATGCAAAACCAAGTAAAAATAGGCTATTTGACCTCAACTTAGCAGATTTTGGTAATCTTCAAATTGTAATTTTTCTCGAAGTCAAGTCAAACGGTGCTAAGCCTGTTTGTACTTCAATTTTAAACCACCTTGGTATCAAAGAGATTACCCTTGGCTCATTTATCTAAATGATACAACATTGAGATTGAGGTCAAGTTAAAACTCAAAATTTATCTTTGACATTTTATTTGTGTAAAATATGAATAATGAATCATTGATGTTTAACTTTAATATATTTTGATTGAAAAGTTAAAAAATTTAAAATCAAATAAAGGACATTTTCAGTGCAGGAGACTCCTCACTTTGCAAAGATCAAGGGAGATTAGACATGTTACACAATGCACAATGTGGGCTGAACCACCAAGACCTTTTTTGTCATAATGAAAAAAAATAATTCAAAATTTTCACACGATTCATATGAAGCCTACTTGTTGAATGATACCTCAAATTGTTCTTAATGTCTCAAAATGTTGACAAATAAGTAGTAATCAAATTTCTAAGTCTTGACAGTTGAAGAACTCAAATTTGTCTTAAAGCAGATGGGTTCCAAGGATCTTGCTATGATACTTCTATATTTTTCTTTGTACCGATCTGGATTTGGGATAGTAAAGATGTCATAAAAAGGATATATCATAACGGGCTTTCATAAATTTAGCATATGGATTATATATGTTTCTTTTAAGCAACAACTAATGCTTTTTGTGAGCTTTGAAGATGATTTGTTTTTTGTGATGCATTCTGTTGCTAGTTCCAAGTCCAAGGAATAGCTGCTAATTCCATCTCTCCTTGGTTAATTTTCAACTTCATGGGAAGTTGGTCATGTGTATGAAATCATGTATATATTCATGGTAATAGAGTTCTAGGTTGTTTTTATTATTATTACTGTTGTGGATGATTGCTGGAAGATGATGGGCATTAACGAATGATTTTGGGCCAATAAACAAAATTTAAATATTGTCTATCAACTTCAACACAATGGGGTGTCACGCCATCACTATTTTTTTGTATTATATATCACATTATTTTATAATAAATTAATCTTTTTAACATGAACTTCTCCGACTTGTTTCTTGTTCGAAAGTAGAGAATTAATTGGCTTTAGATAGAAATCAAATCTATCAATAGTTGATTTCAATATGATATAATGGGTCTCAAACCATATTAGATTAAATAGATTTTAGAAATTAACTTTGAAAAACCCATAATTAATTTCTAGCCACCAATCACTTTTTCTTTTTAATTAAATTTTTATTTGTCATTTATTTTAATATAATTTAAATTAATTAGAGTTTTAAGTAACAACATTAACGTTGCAGGAGTGTTTGAGAAAAATAATTAAACCACATGAATCTCTAAAATCATTTTAAAACTATTAGAGTTTTCATGCAAATAATCCAAAATATTAAAAAATACGAGTACAATTTACCTAAAAGATCTGATTGTAAAGTGGTTTTATTAAAAATTTTTGGCTTGTTAAATTATCTTTACCAGTAAAATTGTAGCGAATTGATAGCCACTTATAGCACAAATTGATGTCAAGTAATAACTGCTCATTGTATTGTACACACACCCCTTGAAAATTAATTTAAAAAATGATAATTTTGGGAAAAATCTATTTAATTGTTATGAACGTGTCATTTTGCATGCACACTATTTAAATGTGGAGTTGGGTTGCCACCGAAACAGAGTGCAATTAAAAGAGTTGCATCTTGAGAGGAGGATTTATTGAAGATAGACAAAGAGTTAGAGAGAGAGAGAGAGAGAGAGAGAGAGAGAAGATTGTTTATTGAAGATTTATAATTGTTCGGTGTCATCTCCTGATTTTATAATTGCTTTTTAATTGATAACTGTAACGCCCTGCTTTTTCAAATGCACAACAACGTGAAATATAAGAAGACATCACCTACGGGTGTTATGGTAACCGTTGCCAACGGAAGTATTGGATCAAATCTAAAAGCTTAATCAAAATTAAATAAAGGGGTTTCCACTATATTTCCTTTATATGTACATGAAATGCATACAACTTTTAATAAACCTAAAAGACATAACTCACTACTTGTAGTTACAACTGCAACACATGCCTAAACTAGCAAATAAACCCTTATCACGACAACTTCCCTATATGACATTCAGAGTGCATCAATTGAGATATTACCCCTGCACGTACATCGAAGCTACAACCCTTAGTACAATTGTAGGACACCCACACACTTTTTACAAGCCTAAGCATCCTAGCTGCTATTACAAGACATCACTCGGATTACTTGGGTACATAATGAAATAAAACCTGGAGCTAGCCAAGCATCACCTTCTTGCCCACGCTTGAACTGGAACCTGAAACAACTAGCACTTCTGATATACCTAGAACGTTGAATGTTTCAGGGTTATAACACACCCCAGTTAGATATTACATTTAGGTGAGTGACTCAGAAAAAGAAAAGTATGTGCGTGCAAATGAAATAATGCTATTATGAAATCTAATCCTGTGGTAGCAATGCCAAGGTGTGGCAATCACCCCCGCAGTCATCACAGTCACTCCTTAGCTCACCATAAGAGCATGAGATCTTCCATGATATCCCAACAACTAGTCATAGTCACCAACATGAACATGATATATGACAAAAAAAAAGGAATATGCATAACCAAAGAAAAATATGACATATAAGCCACAAAGGCATGATATGCAAATCAACACCCACACCCAATGAAGCCAAAAAGGACCGGGATGTAGTAAAAGGATGCAAGAAACACTCACCTTACTGTTTTGGATGCGGTTAGATAGTGTTCACAGGGTTCGGGAATATTTTTTGGCAAAAATCACATGTTTTTGTAGCTCAAATTTAGAATATTTTTACATAGGGTCTTAAAAATAAAATCAAACACCAAAACTGAAAAAATCATGGGTTAGGGGGACCTCACACGCGCCAGGGGAAGGCCCCCCACGCACCTGCATGTGCAGCAGGTAGTAGGGCGTGGGCTGCATGCGCCGCTCCCACCCTCTAGCGCAGCTTTGCCCGCTTGCTATTTATTGGCCCGTTCTCCCTTGTCTGGACTTTGTTTTGGCCCCCATTCAAACCCACGCAACCCTTACTCAATCCTCTATCGGACTACAGAAAGAAAATGGACTTACCTCGCTATTTCAACACTGTTTGATGTGCTTTACGATAGCCGCCTGACTTTTCTAACGAAGCATTTTTCACCTCATTTTTGGGTAGAGCTTCTCCTCTCAAATTCACTTCCTTACCCTTTTGTCTAATGGTAAAAATGATCCATCCAAAAGCCTGGTATTTATAGACAACCACGGTAAATCCAAGTATGTCACGTGTCGCTTGGATAAGAGAGCTCATCATGAGTTTTGTAGGATCATGCCTGTAACAGCCCGCCTTCTCAGACGTGTTATATCTTAGGAATTTTGGTCTATATATATATTTTTTTTATTTCATTATCCCGAAATTCCCTAAGGCCTTATCTAGTGCTTGACGAGATGTTTACACTAGAAATTAAATACAAGCGGAAGCTGAATCGAACCTGCTCATGGTAATGCATAATTTAATAATTGTACATGGCATTTAATACAAGTTAATACATAAAGCGTTTGATGATGGTACAATATACATAAATCTTAAACTAATCATATTATAACATGGTACATTTTCTCGCATCTTGGTGTCTCGTGTCACTACACATCACCACTCTCTGAATCATCTCTGCAAGTCCCGGCTGGAACGTTGAATGTTCCAGGGGTGAACCCATGTTAGATGATGAATCATCTAAGTAAGAATACCAAATGCAATGCTATGAGTGTATGCAATGTCTTTCATCGTAAGTGTCAACTACACCCCTCATGCTGCCTATCATTTTAGCGGCCACCTCTTCGAAGCCGGGGTGTATGGGTGCACCCTTGATAGGCCAGCGGTGTCAGTTCGTACTCCCTATGGCCTCATATGCATGTGATCACCATATAAATAATGCCTCCAAATCTTTAAGGCAAATACTAATGCTGCCAGCTCCAAATCGTGGGTTGGGTAGTTCTGCTCGTGGGTTTTGAGCTGTCGAGACCCATAGGCAATGACCCTACCGTGTTGCATCAGCACACACCCTAAACCGTTTCTCGAGGCGTCAGTGTAGACCATGAATCCTCCTGATCCATTTGGCATAGCTAGTACTAGAGCGGTTGTCAGCTTATCCTTAAGTGTCTGAAAACTTTCCTCACACTACTTACTCCAGTCGAACTTCACCCCCTTCTGAGTTAATTTGGTGAGGGGTGTTGCAATTTTGGAAAACCCTTCCACGAACTTCCTATAGTATCCGGCTAATCCCAAGAAGCTCTTAATTTCAGTAACCGACCGAGGTTGCTTTCAATTTGCTACAGCTGTTATCTTGGCCGGGTCGACCGATATTCCTTCAGCCGATATAACATGCCCCAAAAATGACACCTGGTACAACCAAAATTCGCATTTCGAAAAATTGGCATACAACTTATGTTCTTGTAATGTTTGTAATATTATCCTTAAATGTGATTCGTGCTCTTCTTCTGAGGGAGAATATATCAGTATGTCGTCTATAAACACGATCACGAACTTGTCCAAGAATGGCATGAAAACCGGATTCATAGTGTCCATAAAAGCTGCTGGGACATTGGTTAGTCCGAACAGCATCACCAGAAATTCATAGTGCCCATATCGAGAGCGAAAAGCTGTCTTAGGCACGTCTTCTGCTTTGATCCTTAATTGATAATACCCTGATCTTAGGTCAATCTTCGAGAAGACCTTGGCTCCTTGTAATTGATCGAACAACTCCTCGATCCTGGGGAGTGGGTACTTATTCTTGACCATTATTTTGTTTAACTGTCGATAGTCGACACACATTCTCAGGCTCCCATCCTTTTTCTTAACAAAGAGTACTGGTGCTCCCCATGGTGACATACTTGGCCTTATGAATCCTTTGTCGAGCAACTCTTGTAATTGGGTCTTTAGTTCTCTTAACTCTGCAGGGGCCATTTTGTACGGGGGTATCGAACCCGGTCCTGCCCCTGGCATGATTTCTATTGCAAACTCAATCTCTCGCCTAGGTGGCAATCCAGGCAATTCGTTAGGAAACACATCCTTGAATTCTCTGACGATTCGTACTTCCTCGATCTTTAATGGCTCCGTGCCTTTCTCTAGGACACAAGACATGTATCCTCGTGCTCCTTGTCGTAATAATTTCTCAGCCTTTAGAGCCGAGATCCACCTCCGATCACTTGCCCTTGAAACTTGACGTTCAGGTCTCCACCCCTAAGACAGACTGTTTTAGCTTTACAGTCCAATGTCGCGTTGTACTTAGTTAGGAAGTCCATTCCTAAGATCATGTCAAAATCTTGAAATTCCAGAAGGATTAGATCCACCAGGAACTCAACTTCTCCTATTCGAATCTTTCTATCTTTGTATCCCGATGAAGTTTCTAGAGACTTCCCCATTGGGGATGCGACAATCATACGACAATTCAAACTTTCTGGTTTATCTCCTAATACTTTAGCAAATGTATGCGAGATAAATGAGTGACTTGCACCTGAATCTATTAATGCATGCATGGGAATACCAGATAATAGCATGGTACCTTCAATTACGGCTAGGTCTTCTACCGTATCTTGTCGTGTCAGATGAAACACCCTTCCCTGCTAAAATCTAGCATTTCTGGTCGTCCCTTGAGGTTGATTCGTCAGTCGCGGCTTAGGACAATCCTTTGCAAAATGACCAGTTTGCTGGCAGTTGTAACAAGTGATTCTCTTCTTCTGGCAGTTCTGGTTGAGATACCCTATCTCTCCACAATTGTAACACCCCTTTGTCCCGAGCCGGCACGGCCTCCCTGGGTGCTGCTTCTGGCATTTCGCACATGGGGTACCAGGCTTGAACTTCGGCTTCTGGGGTTCCAGCTTCTTGCCGGCTCTATGACTGCTCCCCTGCTGACTCTCTCCTTGGATAGCGTCAATCCGGCTCAGGTTAGCCTCGGTGGTATAATCTTGCAGCACCACTTCTGAATAGGACTGAGTATTTATACTACTCAATGCCCTTTGGAGTTTCAGGTTCAGCCCTCCCAAAAACTTTTGGGCCTTGATCCTTTCGTCTCCTTCATAAATGGGCATATACCGGATCAATCGGCTAAAAGCATCTTCATATTGAGCAACAGTCATGTCTCCGGTCTGTTTTAACTCCATGAATTCTCTTTCCTTTTTCATTCTCACATTCAGGGGA
This sequence comes from Diospyros lotus, assembly GCF_014633365.1. NCBI lineage: Eukaryota > Viridiplantae > Streptophyta > Magnoliopsida > Ericales > Ebenaceae > Diospyros > Diospyros lotus. Next base: position 19,488,568 of record NC_068340.1, on the reverse strand, counting down.
AAGTATTTTTCATTAAAGAGCTCCTTAAATCGCTCCTAGGTGATGTAGGGAGCCCTGTCCCGAGGGTTCATTGCCCTCTTGACTCCCTTCCACCACCTGTCTGCTTCGTCTTGCAACATAAAGGTGGCACAATTGACCTTCTCTTCTTCTCTGCAGTGTAGGTGGTCTAGTAGCTTCTCCGTTTGCTCGATCCAAAATTCTCCTTCACTAGGGTCTGCGCCAAGCTTCCCGTGAAAGATGGGAGGGTTCTGTCGACGATAAAGATCAAGCATGCTGACTGCATGGCTGTCTTGGAAGTGAGTTTCTTGTATGAGTCCCACCACACTCCCCAGTATTCGCTCCATTTGATCTAGTCGACTACCTCCGGTCTCTTGACTGGAGTCGCCTTCTGGATGCCTACTGGTGTTTCCTTCGGTGTTGCTAACTTGTGGGTTGGGCGTCCTAGGCCCAACTGCTAACCGTCTTTGAGTGTTCACCATCTGAAAGAAAAAGGAGCATCCTAGATTAGAGAACATGATCTTGCCATCCGATTACCTCTATTGATATTATACATTCAGCTGCAAAATGTTATATGTACATGCTACATAGCTCCATAGATTACAGACAACACTGTATGTAAATAGTTAGGGGGTTTCTGAGATGGGTCTATTTTGGTCCTGATGACCTCATGATCCAAATGTTCTTTTCATCATCAGATTCGTATGGGGGTGCCTTGGGGTCATTCATCATCACTTCTATCTCTTCCTCGTCTTCAGAATCAGTGTCCTCGAACTCAAGAAGGTCATCCTCGGCCCAGAATATGGGTATGTCGTCTTCTTCTTCTGCTTCTATTGGATCTGCCATCTCTTCTGCTTCCCCTGGCTCAATTGGGTTTTCCATACCTTCTCCTTCTTCCTCTAGCGGTTCCTCCATGTCTTCGTCGTGCTCCTCCACTGGTACTGGCTCGTACATTTCTATGAGTAGCTCGCGAACACGTGCGCAGTAAAGGCAGAATTCGGGGAACTGTTCGCCTTGATGCCGGACCCAATCTGCAAATTCCTGCAGCTCATCTTCCAATACACCAACCATCATATTTATCTAAAACTGAGTGAGTTCAGGCCAAAGTCGGTAGCTTGGGGGCATATCGTCGATAATTTCTTATATTTGGACGAGGTGTTCCATGATCCCCTCATTTGGTAGTGGAACTCGATGTTCCAAATGGTGTGCCCAATGGTCGACTAAGATTTGCTCTGAAAAATTTCCATCCATCCTCTCACCACAACTTTCGTTAGTACCCCTAATCGTTCTCATATTGGTACTCTCGTCCTGCTAGGCTTAATCCAAGTTTTCCTTCCTAGGTATTCTGTTTGGGCTCTGATACCAACTGTAACAGCCCGCCTTCTCGGACGTGTTATATCTTAGGAAATTTGGTCTATATATATATATTTTTTTATTTCATTATCCCGAAATTCCCTAAGGCCTTATCTAGTGCTTGACGAGATGTTTACACTAGAAATTAAATACAAGCGGAAGCTGAATCAAACCTGCTCATGGTAATGCATAATTTAATAATTGTACATGGCATTTAATACAAGTTAATACATAGCGTTTGATGATGGTACAATATACATAAATCTTAAACTAATCATATTATAACATGGTACATTTACTCGCATCTTGGTGTCTCGTGTCACTACACATCACCACTCTCTGAATCATCTCTGCAAGTCCCGGCTGGAACGTTGAATGTTCCAGGAGCGAACCCATGTTAGATGATGAATCATCTAAATAAAAAAACCAAATGTAATGCTATGAGTGTATGCAATGTCTTTCATCGTAGGTGTCAACTACACCCCTCATGCTGCCTATCATTTTAGCGGCCACCTCTTCGAAGCTGGGGTGTATGGGTGCACCCTTGATAGGCCAGCGGTGTCGGTTCGTACTCCTTACGGCCTCATATGCATGTGATCAACAGTATCATTGTGCATGTATGTATTTCATAGTCATGCCATTGATGCAGTCTACGTGATGATTTCATATCATAGCATGCCAATATGATAAAAGCATTTACATTTATAACTGTATTAAATTCAGGCAGCATACTTACAACTAATTTGTTTCGAATTACGTGCCAAGCGGCTATCCCTTAATCTCCTTGCTCACAAGGACCCCTACATCATAGATTTATTTTTAGAACACCATTTGCTAGTTTTTTTATAATTTCTTCCATTTTTCTTTTATTCCTAAGCTTTATCTCTTCCAAAATTACATAATAATTATCTAGGCTTCATAAAAATTTACTTTCTTTTTACCAATATTCCTTAAATAATATTCTTAGTATTCTGGAATTTTTCTTGTAATTTTCTAACTTTAATTCCTAGTTTCCCTTATTTCATAATAGCTAAATATGTAATTATTACATAATAATTACCTAATCTTTCAATTTATTAAATTTCTCTTCACTAATATTTCTTAAATAATACTTATAACATTCTGAAATTTTCTTGGAAGTTTCAGACTTAAAATCCTATTTTTTTCTTTATTTCCATAATAGAGAAATCTACTTAAATTACATAATAATTACCTAATCTTTCATTTTATTCAATTTATTTTCACTAATATTTCTTAAATAGTACTTCTAACATTCTGAAATTTTCTTGAAATTTTTTGAATTAAAATCCTATTTTTTCTTTATTTCCATAATAGAAAAATCTACTTAAATAATTAATAATTTTGGCATTTCCAGAAAATTGCTTCACCAATATATCATAAACAATATTTCAAATTTAATAAAAAAAATTCAAAATTTTACTCTTTTATTTATTTATTTATTTTTTTTATTTTTTCTAACGGGCGCGTGCCAGCCACGCACCTTCTTCCTACTCGCGGGCGCGTGGCTGCACGCGCCCGTCTGCTTCATCTTCTCCGACAGCTGAACACGCTGCCGGTGACGCTGCCGCTTCAAAAAGCTTCAAACGAAGCTTCTAAACCCCCATATCCGACCCCCCGAACACCATAAAAACCTTAAATTCGAGAAAAAAACATAAGAAAATACTTTGATTCGTCGTTTGAAGTCGCGGCTCCGGCGAGTTGCGCGTTTTCCGGCTAGCCTGATTCCCCCCCTCTTCGCTGCTCCGTTAGCCACCAAATTTAACAGAAATGATGCCCACAACTTGAAGATCAAAACCCCACTCACCAATCTCTCAAACTCTCTCCCAATCGACCGATCTAAGCCTCGAAATTTTCGAATGGATTGGGCAGTCTTGGAGCGGCTATTTATAGCCCATTTTCGACGTGCTTCGCTTCCCCATCAACGGCCACGCGTCCTAGAGGCCATACCCCGGTCATTTCGGCATTAAAAACCCTTCCTTTACCCCCAAGAAGCAACTTGCAAGCGCGACCATGCTCTGGTCGCGCATTGCTACTGCAAATCCGATTTTTTTTTATATATATATATACATATATATACACGATATACATACCTGCATATATACTTATATTTACATAAATTATGATTTCCTTTAATCATATTATACATTAATCTTAAATCTTACTATTTTCATTTACATATTTATACATTTATTTACATTTCACATACATACTTAAACTAATCAAATTTAATTTAAATCAAATTAATTACATAAACTTACATAAACTTAATATCATATAGACTAAATTAATTTATTCAAATATGACTTAGGGTATTACAACGCCATGTGTCCTTTAGGATTTGTGCCTTTGCAAGCCTTTGTGACAAGTGTCCCATTGAGATGTGTGCTTCCACATGGTTATTTAGATTTAATCATCACCCATCATTACACTTCCAACAATTAGTTAGCTCCATTTGGTTTTCTTAAGTACCTAGTCACTAAATATTTCAAGATTCCCACAAATGACTCTTTAGCCCAAAAGTTCTTTGCCCTTATAACACCTGAGCCTTGGAATTGCTTAAACCTTCCAAAATTCCTTAAGATGATGATCTCTTGCATTAGCCTCCATGATCTTTCTGAAATCCTTCATTTGTTCCTTGAAAATTATCCAGGAATTACACATGTGCCTACCGAATCTTTTGACTTCAAAGGAAATGCTTTATTTCTTGAACAACAATGCCTAAAAGAACTTCGGGTATTACAATAGGTGTTGGTTTTATATACAACTCAACACTAATGACATTTATGTTGTTAATTTGAGAAAAGATTAATCTTTAAAATAGTAAAATAAAATTGTAACAGCCCGCCTCTTGAAGCCCCTGCTAGCATTGAGAATCTGTGAGGGTCATTAATAGAATGATATAAAAGAAACTTGAACCAAACCACCATTAACATATCACATAAGCTCTCATCTGAAACAATCATCATAACATAATAATTACCACATTTTCTTTTTACATTAAACATATACACTCCACCAGGACAAAACATACACACTCTACCAGGACAAAACATACATCCACTGAAGGTGATACATCAAGTCATAATCGCAAAATACATATATACTCTCAAGGATCAAGAGCCTATCTAGCTCTAACACTTCAACACAAAAGTCCCCAAGACCTTTTCTTTTAGGTGAGCTCTGTACACATCTATAAACACTAGATCAACCCCTACTAAACTTGCCCTCAGCCTTGTCTTTGCCTTTACCTGGAATAATGCAAAGTAAAAGAATGAGCCACAAGGCTCAGCAAGTATATAACAAACAATGCAAGCAATAGGAATTAGAGGCATGTATAACAAGAACGGAGTAAAATAAACTCCCCCCCATGACAAATTTATAACCTTTTGACCCTAGCCTTCCAAGTCATGCCTCGATACCACATATTAAAATGTATACATGCATATATGCCTATTGATCATAATATTTGCACTAAATAATAATAATATCACACAATACATCCATGCTCACAAGACCATATGCCCTAACTATGTTATGAAGATGCTCATACATAATGAAACATTATTCTCATCATCATATTCTTTAGTACTTTATAACACACTTATGATTTCTTTTATATCAATGACCTTGTCATATCACCATAAGGGCCAATGTCTTAACACGCATTGGAATCACACCGGGCAAGCGTCATGAGCATTGATTTCCTTAGGCGAGCACGACGAGCCAAAGCTCCACATGCACTAGATTACACTAGGCAAGCATCCAAAGCCAACTCTCCACATGCACTAGATTATACTAGGCAAGCATTACTCCACATGCACTAGATTTCACTAGGAAAACTTCATTCACATGCACTAGGTTTCACTAGGCAAGCATCATGAATATATTCCATGTATCCTTCTAAAACATTATTATATATTGTTACATGCTACTACTTCACCCAACTCGTACACATATGTCATTTCCCACACATTTAATGCAATCATAACATATCACAAATATCATGTATAAGGTCCATGCATTACCAATTTCTATACACATTACAACACCACAATCACACATGTCTGATATGTACACATATACCACTTCAATGGCAACCAATCAAGACGCAATGCCCACAATTGAACACTTTGATAATTAAGATGGTTTTGAATTACTTAAAACAATTTCCCCCATAAAAATTTCTCAACTTTAACACAATGATAAATTAACTCTTCATCTAGCATTCATACATAGGCCACTCCAATCACATTTAATACAACCATTCCATACCATAGTTTGTGCATGCATCTATAAGCAATTATGTCTTAACATTCATGAATGCATCTAATCCCCCAATGTCAACCAAGCAACATCATGCAAAAGAACAACGTCCATGTAAGTAACACCAAAATCTTGCATGTTCTCTACTCTAACAAAGAAAGCATCATTCCCAAGGAAAATGTAGGGAGAAGCAAGCCCTACTTGGATGTTGGATATAGATGCACCATGATATGCTCATAGACTCATTCAATCCTCTAAGAAATATGATACTAAAAGAAGCAACACATATCCTATCAAAGGATCACAACCATACTCCAAAAATGCTTCAAGAATGATCATTTATTCCCCCAAAACTAGAGCAAGACAGATTACCCGAGATAATACTAGAATTTAGGCAGCAATTTATAGGGTTATTTTGGGCTCAAAACATAACCAAATGATCCAAGAAATGTGCCAAAACAAACCTTAAGAAGTCTAGTTTATGGAGAAAAAGGTAGATTTCAATTTAGATAACACCATAGGAAGTTATGTCCCAAAAATCAGAGCATTGTCAGATTGAAACAGAAATCCTAGATTTCAAATGGAATTTACAGGGTCCAAATAATCCAAATTTTATATCAAAACTAAGCCTATCGAGTCTAGTTTACAACACAAAAAGTGGATCTCAAATTAGATATAACCATAGAAAGTTATACCCAAAAGAATATAACATGCGCAAGCTACCAAGCAAAACGGGAGGGAATTGTCGACAGATGCAAGCAATCTGTCGATAGTTATTGCAATCTGTCAATAGATACCTTGCCATCTGTTGACAAACGGAAAGGAAAAAGCCCCGAAACTCACCCCAAACTCTTGAATAAACTCCTTCTTAACAAGAAAACACCACTTCTTTTCAGTTTATGAGGTAGAACAAGCCTTATTTTGAGACTCAAGGGGAACTAGCAAGATTAAACCAAGGATGGAAGAGGTTTACAAACATTTCTACATAGGACCCTCAAACACCAAGTCTTTGCAAAGCATGGATGCTTTTGGCGTTATCCTTCATAACAACAAGAACCAAGAATGTAGAAGAGTAAGAGGAGAGTAGAACTTGCCTTAAAAACTCTTCTTGATGAATTACGTGAGATGATATGCTTCCCAAAATCCTTTTACTTCTCACACTCTACAAGAAAAACTTGCAAAAGGGATAAAGGAGAAGAAGAAGATAAGGAAATGTTTAGTTCCACCACCCATTTGGAGCACAAACAAATCAAGGAAGAAGATTCCTGCCTTCTCTCCCGATCGACCACCCCTTTTTCTCTCTTTCATTTGCCTTCCGCTTCCTTCTTCTCATACAATTAAGCCTCCACTTATATATATAAACATACACACATGGCACAATTACTTAAATTCCCCACCATGACATATCACTTAAATGGAAATTGCTTACATTCCAAGGGCACTTTAGACATTAACTAAACTCCGTAAATCCCAAATAACACTTCATGGCACACCTTAACTTATTGTGGGTCCCATATCTAACAAAGTCAAACCTTTGAGTTTTCCGTCGTGTTGCCTTCTTCACCAAATCACCTAAAAATATCACATATAATCTTTTAAAAATTATGGCTCAAATAAAATAAATATTTTATTCCCTTACATATCCCCCAAACCCACAAATGGGTCATTACAAAAATATAAAAAATAACAACAAAAGTTTGTTATCCATCAATTAAACCTCCACAATTTGGGTGACCTAAGAAGTCTATTAATTTTAATTATGTTTAAAATTAATTAATAATAAATTAAGTAATGGATTTGGATAATCATAAGAAGAAAAAAAAAATAACGGATTTGGGCATGGGTAGAATGGTGAGTTCAAAATGCTTGCTAGGTGTCATCTCATGATTTCATTTTAGGGTCACTATTCAATTACAAGCTATGGTTGGGCTTGTGAATGCAACTCACAATTTAAGACACAAATTGAAAAGAGAGAGAGAGAGAGAAAGAGAGCGAGAGCGAGAGCGAGAGCGAGAGAGAGAGAGAGAGAGTTTCTGCACGACGCAAGGGTGAAAAGGGAAGAGGAGGGTTTATTGCAGAAGGAAAGTTGCCAAAGATTGATCTTATCGGAGAGAAAAGCCACCGAAGAAATTATCGGTTGAAGAAGAAGAAGATGCCCTTCCTTGCCCTCAGGTGATCTCTTCCTTTTCTTTCTCTTTCATTTTCTATGAGATTTTGCACTATACTAGGGTTATGACCATGTATGGTTGGAAGATCAGAAAGGGCTTTTCTTTTAGGAGCGTGAAATTAAAGCTTATCCAAACTTGAACCATAACTTGACTAGCGACATCAAACTCCATCGTGGCTAGACATCAAAATTTGGTGAATGGTTATTAAATTAGATTAGATTGTTATTAGTTTATTGAAATTGATATGAAAGAGAATAGGTGAATTAATAGTTTTGCTTTGTTATATGTATCCTTTTGAGATTTTATACCATCCTGCATATCCATCGTGATTTTTGTTAAATTGTGAAGTAGTTTATTCTACAATAATGTGCCATGAATTCTTACCTTTGAAGTAATGCTATTACTTGAATTAAAATGAAAAACCTTTTTTGTGAAAGATTCAGAAAGAACATTTCTAAAAATTGATCGACAAATATTACTTTGCATCTAGATTCTTAGGCATGTTAACAAATCTAAAAAAAGCTTCCTCAGAGCTTCATGCTCATAGGGAAACTTAACCAAAATCTCAACCTCACCTTGCCTTCTGTTATGAACAAAACTAGGTTATTCAAATTTTCTCTCGTCCTCATAATGTCTTTCTAGAATCCAATAATATTCCTTAACCACCAATCATTACTCTTTTCCAATATAATGCTAGTCTTACCCTTGAAGAAGGTATTACACTTGCCTGAATAATCTCACATTTGAAACTAAAACACTAGAGAAAAGAAGACAAAGATGAAATGTTATGTAAGATAAAGGGGAGAATAAGCTATGTACAAAGAAAATAAAAAAGAAAGAAAAATTCCTCCTATTTGAGCACAAACCCAACTATTAAAAAACCTTTCCACAGTACTAATTGTTGTTTTATTGAATTTGTTTTGTTAATAGAATCATAATTTCAACTTCCATCTTGATGGATTGGTATGAGATCAAATTCTAAACAAGTTTGCAAATTTTTTGCTTAAAAAGAATACTATTTTGATAAACAATTACCAAAGTAGCATCCAAGCCAAGATATTTCTCAATCTGGCATACAAATTGCCATAGTAGTAGCCATAACATGAAGGGGGTTAGAATCACTGTACAATAAGCAGTTCAATCCAATATTTAGGAAATTTTTCTAAGCATTGGATAATTAAGGACATGTTGAAAACCAATGTTTATTAGATTCAAACTAACAATTCAATCAAGGATTTTAAATTGAAAAAAATAAAGAAAAATAACAAAAAATGAACCTATTATTGAACTTGTGTACAAATAAACAAGAAAAGGAACCAAAAATATGAAAAAATAAAGAAAAGATCAACACATTGTTTCAATACAAAATAGAATAACATGATACAAATTAAAATACATTTTATAAGAATATGTATGTGGATAATCTATATGTGAATTGTAAACATGTAAAATGTTGTGGGGATGTGCTGCCTTCCTCCTATTTTGTCGATTGGGTTTCAATTAATGCATCAGCAATTGGGGGGTTTTTAATGTCATCTACCTTTGATGACACGACCTTTGCCTCTACCTAGTCCTGAAGTGCCTTTGTGTCCTTGGTCCTAGATTGAACCTCATGTATGATAATGATACACCATTTGGGGTAGTTAGATGTGTCTCTTTGGCCAGTTTGTAGTGTTGTGATGGCATGGATAACCTTCCATCTCAATTGTCTCATTAGCTCCCAAGATTAGTACTAGCATGATGGTCACGATAATATATATTCCTCATCCTTTATATTACACAAAGGTGCACTAACTATGGTCATAGTTGCTTGGTAACTTTCTCCTTTGATAATTCCTTGCAAAAGTTGTTTTGGTTTCATATCAACTTTCGAGTTGGGTAATTTATAGCCATTTTGATGATTTCTCATCACACACTTCAATTATAATTTCTAGGAATGTATCATATTGTATGGTGAAATACTTGTTCACACCATCTCTAACCTGAGGAAATAGGATCACCATTTTAATTTCATAACATTCCAACTAAATTCCCACTATATTGCTTGTTGTGTTAAGGAGTTCATTATGTGTTGCCCCATCTTATTCTCAAGTTGGTTTGTTGTTCACCAACATATATCATTGACCATTCATCGAGGATCATAGAGATAATTAGGAGCAGTTGTGGTCGAGTAACAGAGATCGGGAGCAGTTGGATATTATTTATAGTTAATTAATAGTTATGGGGAAGTAATGGAGTAGTGGTAACTAATTATTTAAAAAAATGCTAGATAGCTTTATATAGTAAGCTATGCCAGATTACCAAGATTATCAAGTAAATTGTGGAAGTTATTTCTCTCATTTTCTCCCTATAACTCTCTGTTTCCCTCTCATATTCTCTCGAATTTCTCCCTAAAGTTCTCTATTTTCTATCTTCATTTCTTCTTCTTCTTCTTCCTATTTGTCACTAGAAATCATAGATTAAAAACCTAGGATCTTGACAATTTGGTATTAGAGAAATTAGTTCTCGAATTGTAGCCTACAATTACATGTCTTGAAATTGTGGAGGATGGTACCCAAATGAAGCATTTAGAGGCACAACTCAGTTAGGTTAACCCCTTGGTGATAAGTTTGTAGACTCGAATGGAGGCATTGGAGGTTGGCATGAGAAAAATCTAGGAAGGAATGTAGTTGCCTGAAAATAAGTTGGATGCCTCTAGGGAAGATTTGACTCATCAAGATCCTATCTTAGAAGGTAATGGCTCAAGTCATAAAAAAATGAAAATTCATTTAGTAGAGGTAGAAAATATGAATGAAGGTACTTGGAAATTAACAAAACTACTCGAGGATAATAAAGCAGTTAAATGCAAATGGATATTTAAGAAGAAAGAAGGTACACCAGGAGTTGAAAAACTGAGGTACAAAGCCAGACTCGTAGCGAAGGGGTACAACCAGATTCCAGGTGTTGACTTCACAGACGTATTTTCTCTAGTTGTAAAACAAAGTTTCATCAAGGCACTACTTGGTATTGTGGCTATCCAAGATCTTGAACTTGAATAGATGGATGTCAAGACACCGTTTTTACATGGGGAACTTAGTAAGGATATCTATATACATCAACTAGAGGATTTTGAAGTTACAAACAAAAAAGACTGTGTGCTTGTTAAAGAAATCTCTATATATCCTAAAACAGTCTCCTCGACAGTGGTACAAAAGGTTTGATTTCTTTATGATTAAGCATAATTTTAATAGATGTGGTTATAACAATTGTGTCTATTTTAAAAGGAACAAGAACAGGTTCTTTATATATCTACTTCTATATGTAGATGATAAGCTAATAACATTGAAAAATAAAGATGAGATAAGGAGATTGAAAACACATCTTAACAAATAATTTGAGATAAAAGATTTGGGAGTAGGGAAAAAGATACTTGGAATACAAATTTCAAGAGATAGGGAGGCAGGTCAATTATATCTAAGTCAATAGGGATACATTGAGAAAGTTCTGGCTAAATTCAATATGCAGAAGGCTAAACCTGTAAGTACTATGTTGGCTAGACATTTTAAACTTTCATTTGGCTTGTCTCCTTAATCAGATGATCAAATTGACAAGATGTCAAAAATTTCGTACTCTAGTGTAGTGGGTTGTCTTATGTATAATATGTTTTGTACACACCCTAATTGGGCTCATGCAATGAGCGTGGTTAGCAGATACATGGCTAACCCTTTTAAAGAACATTAGAAGGCAATCCAATGGATTTTCGAATATTTGTGTGGTATTACTGATGCCTATTTATAGTTTAAAACACTAGAGGTGGAGTTATTGGTTTTGTTGATTCTGGTTTGCAGGTGATCCTGATAAGAGAAGATCACTTACTGGGTATGTATTCACTATTGGTGGTTGTGCTATCAGTGGGAAGGCTACCTTACAATCCACCATTGCCTGTCTACTAATGAAGCTGAATATATGGCGATTACAAAGGCTATTAAAGAAGCCATTTAACTTAAAGGTTTGATTGGTGAAATCAATGAGAATCTTCAAAACAATACGGTCTATTGTGACAGTCAAAGTGTTATTTTCCTCACTAAAGATTAGATGTTTCATGAGAGAACAAAATACATTGATGTGCAATATCATTTTATTTGGGATATTATTGCCCGTGAAGAAGTTATAATGAGAAAAATTAGCACTCATGATAATCCTATAGGTATGTTGACCAAGTTCTTATCTATTGGAAAATTTGAGCATTGCGTGGATTTAGTGTGTATTCATCAGGGTGATTAATTCTCTACGTTTTTGTTGCAAGAAAGAATTCTAGATAATTCCATATGAGGATTTAGAGTCAAGGTGGAGATTTGTGATAATTACGACCCAAAATCCTACTTCACCTGTGATTGGGTTTCCTAACTAGAGTAGGATTAGGACTTCGAATTTGATTGTGATTTGGATATTGTCAAATTCATTTTTAACTGGGATTTATCTCATCTGGATAAATAACCTCTTGACTTATCTCATCTGGAGGAATATCCTCATGAATCATTTTCTAATTAGGATAGAATTTCCTATGTACATATATGAGATGATTTTAGGTCTATAAATAGGTGTCAGGTCACTGGATTTGTTGTAGCAATATCCGATTAGTGATATTTTATTTTTTCTACACTTGATTTTTTCTAATTTAGTTTTTTCATTTAAAATTATGTGTTCATTTGTGTGATTGATAGTTTGATTGTGATTTGTATTCGATCCAAATTCGTAACATTGAAAGATAATAAAAGAAATTTTCCATAAAAAATTAAGGATGTATGTTTTGGGGTAGAAATTTGGAGGTTACTGAAACTGAAGATTTTGCAACTTCCAAGTTTCCGTTTTTCAAGTCTTAGGCAACTTGAGATCAATGTAGAAAGGACCTTGGAAGTAATGACAACATCCTAAAACTCTAAGGAAAGAAGAATGCTAAATCCTCTAAATCTAAGAGGAGGATTAAACGTACAAAAATAGAGTTTCAAATGTTTAAGCTGAAGACACACACACACACAAAAAAAAAAGGCAATTTATATGCTTCATCTCTCTGAATAAGAAGGATGAGTTCTTGGATATCATTGTTTGACACAAAATGAATCAAATGATTGGTCTCAGAACAACTTTTCAGTGTGTACAAGGATAGTTTAAACTTGACTATTGGACCACAATGACGAAGTAGAACTTGATACATTTCCTTGAGAAGCTCATTTTTAGGTGTTGAGCTTGCTTTCCTGGAAAAATCATTATTAAATACAAGCTGGGGAAGCCTTTCCCAACTATATCTCCATTTCTTTGACAAAATACTAGTCCTCACTGCATCCTCTATTGGCAAGCACATTAAAAATTTTTTCTTTCACATGTGCAGGAAGGTGATTGATAATGTCTGACCTTGATCTTTCCATTTTCTTTTTACAATCAATTTGCAAGTTACTAGCTATTCTATCGAGGCTTTTATACAATTTTCTGGCATAAAAGTAAAAGAACATCAAGAAGTAGCCCATTATTATATATCTTTTTATAATGTCATTACTAACCCAAATCTAGATTAATAAAAAGAAAAATATAAGAATATCAGAGCAAGATTTTTGGAAACCCAGAAATCTTTCACTGATACTTTTATCTTTTTCTTTATACTACTTTAGATTTGGGTTAGTAATGATGTTACAAAAGGATATATCATAATGGTCTACTTCTTGATGTTCTTCTAATTTTATGCCAGGAAATTCTATAAAAGCCTTGACAGAATAGCTAGAAACTTGCAGATTGATTGTATAAAGGAAATGGAAGGATCATGATCAGACATAATCAATCACCTTCCTGTACATGTGAATGAAAAAAATTCTAATGTGCTTGCCAATGGAGCATGCAGTGAGGACTAGGATTTTGTTAAAGAAATGGAGATATAGTTGGGAAAGGCTTCCCCAACTTGTATTTAATAATGATTTCTATAGGAAAGCAAGGACAACGCCAAAAAATGAGCTTCTTATGGCAATGTATTAAGTTCAACTTCGTCATTGAGGTCTAATAGTCAAGTTCAAACAATCCTTGTACAGACTAAAAGGTTGTTCTGAGATCAATCATTTGATTTGTTTTGTGTAGAACAATAATATCCAAGAACTCGTCCTTCTTATTCAGAGAGGTGAAGCATATAAATTGCCATCTTTTTTTTTTTTGTGTGTGTGTGTCTTCAACTTAAACATTTGGAACTCCGTTTTTGTACGTTTAATCCTCTTCCTAGATTTGGAGTACTTAGCATGGTTCTTTCCTTAGAGTTTTAGGATGTTACCATTACTTCCAAGGTCCTTTCTACATTGATCTCAAGTTGCCCAAGACTTGGAAAACGAAAACTTGGAAGTTGCAAAATCTTCAGTTTCAATAACCTCCAAATTTCTGCCCCAAAACATACATCCTTAGTTTTTTATGGCAAATTTCTTTTATTATCTTTCAATGTTACAAATTTGGATCTAATAGAAACCACAATCAAACTATCAACCACACAAATGAACACAAAATTTTATGTGGAAAACCCTAATAGAGAAAAACCACATGCAAAAAGAACAAAATATCACTAATCAGGTATTGCTATAATAAATCCAGTGACCTGGGCACCTATTTATAGACCTAGAATCATCTCATAGATGTACATAGGAAATTCTATCCTAATCAAAAGATGATTCATGAGGATATTTCTATAGATGAGATAAGCCAAGAAGATATCTCTCCATATGAAATAAATCCCACTTAAAATCGAATTTGGTAACATCCAAATCACAGTTAAATTCGAAGTCCTAATCCTAGTCTAGTTAGGAAACCCAATCATAGATGAATTAGGATTTTGAGTCATAATTATCACAAATCTCCACCTTTACTCTAAATCCACATATGAAATTATCTATAATTTTTTCTTCCAACGAAATCTCGGAGAATTAATCTCCCTAACGAATACCAACTAAATCCATGCAATGCTCGAATTTTGTAATAGGTAGGGACTTGCTTAACATATCTACATGATTATCATGAGTGCTAATTTTTCTCAGGGTAACTTCTTCACAAGGAATAATATCCCAAATAAAATGATATCGCACATCAATGTGCTTCGTTCTCTCGTGTAACATCTGATCTTTAATGTGGAAAATAACACTTTGATTGTCACAATAGACCTTATTGTTTTAAAGATTTTCATTGATTTCACCAATCAACCATTTAAGCCAAATGTTTTCTTTAATAGACTCAATAATCACTATATATTCAACTTAATAGTAGACAGGGTAATAGTGGACTATAAGGTAGTCTTCCAACTGATAGCACAACCACCAATAGTGAACTCATACCTAATAACCGATCTTCTTTTGTTAGGATCACCTGTAAAATTAGAATCAAAAAAATCAAAAAGTCAACCTCTAGTGTTTCTGAATTGTAAACAAGCATCAGCGGTACCACATAAATATCAGAGAATCTGTTAGATTATCTCCCAATGTTCTTTACAAGGTTTTGCCATGTATCTACTAACCATGCTTACTGTATGAGCTAAATCAGGGCGTATACAAACCATAGCATACATAAGACAATCCATTACATTAGAGTATTGTGGTACCCCAAGATCAGAAAGGAAGGAGGTTCTTTCGAAAAGGCCTTTCCGAATGGCCATGATTCTTTCCGAAAGGATTCTCTAGGAAAGAATCCTTCTTTCGGAAAGGAGCGACATCTTTCTTCCTTAAACAAAGCATGACCAATCGACACGTACCCCCCAGATCCATGGGCTCCTATAATCACAATAAGCCCTATAAAATCCAAACTATAGCACTCAGAAGAGGACTTTTGGTAATAATTCGCCACCCTAACTTTTCTTTTTGAATCTTTGGTTTTCTTTCAGTAATACGTTTTCTCTCTGTAGCTGACTTAAGCATCGGAGGGTCTTCATAGGTGGGAGTCTCCCACAAGGCTTCTGACCTTTTGTTAGTTGTTCACAGTATTCTTCGGAAGCTTGCTACATTGGCCTTTTTGAGAGAGGTCCCTAACTTTCTCCAAAAGCCTGCCTCATTGTCCTTTCCGAGAGAGGTCCCTAAATCTCTCCGAAAGCCTGCCTTATTGTCCTTTTCGAGAGAGGTCCTAACTCTCTCCAAAACCCTGTCGCATTATCATTTTCCAGAGAGGTCCCTAACTCTCTTCAAAAGACTACCTTATTGTCCTTTTTGAGAGAGTTCCCAACTTTCTCCAAAAGCCTGTCGCATTATCCTTTCTGAGAAAGGTCCCTAACTCTCTCCGAAAGCCTTTTAACTCTTTTTTCGAGAGTTACTAATAGATCCTTTTGGAAAGACCCTTCGAAAAGCCAACAGATCCTTTCAGAAAGACCCCTTCAAGACGCAGTGACCTCTAGCCGGTCGACTGTTGGAAATACCAGAATCTTCTATTGGAGTTCTTCCCACTTCACATAAATTCTAATTGTTGTATTTTTTGCAATAATAATTTAGCGTCGTCTGTGGGAAAAGATGACCAAAAACACCAAATCGACAAGCTTGGGAAGCCTGCCCCATCCAACACGGAGAAGTACTGGTTCCAGAACAATAGCTACACGGGAGCCTAGCCTAGTGCCTCTGCTGCAGCTAATACTAGGGAAGCATCATCAGGAGGAAGAAGTTCACTCAGGGCATATACCCCAATTGGAGGACAATCAGGTAGTCAGATTGGGGGGGAATCAGATTCCCAATTTAGAAGAGGATCCTATAACTAAGATCAGAGTCCGAGGACAGTCAAAGTAGGGAGAAATACACGTTGCTAATCTCTGGGTAAGAGTAACAAGATAAGGAAGATGGGATCCACCCTTAGCCCGTACGTTTTTAGAGCTGGACTCCTTGGGACAATCATCAATTCCCTGGGGGAATCCAGCCACAACCCTAGGAGGAATCCTAGAACCGTCCGGAGTGGCACCTCCCATAGTGCCACTTGTCGACTACGAAAGACTTTGAAAGAACTATGAGGAGTTGAGACATCAGAATGAAGAGCTTCAGAAAAATAATGAGGAAAACATGAGGATAATGCAAGGGATCACAACCCTTCTGTAAGAACTGATGATTGACATACACATCCCCTACATATAGCATGCAAATGCTAGAGAAAGTAGACCTAGAACACAAGGTCATCCCCCGAGAGTAGCACAAGTGGGGATAAGGATTGGGACGCAAAGGAAAAATAATCACGCCTTGAGACTGACAAACCCACCCAAAAGAAGTGGTAAACGGGCAGGAAAAACCCCAATGTATGAAGAAACAACAAAGAACACCCATTCTAGGGCTCTCTATCTCCCTCCTCCTCAGAAGGAGGACGCAAGGCATGGAACGCTAGACCCGACAGGCATTAAAAGGATTATAAAGGAAGTGTTGGAGTAGAAACGGGTAATGACAACACCCAGAGAAGCCCCCACCAAGGGTTTTTGCCTGTCAGAAGAGCTCTAGAGACATCTAGTCCAATTGGGATTCAAGTTACCCTAGCTTCTTGTTTATTTTGGGAAGGAAGAGCCAGAGAGGCATATGCAACATTTTGTAGCCATGGTTGTACTACAGGGTTGGAACGAGGTAACCAAGTGCCGAGCCTTCCCCCTTTCTCTGTCAGGGTAAGCTTAACAATGGCTCATGAATTTGCTAGTGGGGAACATACGATCATTTGGGCAATTGAAGAAGGAGTTTTTGGAGGCATTCTCGACCTACATGCCGAAGAAAAAGAGTGCAATGTACCTGATGAGCCTACAACAAAAGCCTAGCGAGCAATTGAAACAATATATGGAGTCATTTAGGGTAGCCACTCAAGAAGTAAGGGATCTCCGGGTTGGATTAGCATCATTGGCTTTACTTAACGGGACTCCTTACACATCACTCAGAAAATCCCTGGCCTTTTCTAAGCCCAGATCCATAACTGATTTATTCGCTCGAGCAGAGCAATTCATCGTCCAAATGAAAATTTTGGATGCTTGGGAGGTGAAAGGAAAAGGAAGGCCAAAAGACTCAAAGTCCAACTGGGTAGTCAAAACATAGAGAAGGGAAGTGCCCTCAAAGATGTTGTTCTAGAGCTTCACTCCCCTTAATGAGCCTAGGGTAGCGATCTTTTCCTCCATTGCACATATGGGGCTCATCAACTTTCCTCCTCATTCCAAAGTGCCCCTAGGGAGAAATATGTAAGCCTTTTAAAAGTTTCATGAGTCCCCAGGCCATAGTATGGAGCAGTGTTGGGAGTTACATAACCAGATCAAGTAGCTGATTAGAGATAGGAAGCTTAATCGATTCATACTGGACAAGTCGAAAACAACAGGGTTGGGGGATGGGCCTAGGAGAGATAATTAGAGGAGACCCGCTTACCCTAGAAATAATGCCCCAAACAGGAGGGATAACCGACAACCCCTTCAGGTAGAAGGAGAAGGAATCCTCCAAAGGGATCAACTAGGTTCGAGTATTGGAATAAGAGACAATGAACCTACCATGGATAAAATTAATGTGATTTTGGGGAGGGGGAATTTGGATGGAGACTCTTTTGTGGCCCGAAAGGCTTATGCATGCCAAGCACTACATGTATACTTAGTGGCAAAGGTGCAGGTGAACGAAGACCCCATTATTTTCACGCCTGAGGACTAAGGGGATGTGCTCTTGCCCTATGACGATATGTTGCTGATCTCAGCCATCATTGCAAAATACCCTGTCGAGCACATTTTGGTACCAGTGGGAGCTTTATGAATTTATTGTATTGGAACTACTTTCAAAAGATGCACATCGCACACAACCGACTCAAGACGGTCATGCCACCACTATATAGTTTTACTGGGGAAGTAGTCTCCATTGTAGGGTTGATTCAACTTCCTGTCACTTTGAAGAGCCACCCCTAAGTTGTTACCAGGTAGGTGAACTTTATGGTGGTCAAGACCTTCTCCCTCCCTTACAATGTGATCCTAGGGCTGTCCCTACTCAACGCTATGAGAACAGTCATCTCGTCGGGGTACCTCATGATGAAGTTCCCCAAACCTTAGGGTATGGGCCAAGTGAGGGGAAATCAAAAGTAGGCCAGGGTGTGTTGCGTAAGCTCTACCAAGAGTGCCAAGGGGAAGGAAAAGTCGACAATGAGGGAGACCTTAATGATTAGTGAATAGACTCTTGAGGCTAACAAACCTCAAACAATAGAAAGACTTGAGGTAATCACTCTAAGCCTAGGTGATAGCGAGAGACAAGTGCATGTGGGTAGCCAATTGGAGGATCTAGAAAAATAAGAGGTCGTCAAGTGTCTACGGTCCTATGCTGACAAATTTGCTTGGACGCCAGTCGATATGCCTAGGATTCACCCAAAAGTCATATCCCACCAACTGAACGTTCGTCTAGCAGCCCAACCTATCAAACAAAAGAAGAGACATATCGCCCTAGAGAGACTGAAGTGCCTAGAAGAAGAAGTAAACAAACTCCTTGAAGCTGAATTCATTAGGGAGATCCAATACCCCGACTGGTTAGCGAATGTCATGATGGTGAAAAAAGCCAACGAAAAATAGTGAGTATGCATTGATTTCAACGACCTTAACAAGGCTTGCCCAAAAGACTCCTACCCACTCCCCAAAATATACAGGCCGGTTGATGATACCTCTGGATATGTCATGCTAAGTTTTCTGGATGCATTCTCAGGCTACCATCAGATTAGTATATGTCCACCTGATGTTGAAAAAATAGCCTTTATCATAGCAAAGGGGACGTACTGCTACCAGGTGATGCCTTTTGGTTTAAAGAATGTAGGGGCC
This sequence comes from Diospyros lotus, assembly GCF_014633365.1. Taxonomy (NCBI): domain Eukaryota; kingdom Viridiplantae; phylum Streptophyta; class Magnoliopsida; order Ericales; family Ebenaceae; genus Diospyros; species Diospyros lotus. Next base: position 19,468,999 of record NC_068340.1, on the reverse strand, counting down.
ATATATTAGAGAATGGTCAACATGGTATTCAAAGATTTGCTAAGGGAGGTAATGGAGGCTTATGTGGATGACATGATAGTGAAGAGTGTAACGCCCCACTTTTCAAATATACATTGATGCTAAATTTAACCTAATATCCCACACGGGCGTTATGGAAATCCTTACCAACGGAAGCAAAGGATCAAACCTGAAAGCTAGCTAAAGCTAGATAAAAAGGATTTTCTATAACACCCTCTCAAATCAAATATCACAGGAAGGCATACACTTAGCTGCCTAAGGGGTGTTAGGAAACCCCAAGCAATGAAAGCTATGGATCGAACCTGCCAAGAGAATTGAAAGGGGTTTCCTAGGCTAACATGAACACATACAAGCCTTTCTTTAGGTGATGTTTAAGTTTAACATTAAGTGGTACAACCATCAAATTGATACAACGCTTTATTTACAACTCAAACCAGATTACACAATAAGCCACAAGATAAAAGGAAAACATTAAGCGTCCATAGTTTTTTTCCATTTGCCTCGCTTGCCTCCTTAATTCCTAACATGTCAAACATACCTGGAATGCGAAAATTTCCAGGGGCATCAACCCAAGTTAGATAACAAACATCTAAGTGAAGTGGTTTCATGAAAGAAATAAAACATGGATGTAATGCACATATGCAGAGTGAAATCCCCTTTTGTGGAAGCCATGCCAAGGTGTTGCAATCACCCCCACGCACGCAATGCTCACATCAAACACAAATATGTGACTCCATAGAGCCACTCATGACAGCCACTAGCTTGCTATAACACCTCATGCTATGTAGTGAAGTAATTAAGCAAAGAAACATACTAAACAAGGAAATCAAGTGAGTAGGTTCACATCCAACACAAGTGATTCAATAAATGATCAATATGTAGCAAGAAAAATGCAAGAAACCATTCGCCTTAGCTGCTGCCTTGTCGGGTTATTGTTCACAGGGGTATTAGCTCGGTTTGGCTATAGTTTCACACAGTACGAGTTACCAACCTAAAATATTTTTACATAGGATGATAGGAAATAAATTAAAGAATAAAACTGGAAATTTTCAGGTCAAGAGGGGCCCTCATGAGCCCTCACGCACCCTTAGAAGGGTGGCCACGGGTGGCAGCAGTTGGTGCGTGCGATGCACGCGCCATCCCATTCCTCGCGATGGACCCTATAATTGAAAATTAAAAATGTCATAACTTGCTTATTTTAGCTCTGTTTGAACCTACGGACTCCCCTTTTCGTGCTCTACAACCGTATGGAAAGAAAATAGACTTACCTCTTTGATTTTTGCGCTATATTGGTAGATTTCTAGTGAGATGTCGATTGCCAGCCTCCACCCTTCTTCCTTGCTTCCTTTGATTCTTTTCCTCTTTGTTTTACTTGGTGCACTCACTACACTTGCCACACTTTACTTCCACGCAGGTCCTCCCCCCTTTATATAAACTCCCAAGATATCCATATCTCAAGATATCCCTTTCTTCTTAAGTTATATCCTTTTCTTCTCCAGTCATCATGACTAAATCTCTCATTATCTCCTAAAATATCCTTCAACTCTAATTTCCATTTTTCCTCCAATCCTAATCTTCCAAATCATGCCCCCATGTGTCCTTAGGATAAGAATTCATCATTTCCATCATTATCTTTTGTTAAAAACAAACTTACCTTTAACAAGTTGTAACATTTGCTCTTAGGCCCGATTTTCTCCTTTCTCTTATTACGTTAATGCCCTGAAACCACTTCTGTTTACATTTTAATCCTCAACTTCCATTGGAAACATTTTGCCTCCCTTAAACATAGAATCCTATCTTGCTAACTCCTTCTCCTAGGTACTTCTGAACCCCCCTCTTTACATTCACAAGTTAATAAAATTAAAGATTTCTCTCTTTTCCCAAACCAAAATGCCATTCATTTTATTACTACAATTTCTATTACAACATCCAATCTTTACATCAAGCTTCTGAAAGTAAAGCAAGATCGTTACGGGGCAAGCAGCATAGTTTAAAAATTTTGAACCTTACCCCGATCTCGGCGATTGGATCAACGTCAAAATCAAATAATTCACAAACAAATAAATAAATCTAACCTTTAGATTATCAAGTCATTCGCGGATTCGAGCCGTCCAAGCGTCCGACCTCTAACTCGTGATACGCGGCACACGTCCATTGGCAAGAAGAGCGGAATAGGAGTGCTAGCTCCTTCTCCTTTTCGCGGCTTGTGTATGAACTGAAAAAGAACGCCCTCGTTTTGTATTGATGCTAAAAGAAATGGGGAAGAGTGAACGACAATACGTTTTTCAACTCTTGAAAAATGACACAAAAAACCCCTTGATTTTGGGCAACCCATAAAGGGATATTTATAGTGAAATATCCTAGGGTTCCTAAAACCCTAATGGATTGGGCTAGCCCATTAATTCTAATTTAATTAGAATATTAAGTGGGTTTATTCTAGTCCAACTAGAAATATAATTAAATAGCTCAAATCCTTTTATAGGTTTAAATAAAATATTTTGGCCCAAATCTAATTCAAGCTCAAATATAATATTTAATATTTAGCCCAAATCTAATTTGGTCCAAATATAATATTTATTTTAATATTTGGCCCAAATCCAATTTAGTCCAAATATAATATTTAATTTAATATTTGGCCCAAATCCAATTTAGTCCAAATATTAACTTAAGCCCAAATATATTTTATTTCCTATTTGCCACTCCAAAAAATAGAAAATTATTAAATTAGAAACTCCTTCCTAATTTAATTAATTGCCATTTTAGAAAACTTTTTCCATTATGACGACTCCTTGTCATATCGACGTCATTACGTCTATTTGTTCTTTTTTCGTGAGAACCTACGATGGCACAACTTCTTGCTGAAGTGTCCCACTTAACCATACGTCCACTCTCCTAGTTTAAGCCACAAACCGTGCCTATTGCATATGACTCATTAGGCTTTCGAATATGTTGGCAATGTGTCTGTACGAACACATAAGACAAGATTGGCCTCTAGCAAGGCATCATGCCTACCCAATTATTCAGAATGATTCATAATCCACAAATAACCTTTCACGAGCATGATTACCGTGTAATTCGATCCTCTCGTCGATGTATCTTATGTGATCTCAAGTATGGTGATGTGTTGCTTGATAACGATCACATGAGTTTTCTTTGGTTTTCCAGATATCTTCACTTAATAGAAAGTAAATCAATAACTCCTTATTAATCTCTTTCACCATGGCCATGGATTTAAAATGAATATCCACCAAAGGCGTCTTAGATACATCATCCTCTATCAAGGGATAGATGAGTCCTATCTTGGTTATACACCCATCTCCATAAGCCTCACGATATACCCAACGATAGCCCACATGTAACCTTTGTCTAGGCCCATCGAAACGATATCAAAGCATACCGGTCTTCTTATGAGATGACCATGACAACCTCAGGTCCAAGGATTAGTTACACCCATCTCGTATGAGAATTCCATCAACATATAACCAAAATGGATTCTCATGGCAAGTCATGTCCAGTGACACGTTCTACAACATTGGTCACCTATGTACTTGTCTAGGCATCCCCATGCCTATGGGTATGAGACCCCCATTGCTATCACATAGCAAAAACATAGCACATACAAGTCTTACCGCAATTGTCAATGTCCATTCTTGACATTGCTACGACTTGGGACGTTTAATGATGTCTAGAAACTGTGATGCATCATCTCATATCTTTATAGATTAATCACAGTATACATCATATGGACTTCTATCTAGTTTCATTCGGTTATTAAAATAATAACAAGAAACTAATAGAATGACTTCTTGTGAATTTGAACAACTCCTTATTCAAATAATAACATGATTACAATTGTCAGTGTACAACATGCCCAATCTGATTGGGTTTAGAGCACCTACACTAATAGCTTCGGGGTATTACATTTTCGCTATAAAATCTTTTATGCAAGTACAATCATACGTCTCTAAAAGCTAACAAATAAACCCTTATCATCATGGCAATTTCTTTATACCACATTTATAGTACATCATTCGAGATATACACATAGTGAACCCATATCCATCTATAATTAATGAAAACGAAAGGAAATGTAAAACCCTGATTTTCCAATACACAACAATGCAAACTATAAGCTAACATCACCTATGGGCGTTATGGAAACCCTTGCCAATGGAAGCACTGGATTAAACATGAAAGCTTAACTAAAACTAAAAAAACAGAGTTTCCACTATATTTTCTTTAAGGTACAAGAAATGCATATGACTTTCAATACTCCAAAAAGACACAATACATCACAACAGTATAACTGCAACACATGCCCAAACTAATAGATAAACCCCTATCATGGCAGCCTCCCCATACAACATCCAGAGTGCATCATTCGAGATATGCACATAGTGATTTTGCCACACATCTTTTAAACACAAGTATCATGACCACCACCATAGTACAACATACCCCGTACACCTACTAATAAACCTACGGTATTACAATGACATGTCTTATACATCATTTGTATTACTACTGTAGGACACCCACACCCACCTTATACAACTTGAGCATCCTAGCTGATATTACAATACATCACTTGAATTACACGGGTACATAACAAAATAAAACCCAAAGCTAGCCAAGCACCACCTCTTTGTCCTTGCTTTAACTAGAACCTGGAACACTTGACACTTCTGATATACCTGGAGCATTGAATGTTCCAGGGGTATAACACACCTAAGTTGGATAATATATCTAGGTGAGTGACTTAGAAAATGAAAATACATGCGTGCAGATGCAATAATGCCATTTGGAAATCCATCCCTGTGGTAGCAATGCCAAGGTGTTGCAATCACCGCCGCGGTTATCATGGTCACTCCTTGGCTCACTGCAAGGGCACGAGATCACCCATGATGTCCCAACAACTAGCCATAGTCACCAAACTGTCGTGATGTATGATAAAACATAAGGAATGTGATATGTAAGCCACAACAGCATGGTGTGCAAGCCAACACCCACACCCAATGAAACAAAAATGACCAGGATGAAGCAAAGCATGAAAGAATCACTCACCTTGTTTGTTCGAGCTTATCGATACACTGTTTACAGTGAGCGGGAATGGTTTTCTATAGAAATTACAAGTTTTCGTAAACCAAACTCAAAATATTTTTACATAGGGTTGCAGGGATAAATTAAAAGAGAAAAACTAGAAAATTAAAGGTAAAAAGAAGTTTTCACTCATTGCCAGAAGAAGCCTCTACCTGCCTGCACACGTCGGTCGTCTTCTCCAATGACTACATGCTGTAAATTCCATTTTTAACCATATCTTCTTTGGTTTAGCTCTGTTTTGACCACTGTTCGAACCTACGACACCCATATTCAACCCTTTATCAGATTATAAGCAAAAATTGGACTTACCTTGAGGTTTCAACATCGTTTGAAATGATCTACGATAGTGACCTAAAGTTTTCGATGAGGCCTTTTCTTCGTTATTCTGGGCAGATCTTCTTTCCTTCTTTTGGTAGCATCTTCTCTCTCAAATTCCCTTGCTTTCCCTCTTGAAGAAGGCCCAAAAGAACTTCCCCCAAAGCCTTATATTTATAGGCATCTTCGGTGAGTCTGGTTGCCTCGAAATAAGTGCCTATCATGACTTTCACCACATGGCACCACTTGGCCCTTGATTTTTGTGCCTCATCACTATTTCATAATTGTTCGTTGGCCCATTTGGTTGTCCTAAGTACTTAGTTACAAGATATTATAAGTTTTCAGGAAATGACGTTTTAGCCCGAGGTACTTTGCTTCTTTCTCACTTGAACCCTTAAATTTTGCTTGAATCCACCAAATGCCTTTAGAATAAAAGTCTCTTGAATTTGTCTCCAAATGTTTTTGAAAATTGTGCATTTGTTAGCCAAAATTTTCCCAAGAGCTACACATATGCCTCGATATCCCTATTTTCAAGAGATACTTCGTTTCTTTGACAACAATGTCTTTCAAGGACTTCAGGTATTATATCATATTTGAGTCTAAAAATCTCAAGTGTTATAGGAAAACCCAAAGGTTACAATAGCTCTTCATTAAACAAGGATCCGTAGTCTTCCTTTTGACTTAATAGTCAAAGCAAAGATTGGGGGGCAATTGTTATGCTATAGAATTTTTGAGTGTCCACCTAGGGGTATTTCAGTCATTAGATACCTAGGGGTATTTTGGTTTATAAGCCCAAGGAGGGCGAATCCCAAAAGTGGTCCCGAGACAGGATGCGTCTCCCCTATTTTGAGTCTTTCTCGAAGTTCATGTCAAGCAATCAGAAAACCCATCCCATTCGTGGTAAATCGTGCTTCCTAAGGTGATTAGTCAAGGTGAGTGATTACTACATGTTTTGTGACACTTTGAGCATTTGTTGCTTCACTTGTGTGTGGATGTTGGCTTGCTAACATGCCTTTGTGGCTTACACGTCTTATTTTCCCTTGGCTATGCATATTCCTTCTGCTTTGTCATATATCATGTTTGTGTTGGTGATTGTGGCTAGTTGTTGGGCCATCATGGAAGAACTCGTGCTCTTTCGGTGAGCTAGGGGTGACTATGATGACTGCGGGGGTGATTGCAAACCCTAGCAATGTTACCACAGGGTTGGATTTCATAATGGCATTATTGCATTTGCACGCACATACCTTTCCTTTTTGGATTCACTCGCTTAGATGTAATATCTAACTTGGGTTGATGCCCCTGGAACATTCCACGTTCTAGGTATATTGGAAGTGCCAAGTGTTTCAGGTTCCATTTCAAGCGTGGGCGAGGAAGTGATGCTCGGCTAGTTTAGGACTTTTGCTTTCATTATGTACCCTTGTAACCTAAGTGATGTATTGTAAATAGCAGCTAGGATACTCAAGGTTGTAAAGGGTGTGTGTGGGTGTCCTACAATTGTACCTACTGTGATGTGTTATGTTTTATGGAGTATTGAAGGTCGTATACATTTCTTGTACTTGTAAAGGAAATCTAGTGGAAATCCCTTTATTTAGCTTTGGTTAAGCTTGCAGGTTCAATCCAATGCTTTCGTTGGTAAGGGTTTCCATAACGCCCGTACATGATGACTTAATTATATTTCAAGTTATTGCATATTTGGAAAAGTGGGGAGTTACAGCAAGCTTCCAAGCGCTTACCGCGAGGTCCCAAGTTCTTGCCGTGAGGCTGCAAGCTCTTTACCGCAAACATTCCTTGTTGTTGCACTTTTTCGCGAGCTTCTAAGCATTTACCACGAGGCTGTCAAGCTATTGCCATGAAGATTACTTGCACTTTGTCACGAGCTTCTAAGCATTTACCATGAGACTGCAAGCTGCTGCCGTTAGGTCCGAAGTGCTTGCCGCAAGAGGGTTCTTGGCTCTACCATGAGGACTTTCATCTTTAAATTCTCACAAGTACCCCTAGGCTCTTCACTTGTCGTAAGCCCGCTGCTAACTTTACCGCCAGCCTTTGTGGTCGCTAGCTTCGCCACGATCTTTACTTGTTGCCAATTTTTTCTCGTAAGCCATGTTGCCACTAGCTTCTTTACTTCCTGTTTCTTGTCTTCAAGTCCCTTAGGATCATCTTTTTCTTTTTTCAAGTCTTGTATCTTTTTCTTTTGAGTTTGTTTCTTTTTATCTCCCAAATACCATGGCGTCTAGGAGTGTTTATTTCCGTACCTAAGATCTTGATGGACACGCCTGCCGATTTCTTATGAGCAAGCGCTCTTCTTTAACAGCTGACGATCTTGCCCAATTAGTGAGCAACTATTACATTCCCCCCTCCTATCGTGCTGGGTTGCCCGGACTGGGCGAATCTTGTGTTGCTACCATTGTAGAGGGATGTATGGCAGTTCAAAAAATAAGTTTTCATTTAGGATTTTATCTTCCGCTCCAACCCTTCGGTGTAGAGCTTCTTCGTCAGAGCTTTCTAGCCCTAGTTCAGCTACATCCTAATGGTTGGGCCTAGTTGGTGGGTTTTTTTATCTTATATCACGAAAGGGGGTGTCTCTCACTGTCAATCTTCTTCTTTCTTTTTACCATTTTCGGCTAGGGCAGTCTGGCTATCACTTGTATACGCTTTATAGGGAGTGTGTCGAGGATTGCTTGTTCGAAGGCATTCCGCCTAAGGCTCACCACTTCGACACTCGTTGGTTCATAATAAATCCTCTACCAGGTACATGGTATGCCCCCCGAGGTTGGCGTTTTGATGATTGAGCGGCTAAGCCAATTCTTTCTTTATCCATCCCCAATCTTTGGGAGCGATATAACGATGAGCGAAGTCAACTCTTGCGTGGAGGTCTAGTGAGCCTCCTAGACCTTCTCTTTGAGGACGGGTTGAGGAGGGCTAGCTGGGTACTCCACGTGGGAGAATCATCAAGGCGTATGGTCCCTTCAACTCTTCCCCTGCAGCCCCCAGTTCCTTCAGCAACTGATGTCCAAGTAGAAGGAGGGGCTGTCACTTTGCAGGAGCAGTCTCCTCTTGAGGGTTTGGATCCTTCCGATTGCCCTTCTTCCTACATCTTCTAGGTGTCTAGGCCTTCATTTCGCTCTCATGCTTTCTCCTTATGTATTTATTTATTTATTTTTGCTGATCTTAATTAAAAAATCTTTCTACTTCTTGGTAGGTATGAGGTGAGCTATGCAAGCTTCTCGCTAGAGGGAAATTGAGGGCGTGGTACGTGATGGGCCTTATCAACCTACATCCTTTCCCCTTAAAAGAGATTCTTTCCATCCCAGAGACTCACGCTATCAAGGGGACGGGGGAAACTGGCGAGGTACGACGTCACCACAAAAAGGAGTCGGCGTCAATAGAGGGAGGCAAGTCCGTCCACTTCACAATCGGTCATTGCCCCTACTCTTATGGAACCTCTTAAGGGCACCCCATTAATTCCTCCCCCGGCTGCATATCCCCTTGAGCCTGGTGAACTCCCTTACGAAGGGTACCATTTGATTGCCATGAGTGGGCCCCTGATGGCATGAGGTATGTTGGTCATTATGATGCAACTCCGGGTGTCCTTGGCGGACAAGAGATCGAGGTTAGCTCTCGCCTTAACCAAGAGGCTTTCAATGCAGCTCATGACGCTGGTCGCGGGCAATTTCGTAGAGGGCTCATTAACCCACAACGTTCCAAGTGTCAGGTCCTACACAATGAGGAGATGTTATGTCTCCGAGGCTTGGAGCCCAGGTTTGCTGAGCTCCCTCCACCAGTTGAACGCACCCTTGATCTTAAAGAGGGATGATGGGCACGAGGTGAGGAATTTGCAGTGCGCCCGGGGATTTTGGATACAGATTCTGTAAACATGCATCGGGTCGGGGCACATTTGTTGTATTCCACCATTCTTGCTCAAGACGAGAACCGCTACTTTCGAAACCCCCTGATGACATGGATGATTTTGAGCACCACCTGGCTATTGTAAGCCCCCTTCTCTCTCTCTCTCTCTCTCTCTTTTATAGTCTTTTGAGAGTTGCATCTTTAAATTTTCTTATAGAAGGGTGCTCAGGGTGCCGTGGTGACAAATGCGATAAATCGGGCGCGTATTGCTCGTGCTGAGGCAGAAATCACTTAGTGGATGAACAAATCTTGGCAATGGAATGAGGAAAAGAAAGTACTAAATATGAATATCCGAGACTTGGAGTCTGATAGTTTGAGCCTTCACATGTAAGTTGAGGGCCTCCAAACCCAACTTCAAGGCCTTACTACAAGATGTCAATCAGTAGAATCTGAGGCTCAAAAATGGAAAGAGAAATCCGTGGAGCAGGGCCAAGCCTATGAAGAGAAGGCGTCTTCATTTTCCATTGATTCGAGAGGAGATCGTTCAACTTCAGAGGTCTCTCGCCAACTCTGAGGATCAGGTGGCACAGGCTCGTCAGAAGATAACCAATCTTGGTGAAAAAAGGCATCGAGAGATCAATGAGGCCACGCAAGAGGCGGTGAAAGAGTACCAGCTCTCTAATGATTGCTTTCAACGAAAGGAAGCCTATGCTAGTTGCTTCTCCAAGCTAGGATTTTACCTTAGTCGCAGCCTCCTGGAGTCCAAGCGTCCTGGGGAGTCGTTTCCCGAAATGGTGTTTTCGGAAACAGCTTCACTCGATCCCCCTGATTGGAGAAAGTATGAGCCCAACTCATGTGACCCTAACGACTATATAAAGGCAGCCTTGGCAGATGACCTGGCCAACCTGTCTGGACAGTGGAGTCCTTATGTACTTGGTCCGGAGGATACTTTCGGGATTATACAGGCCCTACAAATGATTAGGCATAGGCTGGATGAACCTGACGGCGCCCCCTTGAGTCCGTTTCCTCCAGAGCTGGAGCACCTCCATTCTTGCAAAGACGATTAGGCCACGTGCTTTTATTTTGTTGAATCCCTATTTTGGTTATGTAAAATGGCAGCCCCCATTTTTATGGATATCAAGCTTTCGGGCCATTATTCGTATGTACGAAAGTTTAGACGCGCTTGTTTTTCATGCTTATACATGTGCTGTTATCGCTTATTATATATATATATTTTCAATATATTTTGCACATGTTTGCTTGCTTGTCATGGCGCCTTAAGTGTAAATTTTCCCTTGACTATTCCTGTGCCGGGACGTGTCCTGCTCTTTCTCACACCTCATGTTAAAGAATCATTAATCACGAGAATTGAGGATGGGTGTAGTGTCTTCAAATTTCTGTTTGTGGGATCTACAATGCCACCCTAGGTTTTCCTTGACACCTTGGTTTGGGCGCCTCACTATCGGGCCTTCTCGAGTCGTCTTGAGGGATTGCATGTATTTTCTGTGTAGGGAACCTTCTTGGGGGTGCCTACTTTCCTCTCACGAGCTCGTCTTCCATAGGCAATCTAGGTTTTCCCCTGGGTTAGATATGGGATCCTCGTCAGGCATCTGAGTTTCCTGGGCGGCCTAGGTGCCGGATCAACCAAGGAGTCAGGTCTAGCTTTGGGGCATAAACTGGACTCAAACAAGGGGTCCAGGTGAGCCTGCGAGCATAAGTGTCTGAATATCCGAATACCCTATGTCAGTCCGAGGTCATAGGCACCAGATTATCTCTAAGCGACCTGGCCCTCAAGGATAAGGTTCGTTGCAGGATTCCTACCGGGCGTCCGAGTTTTTTGGGAGGCCTAGGCATCGAATCAGTTGAGGAGTGGGGTCTAACTTGGGGGCATAGCACCGAACTCAACCAAGGGATCCAGGTGAGCCTCTAAGCATAGGTTTCGGAACATCCGATGATCCCGGGATGGATCGTAACGCATTTGTTGTTGTGTCCTATGTGTCCATCTTTCAGGGTTAGTCTACCTCAGGGAATCTGGGTTTGGCCAATGATCCAGCGCAGGGTTCCTACCAGACATCCAAGTTTGTCGGGAGACCTAGGCGCCAGATCAACCAAGGAGTCGGGTCTAGCCAAAAAGGTATAGCACCGAACTCAGGTAAGGGATTCGGGTGAGTCTGTGGGCATAGGCATCGGATTTTCTAGCGATCCCGGGCCAGCTCGTGGTCATCGGCACCAGATTGCAACTGGGTGACTCAACTCTGATAAGCATAATCATGCCAGAATTATCACATGGCCATTTCATCTTTTTTCGCATCTTCCTAGGGTCGATCTACCTTAGGGGATTTGGGTTGGGCCCGTGATCCAATGCGAGATTCCTACCAGACATCCGAGTTTGCTGGGAGACCTAGGCACCAGATCAACCAAAGAGTCAGGTATAGCTAAAAAGGCATAGCATCGAACTCAAACGAGGGATCTGAGTGAGTCTACGGGAATAAGCGTCGGATTTTCTATCGATCCCAAGCTAGCTCATGGACACCGGCACCAGATTGCCACCAGGTGACTTGACCTTCGGGAGTGGGTGGCGCTTGGGGTGTTGTACCTGCATTACATTACATTACACATAAAAACAATCGGGCACATGGAGATTTTACGTGGTTAGGCTTATAGTTTTGCCTACTCCATGGGAATACAAGGGGTATATTCTTTTATTCATTGGGGGATATTATTGCAATGAAAAATTAGAGAGAATCCCGACCCTCAACTGGATCGGGCAACGCATCCTGTGACAGACTTGGTCCTGCATCTCGTTCCTCGTCATCTCTACTGGAGTTCATAACCGATAGGACTGGGAAGTACCTCTTGAGGTGCATGGTGTTCCAAGTTTTACCCACTGCCTCTCACCTTCTAGCGTCTATAGTATGCACGTGTTAGGTCCCAGCATTTTCTAGATTCAGTAGGGTCCTTCCCAATTAGGCATGAGTTTCCCCTTATTCTCTGAGAGTGGTGATGACCATTTTTCTAAGTACCAAATCTCCTTCTTCAAATTTGTGAGGGCGAACCCTCTCATTATAGTAGTTAGAGACTCTTCTCTGATAAGCTACCAACTGTACCGCTGCCTTTTCCCTCAATTCATTCAGCATGTCCAAGTTCTCTCCTAGACGATCCGAATTATCCTTTTCCCGGAAGGCCATGACTCGAGGTGAGCCAAGATCTACCTCTACAGGGATGAGTGCATTAGTCCCATAGGCCAAGCTAAAAGGTGTTTCCCTGGTGGGTACCCAACTGGTTGTGCGATATGCCCACAAGATACTGGGGAGCTCGTCGGCCCATTCGCCTTTTCCCTTCTCTAACAGAGTCTTTAGGCTATGCAATATGGTCTTGTTGCTTGCTTTAGCTTGTTCGTTCGCTTGTGGGTATGCCACGGATGTCATCCTCAGACTGATTCCCCATCGCTGACAAAAACCTCTGAATGCGTCCGAGTCGAACTGTGTTCCATGATCTGTATTAAGTATGCAAGGCACACCGAAACGACAAATAATGTTTTTCCATACCATCCCTTCCACTTTCTTTTCAGTGATGGTTGCCAACGATTCAACTTCCACCCACTTTGTGAAATAATCCGTAGACACTAGCAAGAATTTCCATTAAGAAGATGCCATTAGGAATGGCCCTAGTATGTCTAGACCCCATTGCGTGAACAATAAAGGTTGGAATATTTGTTGGATAGGGGTAGGAGGTTTTACTGTCAGAGGAGCATGTTTCTAGCACTTGTCACAAGTTCGAACCTTCTTGGCAGCATCTTGCCGTAGTGTGAGAAAAAGAAACCGACTCACAAAATCATCTAGGATAATGTCCTTCCTCCGAGGTGTTCACCATAGTCTCCCTCATGCACTTCTTCCAGGGCCTATTGTGCTTTCCTGGGCCCTAGACATTTTAACAGCAGTATCGGGCTTCTCAAATCTTCGATCTCCATAACGCAATGCATCGCGACATCTTCCTCTCCTACGCTGGGATTTTGGAGGACTTCCATGTGGATTAGGCATTCGGGAGTGTCTCGGGCGGAGGCTAATTTTGACAAAGCTTCCGTGTGCTGAGTGAGGGACCTATTAATCTGAATTAGTTCGAAATGCCCAAATCTATGGGTGAGCTCTTTCACCTTCTACAGATAGCGGGCTAACACTGGCTCCCTCGCTTCGTAAGTACCTTGGAACTATTGTACCACCAACTAAGAATCACTGTGAGCTATCAGGCTTTTCACTTCTAGTTTTTCTGCCAACGTCATCCCGGCCAGCAAGGCCTCATATTCTGCTACGTTGTTTGTACTGGGGAAGGTGAAGCAGAGTGAGTATTCCAAGATTTCCTATTCCAAGGAAATCAACACTACCCCTGCCCCACTCCCTTTGGCATTTGAGGCCCCATCGACGAACAACATCCATCCGTTATTGCGGGCTTCTTCTGCTGCGGGCGAGTGACTGCACTCGATTATGAAATCTGCCAATGCTTACCCTTTTATCGCCTTTCTAGGATCAAAGATAATATCATACTCATTGAGTTTGATAGCCCATTTGGTTAGCCTTCCTGAACATTCGAGCTCTGTGGAATCTGTCTTAATGGTTGATCTGTCAACACTGCCACGGTGTGGGCCTAGAAGTAGGGTCTTCATTTCCTTGCTGTCGTCACCAATGCTAAGGCTATCTTTTCAGCGTAAGGGTAGCGCAACTGCGCTCCTTGCAATACCCTGCTCACATAATAGACTGGGCTGTCAACCTGTTTGACTTATCTGACGAGAACTGTGCTTACCGCCTGATGATTGACTCCCAAATATAGGTATAGCTTTTCTCCAATTTTTGATCAAATCAATAGGGGAATCTCCTTTAAGTACTCCTTCAATTCTTGAAAGGCTTTCTCACACTCAGGGGTCCATTGCAAGTTCTTGCCCCTTTTTAAGGCCTTGAGGAAGGGAAGCTTGCGTTCAGCATCCTTCGAGAGAAATCTGCCCAAGTCCGTTAGACGACCTGTCAAACTTTGAACATCCTTTATTGAGGAGGGGGACTCCATGTCGATTACTGCTTGCACCTTTTCTGGGTTAGCCTCTATCCCCCTGTGGGTTATCATGTATCTCAGGAATTTTCTGGATTTCACCCCGAATGCGCACTTGTCCAGATTCAAGCGCATATTATTTTTCCTAAACATAGCAAAAACTTTCTCAAGTTGTCTAGCGTGTGACTCGCCCTGCTTGTTTTTTACTGTCATCTTGTACACATAACCCTCCATTACCTCCCCCAGGAGGTCTTTAAATACCTTGTTGACCATCCTTTGATATGTGGCTCCTGCGTTCTTTAAGCCAAAAGGCATCACCTGATAACAGTAGGTCCCTTTTTTCCGTGATGAAGGTTATTTTCTCAGCGTCGAGTGGATATATACTGATTTGGTGGTAACCCGAGAAGGCACCCAAGAAACTCAACACAGCATATCCAGAGGTATCATCAACTAGCCTGTTTATCCGAGGGAGCGAGTAGGAGTCCTTTGGGAAAGCCTTAATCAAATTGGTGAAATCGATACATACTCTCCATTTCCCATTGGCCTTAGGTACCATCACAACATTTTCTAGCCATTCAGGGTATTGGACCTCCTTAATGAATCCCCCCTCAAGGAGTTTGTCTACTTCTTCTTCTAGGTACCTCAATCTCTCTGGGGCGATGTGTCTTTTCTTCTGCTTAACTAGTTGGGCCTCCGAATAGACATTCAGTTGGTGAGATATGATCTCTGGTCTAATCCCAGGCATGTCGACAGGCATCCAAGCGAATACGTCCATGTAGGACCATAGACATCTAATGACCTCCTCTTTCTCCAGACCCTCTAGTTGGCACCCCACACGCACTTGTCTTTTGCTATCATCGGGGCTTAGAGGGATAGCTTCAAGCATTTCTATTGGCTGAGGCTTGTTAGCTTCAACAGTTTGTTCACTGATCATTAAAGTCTTTTCAATCGTTGTTTTCTCCTTCCCCTTGACGCCTCTTGTAGAGCTCACGTAGCATACTTTGGCTTGTTTCTAATTTCCTCTTACTTGGCCTACCCCCTGGGGCATGGGGAATTTCATTAGCAAATATCCTAGGGAAATGGCGGCTCTCATAGCATTAATGAGGGAACATCCCAAGATCACATTGTAGGCAGGAGAAAGGTCTTGACTATCATGAAATTAACCTGCTAAGTGATCACTTGAAGGTAGTCTTCGATTGTAATGGGCAACTGTACTGATCCGACCATTGGCACCGCCTCTCCTATGAAGTTGTATAGAGGAGAAGTGACCGTTTTTAATCGGTCATGGGCAATATGCATCTTTTCGAAATAGTTCTAGTACAACAGATTAACAGAGCTTCCGATATCCACTAGTATTCTTTCAATGGGGTGCTTAGCAATAATGACAGAGATAACCAAGGGACCATCATGAGGGAGCAGTACATCTCCTTGGTTCTTAGGTGTGAAAATAATGGGGTCTTCGTCTTCTTAAACCTTTGCCATCGAGTTTACGTGCAGCGCCTATCGCGCATACGCCTTTCTGGCAGAAGAGGAATTGCCTGCTAAATTTTCTCCTCCTGAGATCATGTGTATCCTTTCTATAATGGGCTCATTATCATTTTCTCCAACGCTTGGCCCTGCTTCTTCCCCCTCTGATTGTTTTTTACCCCTTCCTTCTATCGGGGCTGCTGGTTTTCCCTTTTGTTTGTGGCATCATTCTTAAGATGGGGGGGGCCTCCTCTGATTATCCCTCCTAGATTCGTCTCCTCTATTCTATTTATTTTTTAGCTTATCTAGTATAAATTGGCCAAGCTTCCCCTCCCTGATCAGCTGCTCAATCTGGTTACGTAACTCCCAACACTACTCCGTAATGTGCCCCGAGGACTCATGAAATTTGCAAAAAGCATCCATGTTCTTGCCCAGAGGTTGGCTAGAATAATGAGCCCTATATGGGCAATGGATGAAAGGATAACAGCTCTTAGCTCAGTGAGGGGGGTGAAATTCTGAAATTGCATCTTTAGGGGTTCTTCTCTCCTTTGTACCTTCATAGCTCTATCTGGCCCAACGTCATTATACCTCCCCCTTTTTTTTCCTTCCCATGCTTCAAGAATTTCCATTTGGACAATAAGATATTTCGCCCGGGCAAACAGTTCGGTTATTGAATCCGGCTAAAAAAATGCTAGGGATCTTCTAAGCGGGGTATATGTGGTTCTGTTAAGCAAGGCCGATGTTACCAAACCGACCAGGAGGTCCCTTACCTCCTATGTGGTAGCTCTGAACCGCTCAGTGTACTGCTTTAGGGATTCATTGGGTCTTTGTTGTAAGCCCATCAAATACATGACACTCTTCTTCTTCAGGATATAGGCAGAGAATGCTTTTAGAAATTCTTTCTTCAACTATTCGAATGACCGGATATGTCCAGCTGGTAAGTCTGTGAACCATTATTGAGTCTATCCTGCCAGGGAGAGTGGGAAAGCTCGGCACCTAGTGACTTCATCCCACCCATGTAACACAGCCATTGCCACAAAGTGTTGTACATGCTTCACGGGATCCTCCTTTCCCAGGTACACAGAATGTTACGGCAGCTTGAACCATGGTTGCACCTATTGCCACAACTTATTTCTGCTCTAGCACTTCTTCTATGAGGCGTTTGATGTCAGACGCCCTGAGCGTTTCTTTTTTCGTTTCGCTCTTGCACAGAGACGGGACGCAAAGAGCTCTTGAGTGGGTTCTCTCTGCCATCTCTTTGTACATAGGGGCTTTCCCTGGTCTCCTATCATAACTTTCCATCGAGTTTGCTATTTCTAGGACTGGGTCATTAGGCTCAGGAGTCCCAATTCTTATTCCTTGTCTTGGGGTCCTCGGGGGGTTGTTTTGAGATCTCCAGTGCTCTCTGCCGGCCCTTGTTTGTCCCATGCAGGAGATGTGGATGTTTGGCATCAATTCATGCAAAGAGAAGTAATCCCTTGTAGTTTTTTCATGCTCTCTTCATTGTTCGTCCTTAACTCATCGTTATGGCGCTTCAGCTCTTTAAAATTATTCCATAACAGTTCATAATCCTACAGTGGGACCGTGGGGGGAGCTATCCTAGAAGGTTCTAGGGGCGCTGAAGTCGTCGCTGGGTTCCTTCGAGGAATCGAGGACTATCCTAGGGAGTGTTATTTTTGATTCGCTGGTATTGGGGGCGGGACCTGCCTCCCTTATCTTTCTGCCTATCTCCCCCATTCAACAGCATGTATCTCCCCTTGTTCCGAGTGCTCCATACCCCCCAAACCGGTAGCCTGATTGCCTTCGAGCATTGGAATGTTTCCTAAGCGCACCTCATTGTCTAGATGATCTTCCAAAAGTCCAGGTACCGTAGGATGTACTTGGCTGGGGTCTCTTGTCCTGGTGCGAGTGCTCCTCCGGGTAGGGTTAGGCTGGTTTTCCAAACTAATTGATCTTGTCCCTCTCAACATTTTGTGTTAAAATTGGCTTTTCGTTGCGTTTCCTATAGACAACGCCAAATTGTTGTTACCAAAAATACAACAATTAAAATTTATGATGTGGGGTCCACTTAAGCTAGTTGTTGGGTGAAGTTAGGTTGCCATAAGAGAAGTTGCCTCAAGGGAGTTTGCCAAAAGGATGCTCGCTGCAAGGATTTCACCACAAGCCTTCTTGCCACAAGGTCTTTTCCACAAGCCTTCTTGCCACAAGGTCTTTGCCTTAAGCTTTCTCGCCACAAGGTTTTTGCCACAAGCCTTCTTGCCACAAGGTCTTCGCCACAAGCTTTCTCGCCACAAAGTTTTTCCCACAAGCCTTCTTGCCATAAGGTCTTCTCCATAAGCTTTCTTGCCACAAGGATCTACCTTCGCCGCAAAGACTGGGCTTCGCTGCTCCTGCTGCAAGGACTGGGCTTCGCAGCTAGGTTTTGTCACGAGGTCTTGGCTTTACCGCTAAGTCTTGCCATGAGGTCTTGACTTCACCGCTAAGTCACGCCACGAGGTCTTGGCCCTGCTAATACTGAGAAATGAGTTAGAAAGCTCACGAGAATCCTCGTTGGCGATGACCCTCCGATTCCTAAGTCAGTGCCAGATCAAAACAACTATTCACTAGAATAGTAAAAATGCAGTCAATAGGTCGAAAGTTTACCAAAATCGAAAAGCCTTGTTCACTGTCTTGTAGTTGGGTATTTATACGGTGCAATTTTCAAGGGTGTCAGGTGCCGACACGTGGCATCTATTGAATGGAGTTTTGGTCTCTCCTGGAAGATGCACATTATCACAAGGCTTACGGTGCTGCAAGGGCAGTCACGCGCAAGGTGTCGCGAGGCCTTTGGGCTAGCAGTAAGCCTTTCATAGATGGGGGCTTGCGGCCGTGTGCTGTGAGCCGCGTGCAGGCACA
Organism: Diospyros lotus; assembly: GCF_014633365.1. Classification (NCBI taxonomy): domain Eukaryota; kingdom Viridiplantae; phylum Streptophyta; class Magnoliopsida; order Ericales; family Ebenaceae; genus Diospyros; species Diospyros lotus. Next base: position 19,450,321 of record NC_068340.1, on the reverse strand, counting down.
GCGTGTTGTCGCGAGCCTACGCAATTGGGGGCTTATGGCTGTGTGCGCGCATTACCGCGAGCCTACACGGTTGGGGACTTGCGGCAGTGTGCCGTGAGCTTCCAGCTCCTAATGCATTTTTGCAAGCCCACGCAGTTGGGGCTTGCAGTAGTGTCCTACGAGCTCGCGGCCAACGCTTTTCTGCATTTCAGAGAGCCCACGCGATTGGGGCTTGCGGTAGTATGCTACGAGCTCGCGGCCAACGCTTTGCTACAAAAGCTCGTGGCACACTATGGCGAGATGGCCTCAAAATCTTTTAATTTCTTCCCCCATTTCTTTGGCACAACAAAAATACCTTTTGATTTCCACCTCACCTTGGCCAAGGATTTCCTCAGTCATGAAATCATCGAAATACATAGGACATGCTCTCATCTTAACGATAAGTGATGAATCCTATTTCGACATTCACAAGCCCTCATATGTGATAAAGCCACACCCAGTGATAGTTTGTCAATGACTCCATTAGAATCCAAAAAACACCAAGGCGTAATCAGTCAAATATAAGACTACCATGATGTCTCAAGTTTAAGGATCAATCTGCACTATTGCAACACAAGAATTCTAATTCGACATTAAACAATAACCATTAAGAATTCTATAGCAAGTTAGGTCAGTGTACTTATTCTTATAATAAGCACCCACATATATGCACTAGTGTCCTCACACCAATGTCCATGAAATAAGACATTCTCTTGAGTAATCATGCATCATATGTGCTAGTCTATTCGAGTTATTAGTGTCCAATCCTCATAACTCTGTGACTAGAAACATTTAAGATCAAGGCTTATAAGGAATATGTTTCATGATCCTCATCTCTATGCACGACCATATTCCATGAGCCTATTTGATCTATGGACTTTTTCAAGTATGGATTGTAATAAATAATGATGACAACCATCAACGACAAATAAAAACATAATGCCTTGCAATAACAATTGATTGAAGATAAAGAATCCCAATGTAAAGTATGATCAATTACATAAAACATGATTGGCTTATGGGGCATAACTCTAACAAAAGATCCTAATCAAAAGCAAAAGATCCTAATCCCATCTTTCCTTTGTAAAATTTACAGCTTGGGAATTTGGCCATGTTATGAAATTTTGTACATATTCTTGGTAACAGGCTTTTATTTTGTTTTGATTCTTTATTATTATTATGGATGATAGCTGAAAGATAATGGAAATTGAGGAATGATTTGGGACAATAAAGAAATTGTAATTATTGTTTATCAGCTTCTATATAATAGGGATGTTGTGCCATGGCACCACCAATTTTTGTAACTTGGAATTATAAGATGATGTTCTACAACAAACATATCTTTTTTAACATTTAATTTTTCTTATTTATTCTTGCTTAGATGTAAATTAATTAGTTCCAAAATTAAATTAAACCCAACGATTGATTTTGACTTACTCCCTAAAATTAGACGCGACCCAACAAATATCAAAACATAACGCAAGTCAACATGATGAGCTTCATTCCTCACTTCTTTTGACTAGTTAGAGGAGTACTAATTGTGGTTTCAAATGCCTAAAAACTTTCTACTTTGATAATTTTGTGCATAGGTTGTCTCGGTTTCAATTGACGATTTTTAACACAACACTTAGAAAGTTATCTAAGAGTGGGCATAGAACTGCTACTGTTGTGCTTGGTTGCATTAGATAGTATGGCTGGTCATGAGATTTCTTAGATGCTAGTTTAGTTTGGATACTATTTTGGTAATTATTTAATAATTTGCTATTATTTTAGTAAATAATCCATGTTAGCTTAATTTAAGAGCCAAACCTATAGCGAAGAGAATGGCTCCACCTTTGGTGAGATTATTTATTTGGGAAAATGCATCAACTATAACATGTTGTTGGGTTTATGTTTCCTAATGAGGCCCAAGGCAATGACAATGGTTCGGGTTAGCTTCATAGGCTTCAGCCCAGGATTGAAGCCACAGTTCAACACCCTTATTGGCAACCCAAATAGAAGTCAAGCCATAAGCCCTTAACCCTCTCTTTGGAGGAGAAATGGCCCTTGGCCCATTTTCTCAAGGGAGGGAGAAAGCCTACGCCCAAGCCTATGAAGCCCTTAACCCATTTCTCTTATGCCCTAGGCCCTTAATATAAAAGGGATTCTTTCCCCTTTTGAGCCCTAGTCTGTGGCGGTTGATTCTCTTCCTTGGACGCCCTTGTTATGGTTGATTGCTCCTTCCTTGTATGGCTGATCCTTCTCGAGTTTCTTTCTTACTTGGTTTGATGCTCTTTTTCTTGCTGGATGCCACACCTTCCTTATGCGTTGTGGTTGTCCATCAATAGTGTTTGCAATGCCTATTTAGTCTGAGTTGTTATCTTCTCTTAGGTAAGTTCTCGGCCATTGTTAAACCCATATCTTTGTGATTAATCTCTTTTTATTGGTGGATCCTATTGTGTGTGGAAGCTTGTGTGGCTTGGGTGAGGGGTGTCGATCGACTGAGAGGCTTGGAGGTTTGAGGGTTTCAGTTCTTGGGGGTTTGGGCTCCTTTGTGGCTTGGTGTCCCTATTCGTTGGTTGTTGCCTAAGTGGTGATTGGATGAGCCCGGGATCTGAGCCTTGGAGCATTTTTTTGTGACTGCCATTGTTGGCAAAACAAGGAGTTTTACTTCCTATTCTCTCATTCTTTACTTTCAATTAAATTTGGTTCGATTTTGGTTTGCACTAACCCGTTTGTTTTATAGTTTATTTTTCACAACAATTGGTATCAGAGCTTTGTTTGGCTCCTGGGTAGTGCCTTGTTCGAACCAAATCTGAAAAGCCCCATTATTTTGGGATCTAATTTCACGGTAAGTGATTTCCATATCAAATCTAATCTTGGTTCGATTTCTCTTTGCAGGTTATGAGTTAGGTCGAAATAACCCCAGATCTAGATCCAGCAAGTCGTGGGTTATCTTCCCGAGCAGCACGTGGCTACTCACTCGCTTACCGACTAGTTACGCATTGACTTGCAAGCAATGGTGCATGAGGCAGCGCGTGGAGGCCGGAGTGCCCTTCTTCTATTCCAGATCTGATCCTGCATCTTTTCACAGATCTCTGTCCTGAGATCTGTACTGGTAACCTCTGTAGTTTTAAAATTCTGTTATTTTCATTTCCAGCAACTAGCAGGTCATCGTGTGGGGGTGGCCATTTGGTTTGGGGGTTATCCTGTGGTGGTAACCATTGATTATTGCTAGAATTGTGATTACCTGTGTTAATCTGTGTGATTACTAAAATTACTAAGTGCTTGAAAAAACTGTTCCTAATTTGCCTTTGATTCTTTGTGAATTTGCTGCCTAAGTTTTCTTTAAATTAAAACTTGTGTTTTCTTTAAAGTCTCCTTAGGTTGCATATCTAATTTCTTATACTCTTAGTGGGTATCCAATGTTTGTTTTGAAATTTTATGATTTACTTGTGGTTGTTTTTTAACTGCTTAGTGCTTTAAAAATTGTGCCTAGTAAATCCGTATTATCCCTGTTAAACTTTTGCCCCTTAATTGAATTTGTTTTGTGCATACCCATTGTATAGGATACAGTGTGGAAAACTTAATGTTTTATAGGTTGCACTACTTATTTGTGTTAAGCATTTTCTTTGTGAACATGGCTACACATTATGAAATAGGGATTTTCAAAGGGAATGGGGATTTTGTCTATCTTTTGAAACAAAAATTGAAAGGGATACTACCTTGAGTGAGGTGGACCCAATAACCCTAAGTGGGAAGATGATGAGAGGGCCTAACCCTAAGTGGGATTAGAGAAAGAGATCCTAACCCTAAGTGGGAGAGGAGAGAAGGCCTAACCCTAAGTGGGAGGATGAGGTATATCCTAACCTAAGTGGGAGGATGTTGTAGATCCTAACCTGAGTGGTAGGATGAGAGAAATCCTAACCTAAGTGGTAGGATGAGGTAGATCCTAACCTAAGTGGTAGGATGAGGGAGATCCTAGCCTAAGTGGGAGGATTAGAGAGATATTTAGCCTAAGTGGGAGGATTAGTCAATGGATAAGGATTGTGTGTCCGTTATTCCATTTTAGAGAAGGGTTGCGTATCCTTATTCCCACCACCTTGAGAGAGGTGGAGACTCAATCCTAACCTAAGTGGGAGGATGAGGTTGTTCCTAACCTAAGTGGGAGGATGAGAGAGATCTTACCCTAAGTGGGAGGATTAGTGAGTTCCAAACCTAAGTGGGATGGAGAGAGAGCTAGCTCATTTTATGCATTTGTTGCATATTTGTGCATTTGTTACATGTTTATGTATTTGTTGCATATTTGTGCATTTGTTGCATGTTTATGCATTTTTTGCAAGATTATGCATTGGTTGCATATTTATGTTTTTTGTTGCATGATTAGGCATTTGTTGCTAATTTATGCATGTGTTGCTTATATTGTGCTTTTTGTTGCCAGTATATTCATTTGTTGCTAATTTATGCATGTGCTGCTTATATTGTGCTTTTTATTGCCAGTATATTCATTTGTTGCATGTGCTTATTGCTTGTAGCCTGTGTGTGTTGTCCTTATTAGGAATCAAGGTGGAGATTGTTAGGTTTGTGTTTCCTAATGAGACCCAAGGCGATGATGATGCTTCGGGTTAGCTTCATAGGCTTCGGCCCGGGATTGAAGCAACGGTTCAACACCCTTATTGGCAGCCCAAATAGAAGTAGGGCCATAAGCCATTAACCCTCTTTTTGGAGGAGAAATGGGCCTTGGCCCATTTGCTCAAGGGAGGGAGGAAGCCCAAGCCCAAGCACATGAAGCCTTTAGCCCATTTCTCTTATGCCTTAGGCCCTTAATATAAAAGGGATTCTTTCCCCTTTTGAGCCCTAGTCTGTGGCGGCCGATTCTCTTCCTTGGGCGCCCTTGTTATGGCCGATTGCTCCTTCCTTGTATGGTCATTATCGGGTTTCTTTCCTACTTGGTCTGATGCTCTTTTCCTTGCTGGATGTCGCACCTTCCTTGGGTGTTGTGATTGTCCGTCAATGGCATTTGCAACTCCTATTTAGTCTAAGTTGTTGTCTTCTCTTAGGTAAGTTCTCGGCCATTGTTAAACCCATATCTTTGTGATTACTCTCCGTTCCTTGGTGGATCCTACTATGAGTGGAAGCTTCTGTGGCTTGGGTGAGGGGTGTTGATCGACTAAGAGGCTTGAGGGTTTCGATTCTTGGGGGTTTGGGCTCCTTTATGGCTTGGTGTCCTTATTCTTTGTTTGTTGCCTAAGTGGTGATTGGATGAGCCCGGATCTGAGCCTAGGAGTAGTCTTCGTGACTGCCATTGTTGCCAAAACAAGGAGTTTTACTTCCTATTCTCGAATTCTTTACTTTCAGTTAAATCTGGTTCGATTTTGGTTTGCACTAACCCGTTTGTTTTGTAGTTGATTTTCTATAACACATGCCACTACAACTAAATTTGCAGAAAAAATATATTATTTTTAGGCTAATTATACTTTAAGCATGCAAAACCAAGTAGAAATAGGCTATTTGACTTCAGCTTAGCAAATTTTGGTAATCTTCAAATTGTAATTTTGTTCGAGGTCAAGTCAAACAGTGTTGAGCATGTTTGTAATTTAATCTTGAACCACCTTGGTATCAAAGAGGTTACCCTTGTCTCATTTATCTAAATGATACATCATTGAGATAAAGGTTAAGTTAAAACTCAAAATTTATCTTTGACATTTTATTTGTGTAAAATATGAATAATGAATCATTGATGTTTAACTTTAATATTTTGATTGAAAATTTAAAAAAATTAAAATCAAATAAAGGACATTTTCAGTGTAGGAGACTCCTCACTTTGCAAAGATCAAGGGAGGTAAGACATGTTACACAATGCATAATGTGGGCTAAACCACTAAGACCTTTTTTGTCATAATGAAAAAAATAATTTAAAATTTTCACACCGGTCATATAAAGCCTACATGTTGAATGATACCTGAAATTGTTCTTAGTGTCTCCAAATGTTGACAAATAAGTAGTAACCCAATTTCTAAGTCTTAACAGTTGAAGAACTCAAATTTGTCTCAAAGAAGAAGGGTTCCAAGGATCTTGCTATGATACTTCTATCTTTTTCTTTGTATCGATCTAGATTTGGGTTAGTGAAGATGTCATAAAAAGGCTATATCATAACAAGTTTTTAGAAAGCTAGCATATGGATTATATATGTTCCTTTTAAGTAACAACCAATGATTTTTGTGAGCATGGAAGATGAATTGTTTTTTGGGATGCGTTTTGTTTCTAGTTCCAAGTCCAAGCAATAGTTGCTAATTCCATCTATCCTTGGTTAATTTTCAACTTCATGGGAAGTTGGTCATGTGTATGAAATTATGTATATATTCATGGTAACAGAGTTCTAGGTTGTTTTTATTATTATTATTGTTGTGGATGATTGCTGGAAGATATGATGGGCATTAAGGAATGATTTAAGGCCAATAAACAAAATTTAAATATTGTCTATCAACTTTAACACAATGGGGTGTCATGTCGTCACTATTTTTTTTGTATTATATATCACATTATTTTATAACAAATTAATCTTTTTAACATGAATTTCTCTTGCTTGTTTCTTATTCGAAAGTAGAGAATTTGTAACGACCCATTAGTGGGTCTAAAATAATTTTTAAATCATGATTATGTTATGTGAGAATTTTGGTATTTATATGAATTAAAGTATGAAAAATATTTTGTGTTATAGAGGGGGAGAAATTAATTAATTAAAGTAATGTTAAAGGGCTCAAATGTATTGGGCCAACGGGATGAATAAGTCTTTGGCAAAAATGGGCTAAAATGGATTGGGTTGCCCATTTGGGCCTAAGCCCATGTATTAGTGTGTTGTATTTTAATTAAATGGGAATAATATTGATTGGGCCTAATCCATGTGTAGATTGTGTATTTAATTAATGGGTTGGGTCAAGTTAAAGAATAAACCCTATGGGGCCTTAAATGAGTTGGGTTAATTAAAATGAGTCGGAGTGATGGGTTGGGCTTAAGCCCATTTGCAAAAATTGTGTTTTAAATTAAAAGGAAATGAAATGAATTTTAAAATGACCATTTTGGGTTTCATGAATGTATTGGAGGAGAGAAAAAGTTAAGGGTAATTGTGGAAATCCATAAATAAGGATATAAAGATGCAACATCTTGCATTGAGCAATAGGAAGGACTAGTTCAACTTACTTTGATAGGTCTACGCGAACTTCCTAGGGGTCACCCATCCTTGAGCTACTTTAGATTAAGCATGCTTAATTTGGGAGTTCTTTATCTACATTCAGCCCAAAAGGTATCCACCTGGTGTTGTTTCATTCTTTACTATCCTTGATATATATACTAGCCTTCTTTAGAGTCCCTTCTTAGACCTGACCTTGGGCTCTTGGGGAATTATATTCTCCCCCCCTTGAGCACATGATGTCCTCATCACATGACCTTACAACTAGTCCCAGATCTTCTCCTCTTTGGAGGTTACATCTTAGAAGCCTGCCACCAGCTGCTTCTTGTTCAAGCCCTCATGCCCCGGCACCACTCTCCGCCCTTATCGAACTGCCTTCTCTAAGGGCCGGCTCTGATACCACCTGTAACATTCCGCATCGAGTGATAGGAAAGACTGGATCAACTTACCCTGATGGGCCTACATGAGGGCGAGGAAGGACCAGATCAACTTACCCTGATGAGCCTACGCAAACTTCCTATGGGTCACTCATCCTTGAGCTACCCTAGCTCAAACATGCTTAACCCGGGAGTTTTTTTTTACATTTAGCCCAAAAGGTATCAAGTTAGTGTTGTGTCCTTCTTCACTATCCTCGATATATATACTACCCTTCTCTAGAGTGTCTTCTTGGACTTGATCTTAGGCTCTCAGGGTATTACAGAAGAAAAGAGGAAAGAAATGAGAAAAATGACAAAAGACTAAAATGAACTTAGATATTTGTGTGTTGTGTGTGTGTAAGTGAAGGTAAAATTGGGAAAAAGAGAAGCAAGAAATAGGTTGATAGAGCAGGTGGGGTGGATGTGCATGCCATCCCCTTGCTTTTCTTTGCCTCTTTCACTCTTTTTCTTCTTCTTGTTTTCTCTTCTTGTTCTCCCGATTCTTCTTCTTCTTCCTCTTCTATTCTTCTTTTTCTTCTTCCATATATTTCTCTTGTTATTGGGAGCTTTAAGGTCGTAGCTTTGGGGGTTTCTTCTTCTTTGGTTCAAGTATCATCAAAGGCAAGTTCTCTTGCACTTTCTTTTAATGGGTTGTGTGACGCCCCGCTTCCACTTACGGGTGCCACTCGTGAACAATCATCCGAACTAATCACATGCCCGACCATTTATGAAGGGCAAACTATGTTTCAATATGAAATGCCCTAGGTGGGAACTAGGCTTCGTCCTTCCCTTCCCTCAATCCCAGGATCGACTAGCAGATTTGGGCTTTAACCATACCACACTTGGCTAATTAATTTTCATTAAACTTGCCCAATCATCATGATTATTATTTTAATTCTTCTTCTTTCCAATAATTCCATCGGGCTCCAAATATTTTTAAAATTCCAAACATCCCATTGGTTTTCCAAAATTCGAGGAAAAAATTCATAAATTTTCATTTTCCAAAAATTCGGCATTTATCTAAAAAATGCCCGAAAAATCCTTTTATTTTGAAAATTCCTCTGAGGAGTAAAATCAACCAAGAAATATCCCAAAAATTCTAAAAGTTTCCAAATTTTTAAAAAAATTGACCGGCGGGGCTTGCTGGCGCTCCCAGGGCCCGCGTGGGGCCCCACAATGCGCTGGCCACGCGTGCCTACCGCTCGCACCCCTTGTTGCTACTGTGGCCCTGGCTGGTGCTGCTGCTGCCTACTTCACATTTTTTCTTTTTTTATTTTTCTTCTTTCTTTGGGGCTTCCTAACCCAGATTTTCAGAAATTAAATTAAATAAATATACCTCACATTCATTTAATTTTTACCTCTGTTTTTCTATAAATAAGGCGTAAAACAAAACTATTGATGCTTCCACAACATGCATCAAATACCCACTATTTTTCCACAAAAGCTTACACAACAAAAGAAAAAAATAACATTTCTAACACCCTCTCATGGTGCTTATTACAACATACATCAACACAACAAAGAAATAGGCTTCCATAAGCCATACAAAGAGCTTGAATCTTTATTCTCATGCTATCCATCTTTGCCTTGACTTTCCCATGTCTTGACAACCTATATGTGAGGGTAAAAACCTCATGAGCTATTAAGCTCAATAAGGGTGCAATGACAATAACTATGAACAAAAACATATCATGTGATGCCAAATGCATGCATGCAACATGGTTAGGGCTTTCACATCCTCACAACCACCTTGGGTTGAGGCTTTAAACTACCCTACCCTACACAACCTCATTGCCATAGTGAAAGTAAAGCAAGATCACTATGGGGCAAGCAGCGTAGTTCAAAATTTTTTAACCTTACCCCGATCTCAGCAATTGGATCAATGTCGAAATCAAATCATTCATATACAAAATAAAATAAATCTAACCTTTAGATTTTCGAGTCGTTCGCGGATTCAAATCGTCCAAGCGTCTGGCCTCTAACTCGTGATACGTGACACGCGTCCGTTGGCAAGAAGAGTGGAATAGGAGTGCTAGCTCCTTCTCCCTTTTCGCTGCTTGAGTACGGACAGAAAAGAACACCCTCATTTTGTATTGATGCAAGAAAGAAACGGGGAAGAGTGAACGGCATTCGTTTTTCAACTCTTGAAAAACTACACAAAAATCATTCTCTCTTTTGGGCAACCCATAAAGGGGTATTTATAGAGTTAGGGTTTCTTAAACCCTAATGGACATAGATTGGCCTATTTATTCAAGTCCAACTAGAATCTTAAGTGAGCTAAATCCATTTATTAAATATTTGGCCCAAATCTAATTCAAGCCCAAATATTTAATTTAATATTTGACCCAAATCTAATTTAGTCCAAATATAATATTTAATATTTAATTTTTGGCCCAAATCTAATTTAGCCCAAATATTAATTTGATTTAATACTTAGCCCAAATATTTTATTTAACCCAAATATTAAATTAAGCCCAAATATATATTATTTCCTATTTGTCACTCCAACAAATAGAAAATTATTAAATTAGAAACTCCTTCCTAATTTAATTAATTGTCATTTTAGGAAACTCTTTCTTTTATAACGACCCATCGTCATATCGACGTCATTATGTCTAGTTGTTCTTTTTCCATGAGAACCTATGACAGCACAACTTCTTGCCGAAGTGTCCCACTTAACCATACATCCGCTCTCCTGGTTTAAGTTAGGGACCGTGCCTATTGTGTATGACTCGTTAGGCTTCCGAATATGTTGGCAATATGTTGTTGGAAATGTATGCCCTAAAGACACATTTTGTTTAATTTATGGTAATGATGTTTCTTTTAGTCAGTTTATGGCACATATATTATTTGCATTTAATTGTTGGAAAAGTGTCCATGCTATTAAGTAAGTGATTCATGTGATGGGTCGTTTTTCACAGTTAGGCATGAATCATGGGTACTTAATAAGGAAGAAAATATTACTCTTGATCTTTTGATAGAACTGGGCATTCTATCATGATAAGATCATTGTGCAATAGATCCTAATGGAGGATGGCTTGCCTTAGTCAGTAAACAGTCCGTTTACTCTAATTGTACAAACGCATTTGGAATGCGTAGAGTGGACCTGTGATAGAAGCTAATGACAAAGTACTAATTATCATGGAGCTAGTCTATTACTACTACTACGTGGACGAGTACTCTAATACTTGAGTATTAGTTGGTGGTCTAGTGAACCTAGAGCTATATTCTTAGATTCACTGTAGGTGAGGTCTATCAAAGATCAATAACCTTTTGAGTTGGGAGTATGGTTTCTAATTAGCTAAGACAGACTAATACAAGATAGTTTCTGTGATTCACCCCCTTGTGATTGTCCAAGAATAATCAAATAATCCAGGGCCCTGGGAACGTGACTTAAGAGTGTGTGCTTCTGGGTAGCTCCCAGTGATAAGCAAGTACATTCGAGTAGTCACGGATTATTGGACTAGTGATCTAAGGATGGTAGAAATCATTTAGAGAGGTGTTAGTACATTATTCCTTTCTAAATGATGGGTGTTACGCAGAGGGGTATTTTCGTCATTACACTAGTAGGTCAAAGACATGGCATATGCAAAATTATTCGTGGGGTCAGTGTTACCATATGGTGATAGTTGGAACACTTAGAATGACAAAATATAGCTATTAGGTAGCAGGGATATTTTGGTCATTTTAGTAGCCGTGAATAACTTGTCTTTTGGTCCCCGGGGTAGCTCGATATAACTCATGTATTATTTAATACATTTAGCTTGTTGGGTGAATTACATTGAGAGAGAATTATTTTATTCAGAATGGTCCATAATTAATTGGGCTAGAATAAAATAATAGTTCATTAGTTTTTATTAATTAATTGGGCTAACCCAATTAGAAAATTAATTAAATGGACTTGGCCCACTAGGGTTTGGCCCACTAGGGTTTTAACCCTAGGGTTCTCCCTATATATATTCTCTCCTTGGTTGTTTTTCATCTAAGTTTATTTTTACTCTTCTTCACCGAAAGAGAGGCCACGAGTTTGAGTCATACCTTGGAAGATCAAGAGAACGTTCAAGTTCTGATGCGAAGGAGCCGAAGGATTGTAGGACAGCCGTCATCTCCACCACGAGAAGAAGCTCCCGCCCATCCTCCTCCTATCGCTTCATTCCGTCCGGTAATCCGAAGGAAAAGTAAGTTTCCTAGATTCTAATCAATACGAGGAAAGTTTTTTATTTAAAAACGCTTCCGTTGCATGCTATGTATCCTCGTGATGATCCTTCATATGTCGGTACGAATACATAAGATAAGATTAGCCTCTAGCAAGGCGTCATGCCTACCCAATTATTTAGAATGATTCATAATCAGCAAATAACCTTTCACAAGCATGATTACCGTGTAATTCGATCCTCTAGTCGATGTATCCTATATGACCTCAAGTTGGCAATGTGTCGCTTGATTACCATCACATAGGTCCTTGAACACAAACAACATGCCAATGCACACATTTAAAGTTTAAATGCATACTTACAACTTGAAAAGCCACCACCCTTGGGGCTATCCCTCACCTTTTCCATTCTTTGAAGCTTTTAAACTCTTCCTAGCTTCCTTCCAACTCTTCTCCTTAAGAAATCCTTGAAACAAATTTTTAAAGAAACTAAGCCCCCATCAAGAGAAATAAAAAGAGCTTACACTACCATAAGGAAGAATACTTACCTTCTTCCTATTCTTCTTTCCCTTTCCTTTTTCTTCTCTTTTCTTCTCATTGGAAAGCTTCTCCCAATCTCTTTTTTTCTTTCTTTCTTTCTTCAAATGGGCAAAGGGAGACTTGATTTCCCAACTTGCCACTTTATACTAATTTTTCCCACTTTCAAGAATGGATCATAACCTTTGGATCTTTATGGATTTAAGAGAATAAATCATAACCCTTCACCAAAAGCACAATCCATGTTCTTTATAAAGAATAAATCTTGGCCATTCACTTTTCTTTTAAAGAATACATCTTGGCTATTGAAAGAAACACAACCCATGGCTTTAGTCTTCTTAAATATCCACCAATGGATTTTATCAAACTTTACAAGATAAGATCCTAGCCATCCAAAGGAAGTACAATCCATGTGCTCTTGCCAATATTAAATCTCCACCATCCATCTCATCTCTCTTTATAATTATCTCCACCCATTTGGTAATCCATGCCAATTTCCAAGACTTAATGGTGGTCCTTGGATCAATTTTCTTTTCAAGAATCAATCTCATCCATTGGATTTCTTGAATTTCCCATTTATTTAAATGAGACTATTTTCATATCCATCACATGAGAGACATAATTAATTTCTTTTCCATTAAAACAATTCTCCCTTATTTAAAAACATTAATGAGAGACCATTTTCCATTTCTTTTTGGATTTTCTTTTAATCAAACACCATCATGCCTCTCATTAAATGCAAAAATAACCAATTATCATTTCTTTTGCATTTATTTAATTCTCTCTTTTACCTTGGTCCACATATTGTCATGTGTCATTCTAAGACACCATGCTTCGCTTCCAAGACTTAATCTAAACCACCCATGTGGCATCACCACATTAATTCACCAATTTAGGGAAAATCAATTATTTTCTCTCATAATTGAATATTCTCTATTTTTTCCATTTTCCATAATTTAATTCCTTTATGGAATTTGACTCCAAATTACTAAAATGCCCCTTGTGAATTATTAATCTCATTTATCTCCACATAAATACAAAAATGAGAAATTAATTAACTTCCATAATTAATTCCACCTAGGAATTATTTCCAATTTATCAAATTACCCTTTATTGGACTTTATTATCCAAATTACCAAAATGCCCCTCTCATAGGGCACCATCATTCTCAAGATTCATCACCTCCTCAAGGGAATTTTTGGAAGTTTCTCACTTCCTTTCCCATTCTCTTAAGACCAAAAACATTGGGTGTTGTGGGTTGTGCAAGTATTTCATTCCTTTCTTCTCCATTTCAATTAAAAGAGCTTCCATTGTAAATATTATAATCTTTTCCATGAAAATGTCTAGTTGTTTTCATTTTTGTATCTTAGTGGGTCTCTTCATAGGCATGAAGTTGGGTTAGGAAGCTAGATAAGGGGGTTTTGTGTGTTTGGTGTTCGATTTGTATGTTTCTGGTTGCATCGAGTTGACTTATCTTTGGGTTAAGTCAACTCGGCAGAGGCTCATCTTTACCAGTCATTTTTTCCTTGCTCTTAGATAAGTCGATTTATTTTTTCCCTCAGTCGACTTATTTCCCCTCAAGTCAACTTGGCAGTTTCTGACAACACTGCGCATGCTGCACTATTTTGGTTATAACTTTAATGTAGAAGTCTAAATTGAGATCTGTTTGAAGTCTTATAAACTAGACTTCGAGGGATTCGATTTGATATATAATATCATATACTTTGGTTACAATTTGAGTTGCTTAAGGCTTTTCTCAATCCAAATTAAGTATGATTATTAAAATAAATTGTTATTAAATGCTTCCTCTGGTATCACTCAATCCTCTAAAATGATAGGATGTGGTTGGAGATATATATATGTATATACATGGGATTCATGTGATAAAAATGAAATTCAATCGCAGGAAGAAGTATGATAATCACATTTGGGAAGCTATTAAGAAATGTTCTTAGTTGGCATATCCATGGAATCTCATGTGTAATGCATTACTATCATTATATAAATAATTGCCCTTAATTGATGTAGTGGAACCTATCTAAAGGTTGAATTGGGTGAAATAGCTAAGAACCTTAATGGGCAAAAATGAAGGGTGTGTGAATGTTACTCATTATAACTGTGCTTGTGGTTACATTGCATTGCGTTTATATATTACTTTGCATTATGATGTTGGGTCATGGTTTGCATTCATTGGGGGGTCATGCTTTGAATGTGTTGGGAGTGTGAGCATTGGCATGACACAATTAGTCTGTGAAGTGCTGGCTTGTGTATGTTGGGTGAGCATATGCATTAGAGCATTTGTGTGTGCAAATTACTACGTGGGCATAGCATAGCTTAATGCTTAGCTTGTGGAGGCCTTGTCATCACATTAATACTGCAAGAGTCATTGCATTCTTTATATGCTGCATTACATGGTGGTAATGGTGGTGAAAATTGGCATGTGATTGTGATGCAAAAGACTGTGGGTGGAGGCCCACAACAGCTAGATCCTGTGATGTGTAAGACTGTGGGTGGAAGCCTATAACAGTTGGATCTTGCGATGCGTAAGACTGTGGGTGGAGGCCCATAACAGCTTTAGACCTTGATGAGATTGTGAATGTTATGGCACATGATAATGACGATGATAGATATGATATTAATGGATATGGTATGGAAGCCTTAGACTCATGTGGTTGATTTGGTAGCCTGTCCTTGGCTGTTGGCAGGTTTGTATACTGGTTCTTAGGTACCAGTGTCCACATTTTTATGTGGGCCCCAAGGACCTTATGTGTGCATCTATGCATTTATGTTATGGTTGGGTATCATGTTATATGACCACATGGCATTGATTGTGTGTTGTTTATGTATATGAGACTGACGTGTGTTTCCATTTACGACATAATATGCATGAAGTTCAAGGAAAGTCTGGTCATAACCATATTTCGTTGCTTCTACGCACTTGCCGAGCCTTATGGCTCACTTTGAAAAACGTGTTTTGATTAAATATATGAAATTGTATTTCTTTGAGGATGTCGTTGTCAAGTGTGGAAGGCATGAACCCAATGGTTGTCTAGATGTTGGGTAGTGATTTTCTTTTGGCTCTGAGTTGTTCATGCCTTCATATATCGTTCTATTGATACTTCCCTTTACTATATACTTGCTGAGCCTTGTGGCTCACTTTGTTTCTTTTGTCATTCAAGGAAAGTGGAAGATAGATATTTGGGGTAAGTTCTGGTTAGATGTGTATAGAGATTTCCCGACCTCAAGATTCATGGGTGTAATTTTAAAGGTATGAGTAAAGGGTTTCATGTTATATTTAAAGTCATAGTGCCATTTTTATTTGAAAATGTAAGGGTGGTAAGCTCGAGATGATAATGTAAAGAATGTGCAATATTTATTTTGGCTCCTATTGATAATGAGAAAATATGGAAATTGAAATTTTTTTTTTTTTTTTTGAAATTTTGAGTATCTGTATTCATTTTCAATAGACCTTCTCTCAGACTTCCTATCCTAGCGAGAAAAACCAAGAGCAAGTCTTGACAGAATTAATTGGCTTTAGATAGAAATCAAATCTATCGATAGTTGATTTCAATATGATATAATGGGTCCCAAACCATATTGGATTAAATAGATTTTAGAAATTAACTTTGTAAAACCCATAATTTCTAGACGCCAATCACTTTTTCTTTTAGGTTAAATTTTTATTTGTCATCTATTTTAATCTAATTTAAATTAATTAGAGTTTAAGCAACAACATTAACATTGCAAGAGTGTTTGAGAAAAATAATTAAACCACATGAATCTTTAAAATCGTTTTAAAACTATTAGAGTTTTCATACAAATAATCCAAAATATAAAAAAAAAAAATACAAGTACAATTTACCTAAAAGATGAATGTAAAGTGGTTTTATTCAAAAATTTTGACTTGTTAAATTATCTTTATGAGTAAAATTGTAGCGAATTGATATCCACTTATAGTACAAACAGATATTAAGTAATAATTGCTCATTGTATTGTACACACTCCCCTCGAAAATTAATTTAAAAAAATGATAATTTTGGGAAAAATCTATTTAATTGCTATGTGCATGTCATTGTGCATGCACACTATTTAAATGTGGAGTTGGGTTTCCACCAAAATCAAGAGCAATTAAAAAAGTTGCATCTTGAGAGAAAAGGGTTTATCGAAGACAGACAAACAGTTAGAGAGAGATGACAGAGAGACAGAAGACGGTTTATCGAAGATTTATAATTGTTAGGTGTCATCTCCTAATTTTATAGTGGCTTTTTGTAATACCTGGGAAATACTCGAGGTTATAAATGACATTTTATTAAGGGTATAAATGGAATTATAGAAAGAATAAGACTGTATGGTACACTATCGCAGTTTTAAGTGACCGAATCGACCGAAAGGAGTACCCCGAACCCTAGATAGCTAAGGAAAATGGAATAATGCCGACGAGTAATATGAGTTATGAATTTAGGTGATAAAAGAAATTAGATCGGGAACAGTTTTTCGTACAGCTGTCGATCAGGCTGAGAAAATCGAATCGACGTAGGGAATATCCGAAAAGTCAACGGAGTGTCTTGAAGACTTAGATTATGTATATAAAACAACCCTTGAGTGATTTCAAGTTGAAACAAATGGATTTAAGGTCTAAACGATCAACCGGGCCTAAGTGTAATTTTCTAATTTTGCCCGAGGGAGGTCAAAACGATAGATTTTTGAGAATTTTGAGGATGAAATGAATAGTACAAAACTTGAGGGCCTTATAGGTATAGTTAGAGATCAGGGGCTCAAGGAAAAGGGAAAATTTGACATTTGAAGAAATAAGGGGGCTAAAGTGTAATAAGTTGAAATCTGGTAATGTGAACACAACAGCCAAAAAAGGCCACCGCAATCCACCGCATGTGGTGGCCATTTCAGGCAATGGGACGGCCGAGGGAGGCTTGGGAGAGGTGGTATCCGACGCTAGAAGGCTTAGGGCCAAGCCTTGGCTGAGATCTGGTCGATTTTTGGCTATAAAATGGGACCAAAACTTCAAGGTTTTTGGCATCAAATTGGTCGATTTTGGGAGTGAATCGAAGGTAAGGGATAGAAGGCTATTGATCCTTACATCAAGGAGAACATTTCAGGAGCATTTGGTGGCCGTTTGTAGGTTTGCCGGAAACTAGAGGCGGACTGCCTAAGGCTGCCTGCAACTGCCCGTTTGGGGCACTTTTCGGTGTCCTTTTGACCCAAAAGTTATACCATTAGGATTGACACATCAAGGGTTTCAAGAGGGTGTCATCGTTTTGGCCATCGGAGCCGTCGCCGGCGGCCAGAAGTGAGGAAGAAGACTAGGAGTGGTCGCACGTGCCATCTTTCACCCATAGCCACGCGCAGGGCACGTGAGGGCGCGTGATAAGGGGTAAATTCATGATTTCTCTTTCATTATTCTCCTTGAATTATTTTAGGATTTATTGTGTTAAAAAATTTGGGAAAAAGTTTGAGGAGATAATTATTTTTGAATTATCAAGGTGAAAATTGGGAGAAAAATAGAGGAAATTATAAAAAAATTAAGGAAAATGAATTTTGATGCTCCTTTAATTAATTATGGTGTTTAGGTTGTATTGTGGCTTGAGGTTGAGTATAAGTTCGGGTGTTTGTGATTTGACACGCAAATCGAGGTAGTGCACGAGGATCAAGGCAATCCGAATACGTTCGAGGTGAGTGGTTCTCACTCAAACTTGTTTACTGTGCGTGTTTTCACCCTAAAACCCGTTATTTGTGTTACCTAAATGTGTTGTGGTTTTATGCAAAACAGTTTTATTGCATACAAACGGTAACTGGTGACTGTTGGTTTATGAGGAAGGTTCGTCCCTAAATGTTTTGAACTTATGCTTGCATTTTATAAAATGTTGTTTATATGATGCACTGAATTGTGAAATGTGGCATAGTCTTGCGTTTTGTGTCGTTCATATGGAATGTCAGCCTAAAATGTTGTCTGGATAGTGTAACCATAATTCTCCAAAGGCGTGACGGAATAATAGGGGTATCTTGTGCTGGTGTGCATGCCGGGATAGCCGCCTTGGTTTCCGTGTTGGGCCGTTTGGTCAGGAAAGTTGCACTAGGATGACTAGGTGGTCCATATTATGTTATTCATGTGAGATGTCAGCCTAGAATGTTGTTTGGATAGTGTAGCCATAATTCTCCAAAGGCGTGATAGAATAATAGAGGTATCTTATGCTGGTAAGCATGCCAGGATAGTCGCCTTGGTTTTCATGCCAGGCTGTTTGGTCCGGGAAGTTGCACTAGGATGATTAGGTGGTCCATGTGAAATTTTGAGTTGGGATTGTGTGGTGGTTCCTGGATGCTTAGAGTGGGAACGTAATCTCCAACGTAAATGTGGTGAGCCGGGTTCTTGCATTGATGTGACCCTCCTGGGTGGGGAGTTGGTAACCATTGTTCTCGAGATGTTGGGGAGATGCGTTGACTTGCCCCTCTTAAGCTAGAACTGCATCGTGTCGATGTGTCGGTATGGTGGCATAGCTTTTAAGGGAGATTGCTCTTTCCCCGTGGTAGAGTTAAGCGTTGTGGGATTCTCTTGGGCTAGGGCTTGCCGAGTTCTGTTGGTTTATTTCATCTATTGCATTCATTCATGAAAACATGATTGTTAAACTCTCACTTAGATGATTCATCATCTAATATGGACTATGTCCTTGGAATATTCAAACGTTCCAGGTGAAAGCAATGGTGCGAAAGGAAAGGGAATTGCCGAGGAGTGACGGCGATTAGTGGATGTTTTATATTATGTCATTTCAATTATGTTGTTTATTTTGAGGACGTCATATAAAACGTTGGTTTGACTTTATGTTATAAAAAAAATGGGTTTGGTTATGATTTATTGAGGTTTCGATCTAGCTTCCGCATTTGAGGTGATTTACCTGTCTTAGTTTATTAATGGTTCATAGTTGATATACTGAGAAGGTGTAACGGGATCTTCGAGAAACAGTTTTTGTGTTGAGTTTCGTTGTTTGGAAAAAAATTTATATCCCCAGAATCTTACGTTACCTAACACCCTAGGAAGGCAGGGTGTTACACTTTTTAATTTATAGGCGTTGGTTTTATATTCAACTCAATACTAATGATATTTATGCTGTTAATTTGAGAAATAATTAATCTTTAAATGTAAATACTAAAATAAAATATAAAAAAAAACAACAAAAGTTTATTATCCATCAATTAAACCTCCACAATTTGGGTGACCCAAGAAGTGTCTTAATTTTAATTATGTTTAAAATTGACTAATAATTAATTAAGTAATAGATTTGGGCAATCATAAAAAGAAAAAAAAAAGTAACGGATTTGGAAGGGTAGAATGATGAGTTCGAAATGCTTGCTAGGTGTCATGTCTTGATTTCATTTCAGGGTCACTATTCAATTACAAGCTATGGTTGGGCTTGCGAATGCATCTCACAATTTAAGAAACAAATTGAAGAGAGAGAGAGAGAGAGATTGTGCGCGATGAAAGGGTGAAGAGGGAAGAGAAGGGTTTATTGTAGAAGAAAAGTCGCCAAAGACTTATCTTATCAGAGAGAAAAGCCACCGAAGAAATTGTCAGTTGAAGAAGCAGAAGATGACCCTTCCTCACGTTCAGGTGATCTCTTTCTTTTCTTTCTTTTTCCTTTTCTCTGAGATTTTACACTATACTAGGGTTACGACCACTAATGGTTGGAAGATCATAAAGGGATTTTCTTTTTGGAGCCTGAAATTAAACCCTATCCAAACCTGAACCATAACTAGATTAGTGACATATCCTAAAGAAAACATCAGACTCCATCGTGGCTAAACATCAAAATCTAGTGAATGGTTACTAATTTCGATTAGATTGTTATTAGTTTATTGAAATTGATATGAAAGAGAACAAGTGAATTAATAGTTTGGCTTTGTTATGTGTATGCTTTTGAGATTTTGTACCGTGTTGCATATCCATCATGATTCTTATTCGATTGTGAAGTAGTTTACTCTACAATAAAGTGCCATGAATTCTTACCTTTGAAGAAATGCTATTACCTGAATTAAAATGAAAAATCTTTTTTGAGAAAGATTCAGAAAGAACATTTCTGAAAATTGATTAACAAATATTACTTTACATCTAGATTCTTAGGCATGTTAACAAATCTAGAAAAAACTTCCTTAGAGCTTCATGCTCATAGGGAAACTTACTAGAATCTCAACCTCACCCTTCCTTTCATTCTGAACAAAACAAGGTTGTTAAAATTTTCTCTCGTCCTCATAATGTCTTTCCAGAACCCAATAATATTCCTTAACCACCAATCGTTACTCTTTTCCAATATAATGCTAGTCTCACCCCTAAAGATGATGTTACACTTGCTTGAATAATCTCACATTTGAAACTAAAACACCAGAGAAAAGAAGACAAAGAGAAGAAATATTGTGGAAGTTAAAGGGGAGAATAAGCCATGTACAAAGAAAATAAAAAAGAAAGAAAAATTCCTCCTATTTGAGCACAAAACCAGCTATTAAACAAACTTTCCACAATACTAACTATTGTTTTATTGAATTTTCTTTGCTAATAGAATCATAATTCTAACTTCCATCTTGATGGATTGGTATGAGATCAAATTCTAAACAAGTTTGCAAATTTTTTACTTAAAAAGAATACTATTTTGATAGACAATTACCAAAGTAGTATCCAAGCCAAGATATTTCTCAATCTGGCATACAAATTGCCATAGTATATAGTAGCCATAATATGCAGGGGCATAGAATCACTGTTCAACTAGTGGTTCAATCCAATATTTAGGATATTTTGCTAAGCATTGGATAATTAAGGACATGTTAAAAACAAATGTTTATTAGATTCAAACTAATAATTCAATCAAGGATTTTAAATTGAAAAAAAATAAAGAAAAATAACAAAAAAATGAACCTGTTATCAAACTTGTGTACAAATAAACAAAAAAAGGCACCAAAAATATAACAAAATAAAGAAAAGATCAACACATTTTTTAAATACAAAATAGACTAACATGATACAAATTAAAATACATTTTATAAGAATATGTATGTGGAAAAGTTTATACGTGAATTCTAAACATGTAAAATGTAGTGGGGTTGCGCTACCTTCCTCCTATATTGTCGATTGGGGTTCAATTAATGCATCAATAGTTGGCGGGGGGGTCTTTAATGTCATCTGCCTTTGATGACATGACCTTTGCCTCTACCTAGTCCTCAAGTGCCTTTGCATCCTTGGTCTTACATTGAACCTCATGTATGACAATGATACACCATTTGGGGTAGTTGGATGTGTCTCCCTGGCCTATGTGTAGTGTTGTGATGGCATGGATAACCTTCTATCTCAATTATCTCACTGGCTCCCAAGATTAGTGATAGCATGATGGTCATGATAATCTATATTCCTCTTCCTTTATATTACTTAGAGGTGCACTAATTGTGGTCACAGTTGCTTGGTAACTTTCTCCTTGGATAATTCCTGTCAAAAGTTGCTTTTGTTTTACATCAACTTTCCACTCAGGTAATTTATATCCACTTTGATGATTTCTCATCACACACTTCAATTGCAATTTCTAAGAATGTATCATATATATTGTATAGTGAAATACTTGTTCACACCATCTCCAACCTAAAGAAATATGATCACCATTTTAATGTCATAACATTCCAACTAAATTCCACTATATTGCTTGTCTCAAGGAGTTCCTTACGTGTTCCCCCATCTTATTCTCAAGTTGGTTTGTTGTTCACCAACATATATTATTGATCCTTCATCAGGAATCATAGAGATAATTAGGAGCAGTTGTGGTCGGGTAACAGAGATTGAGAGCAATTTGATATTATTTATAATTAATTTATAGTTATGGGGAAGTACTAGAGTAGTGGTAATTGTTGTTAAAAAACTGCTAGATAGCTTTATCTATTAAGCTATGCCAGATTACTAAGATTATATATCAAGCGTGGAAGTTTTTTCTCTCATTTTTTCCCTGCAACTCTCCGCTTTCTCCCTAAAGTTCTCTATTCTCCATCCTCATTTCTTCTTCTTCTTCTTCCTATTTGTCACTAGAAATCATAGATTGAAAACCTACGATCTTGACAATTTGGTATCAGAGTGGTTAGTTCTTGGATTGTAGCCTGCAATTACAATTAGTCTTGAAACTATAGTAGATGGTACCCGAATGAAGTAATTAGAGGCACAAGTCAGTCTGGTTAACTCCTTGGTGATAAGTTTGCAAACCCAAATGGAGGCACTAGAGGCTAGGGAGAGCAAAAGCCAGGAAGGAATGTAGTCATTGGAAAATAATTTGGATGCCTCTATGGAAGGTTTGACTAGGAGGATGGATGATTTCCTATAAAGGTTTTCTAAGATTCCACTAGTCTATTGGAGGATTTTGTACCTATGGAGCATCAAGATCCTATCTTATAAGGTAATGGCTCAAGTCTTAAACAAACTAAAATTCATATAGTAGAGGTAGAAAACATGAATGAAGGTACATGGAAATTAACGAAACTACCCGAGGATAATAAAGAAGTTAAATGCAAATGGATATTCAAGAAGAAAGAAGGTACACTAGGAGTTGAAAAAACAAGGTACAAAGCTAGACTCGTAGAGCGAAGGGGTACAACCAGGTTCTAGGTGTTGACTTCATAGATGTATTTTCTCTAGTTGTAAAACACAGTTCCATCAAGGCACTACCTAGTACTGTGGCTATCCAAGATCTTGAACTTGAATAGATGGATGTCAAGACAACGTTTTTACATAGGGAACTTAATGAGGATATTTATATGCATCAACCAGAGGATTTTGAAGTTACAAACAAAGAAGACTATGTGTTCTTGTTAAAGAAATCTCTATATGGCCTAAAATAATCTCCTCGACAGTGGGATAAACAGATTGATTTCTTTATGATTAAGCATAATTTTAATAGATGCAATTATGACAATTGTGTATATTATAAAAAGAATAAGAATATGTCCTTTATATATCTACTTCTACATGTTGATGATATGCTAGTAGCATTGAAACATAAAGATGAGATAATGAGATTGAAAACACAGCTTAACAAAGAACTTGAGATGAAAGATGTGGGAGCAGAGAAAACGATAATTGGAATGCAAATTTTAGGAGATAGGGAGGCTGGTAAATTGAACCTAAGTCAATAGGGATACATTGAGAAAATTATGGCTAAATTCAATATGCAGAAGGCTAAACCTGTATATTTCATTGGCTGCCCATTTTAAACTTTCATTTGGCTTGTCTTCTCAATCAGATGATGAAATTGACAAGATATCAAAAATTCCATACTCTAGCGTAGTGGGTTGTCTTATGTATACTACGGTTTGTACACACCCTGATTTGGCTCATGTAGTGAGCATAGTTAGCACATACAAGGCTAACCCTTTTAAAGAACATTGGAAGGCAGTCCAACGGATTCTTCGATATTTACGTGGTACCGCTGATGCCTGTTTACAGTTTAGAAACACTATAGGTGGAGTTATGGGTTTTATTGATTCTGATTTTGCAGGTGATCCTAACAAGAGAAGATCGCTTACTGGGTATGTACCCACCATTAGTGGTTGTGCTATTAGTTAGAAGGCTACCTTACAGTCCATTGTTGCCCTGTTTACTAATGAAGCTTAATATATAACGATTATTGAGGCAATTAAATAAGCTATATGGCTTAAAGGGTTGATTGGTGAAATCAATGAGAATCTTCAAAATAGTATGGTCTATTGTGACAGTCAAAGTGTTATTTTCCTCACTAAAGATCAAATATTTCACGAGAGAATGAAGCATATTGATGTGCACTATTATTTTATTCAGGATATTATTACTTGTGAAGAAGTTACAGTGAGAAAAATCAACACTCATGAAAATCTTGTAGATATGTTGACCAAGTCCCTACCCATTGCAAAATTCATGTATTGCATGGATTTGGTTGGTATTCATCAAGGAGATTAATTCTCCATGATTTCATTTGAAGAAAGAATTCTAGATAATTTCATATGTGGATTTAGAGTCAAGGTGGAGATTTGTGATAATTATGACTCAAAATCCTAATTCATTTGTTATTGGGTTTCCTAACTAGATCGGGATTAAGACTTCAAATTTGATTGTGATTTGGATGCTATCAAATTTTATTTTGACTGGGATTTTTCTCATTTGGAGAAATATCCTCTTAGCTTATCTCATCTTGAGGAATATCCTCATGAATCATCTTCTGATCAAGATAGACTTTCTTGTGTACATCTATGAGATTATTTTAGGTCTATAAATAGGTGTGCAGGTCACTGGATTTATTTAGTAATATCCGATTAGTGATATTTTGTTCTTTCTGCTCGTGATTTTTTCCAATTTGGGTTTTCTACGTAAAATTTTCTGTTCATTTGTGTGATTGATAGTTTGGCTGTGGTTTGTATTCCAAATTCATAACATTAAAAGATAATGAATGAAATTTTCCATAAAAAACTAGGAATGTAAATTTTGGGGTAAAAATTTCAAGGTTATAGAAACTAAAGATTTTGTAACTTCTAAGTTTCCACTTTTCAAGTCTTGGGCAACTTGAGATTCATGTAGAAAGGACCTTGGAAGTAATGGCAACATCCTGAAACTCTAAGGAAAGAAGCATGTTAAATCCTCCAAATCTAGGAGGATGATTAAACGTGCAAAAATGGAGTTCCAAATGTTTAAGCTGAAGACACACACAAAAAAAGAAGAAGATGGCAATTTATATGCGTCACCTCTCTGAATAAGAAGGATGAGTTCTTGGATATCATTGTTTGACACAAAACAAATCAAATGATCGATCTCAAAACAACTTTTCAGTACATACAAGGATAGTTTAAACTTGACTATTGGACCATAATGATGAAGTAGAACTTGATACATTGCCATGAGAAGCTCATTTTTAGGCATTGTCTTTGCTTTCCTATAGAAATCATTATTAAATACAAGATGGGGAAGCCTCTCCCAACTACATCTCCAGTTCTTTGACAAAATACTAATCCTTATAGCATCCTCCAATAGCAGGCACGTTAGAATTTGTTTCTTTCTGATGTGAAGGAAGGTGATTGATTATGTCTGAACTTTATCTTTTCATTTTCTTTATACAATCAATCTGCAAGTTACTAGCTATTTTGTCAAGGTTTTTATAGAATTTCCTGGCACAAAATTAGAAGAACATGAAGAAGTAGCCCATTATGATATATCCTTTTATAACGTCATTACTAACCCAAAAGATAAAATATTAGAGCAAGATTTTTGGAAACCCATAAATTTTTCACTAATACTTTTATCTTTTTCTTTATACTGATCTAGATTTGGGTTAATAATGATGTTATAAAAGGATATATCATAATGGGCTACTTCTTGATGTTCTTCTAATTTTGTGCCAGAAATTCTATAAAAGCCTTGACAAAATAGCTAGTAACTTACAGATTGATTGTATAAAGAAAATGAAAGGATCAAGTTTAGACATGAGCAGTCACCTTCCTTTACATGTGAATGAAAAAAAATTCTAATGTGCTTCCCATTGGATGCTGCAGTAGGACTAGTATTTTGTCAATGAAATAGAGGTATAGCTAGGAGAAGCTTCCCCAGCTTGTATTTAAAAATGATTTCTGCAGGAAAGCAAGGACAACGCCTAAAAATAAGCTTCTCATGGCTATGTATCAAGTTTTACTTCGTCATTGAGGTCCAACAGTCAAGTTCAAACCATCCTTGTACGTACTAAAAAGTTGTTTTGAGATTGATCATTTGATTTGTTTTGTGTTGAACAATGATATCCAAGAACTCATCCTTCTTATTCAGAGAGGTGAAGCGTATAAATTGCCATATTTTTTCTTCTTCTTTTTTTTGTGTCTTCAGCTTAAACATTTGGAACTCCATTTTTGTATGTTTAATCCTCCTCCTAGATTTAGAGGACTTAGCATGCTTTTTCTTTAAAGTTTCAGGATGTTGCCATTACTTCCAAGGTCCTTTCTACATTGATCTCAAGTTGCCTAAGACTTGAAAAGATGAAGCTTGGAAGTTGCAAAATCTTCAGTTTCAGTAACCTCAAAATTTCTGCCCTAAAACTTACATCCTTAGTTTTTTATGGCAAATTTCATTCATTATCTTTTAATGTTACGAATTTGGATCAAATACAAACCACAATCAAGCTTTTCAAGTCTATCTCACGCAAAGACTCAGCTGGACCTCATCCTCTACGAGCACTCATCCTTCTTGCACAACCAACAAATTTCGAAGGTAAATTTGGTTCCACAACTATGTTAGTGTAGGTGCTCTAGACCCAATCAGATTGGGCATGTTATACACTGACAATTGTAGTCATGTTTATTATTTGAGTAAGGAGTTGTTCAAATTCACAAGAAGTCATTCTATTAGTTTCTTATTATTATTGTAATAACCAAATGAAACTAGATAGAAGTCTATATGATATATACTGTGATTAATCTATAAAGATGTGAGATGATGCATCACAGTTTCTAAACATCATTAAACGTCCCAAGTCATAGCAATGTCAAGAATGGACATTGACAATTGCGGTAAGACTTGTATGTCCTATGTTTTTGCTATGTGATAGTAATGGGGGTCTCACACCCATAAGCATGGAGATGCCTAGACAAGTACATAGGTGACCAATGTTGGAGAACGTGTCACTGGACATGACTCGCCATGAGAATCCATTTTGGTTATATGTTGATGGTATTCTCATATGAGATGGGTGTAACTAATCTTTGGACCTGAGGTTGTCATGGTCATCTCATAAGAAGACCAGTATGCTTTGAAATCGTTTCTATGGGTCTAGATAAAGGCTACATGTGGGCGATCGTTGGGCATATCGCGAGGCTTATGGAGATCGGTACATAGCCAAGATGGGACTCGTCTATCCCTTGATAGAGAATGATGTATCTAAGGCGCCTTCAGTGGATATTCACTTTAAATCCATGGCCATGGTGAAATAGATCAATAAGGAGTTATTGATTCACTTTCTATTAAGTGAAGATATCTGGATGACCGAAGAAAACTCATGTATCGTAATCAAGCAACACATCGCCATACTTGAGATCACATAAGATACATTGACGAGAGGATCGAATTACACGGTAACCATGCTAGTGAAAGGTTATTTGCGGATTATGAATCCTTCTGAATAATTGGGTAGGCATGACGCCTTACTAGAGGCTAATCTTGTCTTATGTGTTCGTACCGACACATTGCCAACATATTCGGAAGCCTAATGAGTTATGCGCAATAGGCACGGTCTCTGGCTTAAATCAGGAGAGTGGACGTATGGTTAAGTGGGACACTTCGGCAAGAAGTTATGCCGTTGTAGGTTCTCATGAAAAAAGAACAAATAGACGTAATGACGTCAATATGACGAGGGGTCATCATAAAAGAAAGAGTTTCCTAAAATGGCAATTGATTAAATTATGAAGCAGTTTCTAATTTAATAATTTTCTATTTGATAGAGTGGCAAATAAGAAATAATATATATTTGGGCTTAAGTTAATATTTGGATTAAATTGGATTTTGCTCAAATATTAAATTAAATATTATATTTGGACTAAATTAGATTTGGACCAAATATTAAATATTATATTTAGGCTAAATTAGATTTGGACCAAATATTAAATAATAAATATTTAGGCATGAATTAGATTTGGGTTAAATATTTTATAAATAGATTTGGGCCACTAATTATATTTTTAGTTGGACTAGAATAAGCCCATTTAAGATTCTAGTTGAACTAGAATTAATAGGCTAGCCCAATCCATTAGGATTTAAGAAACCCTAGGATGTAACTCTATAAATACCCCTTTATGGGTTGCCCACACTAGTGATTTTTTGGTATAGTTTTTCAAGAGTTGAAAAACAATTGCTGTTCATTCTTCCCCATTTCTTTTTGGCATTGATTTAAAACATGGATGTTCTTTTCTATCCATACACAAGCCGCAAAAAGGAGAAGGAGCTAGCACTCTTATTCTGCTCTCCTTGCCAACAGACGCGTGTCGCGTATCACAAGTTAGAGGCCGGACGCTTGGATGGCTCGAATCCGCGGACGACTCAAAAATCTAAAGAAGAGATTTATTTTATTTGTATGTGAATGATTTGATTTCGACGTTGATTCAATCACTGGGATCGGGGTAAGGTTAAAAAATATTTAAATACGTTGCTTGCCCCGTAGCGATATTGCTTTACTTTCAAACTATCTCTCATTTACTCATAGGACATCCCCCTAACTCTACCCGCCAGGACTACATGTATAGAGACTTACCCCAAACCCAGATCTAACACCAAACTTATGACAACTCCACCCTTAGAAACCTCAGTCGAGGCACCAAGGGAGGAGCGTCAAGAAGAAATTGTACCTGCTGAAGTCATAAGAGAACACAACATAGCATTTTATATCCAACAATAAGACTCCATATGCGATTAAACATTGTGTACTAACATATACAAAGGGCTTTATACTCGAAGCATTACCAGGAAGACAAAATAGGGCCCTCAATGGCTATACATCCACGAACTCAGTCACCATAACCAAAAAAAAAAAACCCACGAAGATCTTTTGTCTGTGACAGCTCTGTACACGTTTAGACACTAGACCCCATGTTGCTAGGCTCCCCATCTTCTGTAGTCTTGCCTTTACCTGGAACGATGCACAAACGAATGAGTTACAAAGCATAACAAGTAATATAGAAATAAAGACAAGGGAAGTAATAGGGGCCCAACCTTACCGAAACATGATCCCGTAAGAAGGTTTACCGGGATAGATACTTGCTCATGACTTCATTGTTATATGCATACATATATATAGATATATAAATGTATCTGTTTACTGATACAAAATTGAAACTTAATGACGCTATTGAATAATCTGAAAACGTACTCACAAGAACCTGTAATGGAAGGGATTATAGGGAAGATACTTTGTAACGACCCGCTCCCACTTACGGGCGCCACCAGTAAATAATCAACCGGATTACTCACCCGACAAACCACAACTAAAGGGTTGGACTATGTTTCAACAGGAAATGCCCTAGGTGGGAACTAGGGTTCATCCTTCCCTTCACTCCACTCAGGAATCGGTCCCAACTCAAACAAGAAAAACTCAGCGGACCGAGACCCGAAACCCGAGTGAGCTTCACCTCTCTTCAACTCGCCTCATAGCAAGCCAGAGGTGACCCAGACACAAAGCTAGCATAACAAACACTTCACTGAGTATTGGGGATTTATCAGAACATACCTCACTGATCTTTACTCGGTCCGAAACTCGGCTTCTCCAACTAAGCCATATACAACACGCATTCTCACAATCATCTATCACCCTATAATGATTACAACAATTAAATACCACTAGTGCTCAATAACGCTTACATTCAAGCACATGAATGCATATAAGAAAATACAGGAGATTACACAACAACACGTCTCAGGCAACAAACTAATTGCCACAACAGCCTCTCGGCACCATCCCTGCTTACATCTGGACTTGCATCATCTACAGATGAGGTAAAACATCATTAGTCATAAAGACTCAGTAAGGGTGCAATGCACGTAAATATGAATATAACCATGTTTATGTATGCCAATGCATGCAAATGAGGCTAGACCCACTCATCCTCACAACCCTCCAAGGTTTGAGGCATTAACCTATCAGCCCTCACAACACTAGTCCTCCATATGGTCACAGGTCCACTAGATCTCGCATCACGCAAGTGTTAACCACTACATGCAAATGCAACATAAAAACATTATCAAACACATTTACCAACTTGCAAGGCCACCTCCACATGGGGCCGTCCCTTACCTGGCTCGAAGCCTTATCTCTGCCTCGGCATGAACTCCAGCCTGAACCTTCAGTTCCTCTAGGATCACTGCCTCTCAGTCGAACCTAGAGGCAAACAGACAAAACCCCACAATATCAAACATTAACCAACGCCTTCGCTTTTGCTTACACCGCAAAATCACCCATCAACAGTATCTCCAAACAACACCACCCACGGCATACCCCAGCCGTCCAAAATTTACAAACAACCCCGGCCCAGGGTTTAATCCAACAATTAATTACTCTACACAATTTAATATCTCACATAAAGGAAATATTCTAAAAAGAATTAATTAACTCACCTCAGTTAATCTGGAAGAGAAAATCGGTTAATCACCCACATTGGCATCGCCTATTGGACCGCCATAATGCCCTCAAATTCCCATATTGAACCTTCGGCCCACTCCTCTTGCCCCAAATTAATTTCCAAGACTTTCCCCAATTTTTTTGGATTTTTACCTATTTTCCTCCATTTTTCATAATTTTCCATTATTTTCTTTTCTTTTATTTTCTTTTCTTTTTCTCTTATTTTTCTCTTCTTCTCCGCGCCTCCCCTGCACGCTCACTGTTCCTTCATCTTCTTCACGCGCGCACGACGTCTGCGCGCTCGGTTGCTTCCGACCACCACCGCTGGCCCTCCGCCAACTGTCACTGCTCCAGCTCAGTCCGCCACCAGTCGACGCACCACCGCCGGCCCTCGGCACTTCCACCGCAAGCAGCCATGACCAGCCTCCTTCGACGCCGCTGCATCGCCTCTAGCCGCGGCTGCCATGGCCGGCTTTCGAAGCTTCTGGTGCTCCACCAAGTGCCTCCTCCTCAACCACGGTCTCTCTCTTCTTCGAGTAAGCTCTCGGCCTCACTCTCTCGGCTTTAGCTCTCCCAAGCCCTCTCTGCTTCTTTGATTTGGCTAGCAAATGGTAGCCATGGCTGCTGCTCCCTCGAGCTCTCCCTCTCTCGTCATTTTCCTCTTCATCTCTCGCATCATCTCTCTCTCACAATCTCTCAAAATCACTCTTCTCTTCCATCACTCGGCCACTTCTCCACCTCACACGAGCTCTCTGTTTCGGCCATTTCAATATCAGAGATGCGAAGCTTCAAGGAAGCTTCCTCACGCATATTTATATATATATGTACTAATTACATATTTAACCCATTAATTTTTCCATAATTTCACTTAAGGAATATAATAATTGCACTTGGCGATTTTCTATAATTGCTCTTGGACCCTCCCAAGACTTTAAATTATACCACCAAGCTACACCAAATCTCGATTTATCAAAATTAATAACCGACCGCTACTCGGGAATACTAACCTCGTCCCTACGCCTGCACGAGACCTTTATTCGACCCAAAAACACTTAAGGGTTGTCTTACTCAGAAAATCGAACCACCCCTAGGGTCCCCTCAGCTTCCAAGAGGTCCCCTCTGACTATTCGGTATTGGCACCCACTCGGGTTTATACAGAATTTATTTCGAAAATTATTTCTGGTCGGACCGCTTCCAGCGTCACTATCCTCATCTCGAGACTCTCATCAATCTCTTGCCCTCTTCCCTAGACATCCAAGTCCCGAGACACTCAATGCCATCAATTCAGCAATTTTATTAATTAATTTCTCGAAACCGACCCTTGGGCTTCCCGGACCGCCCAAGGTCCTTTCAAAATAATCAGAAATTATTTATTCTCAATACCATGTAATACTGGGTATTACATACTTGCCTTTCAATCTCTCTTATCGACTTCTATGACTTCGATGGAAATCTCCTATGCCAATATCATGGTTGAAGCTTCTCCAATTCTCTATTCTTCACGACGTGAAGAAAAAACTAAACACTACGAATATATATATATATATAATGGAGAACAACCCTAAAAGCCCATCTCAATCTCCTATTATAACTTGGAGACCTCTCAGACTTCTCCTTACGCGAGGATAAGCCATCTCATAATATCACTAATTAGAAATTAAATTCTAATAACAACTTCTTAAATGACCATCATGTCCTTACACAAATTCTTAAATAACTAAATGTCATTAAGTGTTATTTCTCAATTAAAAATCTCTAAATTGCCACATTAAATATTTAATTGAAAAAAATACTTTTAAATAATTCTAAATAAATTCTAAGCTCTCTAACGGGTCGTTACATGTCCAATGATTGTTATCGCCGCAAGGATGAGTATGCCAGTTGTTTCTCCAAGTTCAAATTCTATCTTGGTCATAGCTTCCTAGAATCCAGACGTCTCGAGGAATCATTCTCAGAGATGATATTCGTGAATGCTTTGTCTTTTATAATTCCTCCTGACTGGCACAAATACTAACCCAATGACCCCTAGGCCGAACGAGTGCATGCGACAAACATTGGAAGACAATCTGAGCAACTTGTTGGGTCTTAGGAGCCCCTTTGCCCCCGATACTGAGGAAGGCGAGATCATGTTGGAGATGACCAACACAGTCCAAATAATTAAGGGTGGTCTAGAGCTAGACCTAGCCGCCGACGCTTGTCAAGGTTCACATCAAGGGGGAATAGAGCTTCTAACTAGTCAATTGTCTCAAGATTAGCATAGATCTTTTCCTTTATATTTCTTTTGAATTTGGGCTGTAAACGATGATATTTTTTACTTGTTTTCTGTACTACCCCCTTTTTTTATATGCATGGGTTTTTAATGTACTTTTTCCAAGGCTCGTTTTAACATAGTATCTCGTGCATAATGATGAAAGGTTATCATTTTTGTTGCTTTCTTTGCACCTTGCTTGTATGTCAATTTTGTTTGTTATATTCGTTTCTTTATTCTTGTGGTGTGTGCGAGCTACTTGCAATAGGAGTTTACCCACCTGAGAGACACTCACACCCTTTATTTCCACCCTTTCGAGTCCATGCTAAGCACTGGATCCCAACTATAAACTCGAAACCTATGTTTGGTGAGGAGTCTATGTCTACCTCACCCTGCAACTTCAAGGGTTTCGCGGGTCTTCCCAGTAGCTACTCCTCACTCAATGGCCCTGCATCGGATGGTCACCGCATATCCAGGTTTTCCTAGCACCAGATTCCAACCACGTGTTTAGGTTTATTGGGAGACTTAGCGTCGGATCTTCCAAGGAGTCAAGGTTAGCCCGTAGGCTTAGCACCAGACTTACGCAAGGGATCTAGGTTAGTCTCTTGCTTCAACATCGAACTACATTGCTGAATCTAGGTTGTCTTAAGGGGCATTATGGTGGATCACCTTCGGGTATTCGAGGCGGCCATCTAGCCTTGTACGTGTTTCCCATATTTTTATGCCTTTTTTCTAGACTTGTCTACCACGGGGGGTCCAGGTTCGGCCCGGGGTCATTGATTGGAATCCTACCGGACTTTTGGAGTTTGTCGGGAGGCTTAGCACCAAATCTACCAAGGAGTTAAGGTTAGCCCATAGCTTAACATCGGACTCACGCAAGGGATCTGGGTCAGCCCGCGTGCATTGCTTCGGAAGGCATTTGGGGATTAAGAAGGGCCTAGGGCCATAGCACCAAATCATAGCTGAGCGAGTTCGTCTTATGGGGTTGACCGTAGTTTCATGCTTTTTTATGGGCCCCTTCGGGTTTGTCCAATGTAGGGGTTCCAAGTTAGACCCAGGATTATTCACCAAACTACTATTGGTCATTCTGAGTTTGTCAGGAGGCTTGGCTATGGATCTACCTAGGTGTCGAGGTTAGTGACAAGGAACGCCAACTATTAGAGTATCAATGCAAGGGTTTAAGCCATTTTCAAAAATGATTTTTGAAAACATTAAACATAGCAACGGAAACAAGAACGAAAACACCTTGCAAGACTAGTTTCCAATGTCCATATGCTATCAAAAATCAAATCATGCCATAGGGGGTTTAGTTATTTTACCTCTCAACTATTGAATGTCGATGTAGGGCTGAAATCCACCCAAGGCAACAACTCTTGCTCCAAAAACTGCTCCCGAACAATCCTTTCATTTAAACAGAAACCACCCCTCGAAACTACAAGGGGCCTATTGATTTATGCTCAAAAATGTCAAAATTTTATTATACTTTCACCCCTCAAAATTGGTTGCGCTTAACCTTGTGCATTTATTTCAAACAAACACATACAAAATAAACAAAGAAAGAAACAAGCATGCAGGCACAAGACGTTTATACTCTCTAGTGTACGAGTGTGCGTTGTAACACAATTTAATTTTCGGGGAAAGTCCAGGTAGATTCACTGGGAGATCGTTAATAAAATGAAAATAGAGCCACGATATAAATTGGGTTGTCAGGCCAATTCATTTGATTTTAAGTGAACAAAAATGAAGTACTGTAACTGTAAGAAGTCTTGAGTCAAGGCAATGTTCAGTGCCAATTCCATAACTTCCCAACAGATAGATAGGTACCAAAAACATGTGTCTGAATTAATTTGAGGTTTTGATATTAAAATGCATCTCAAGATGATGGTAGTTCTTGGTCTAGCAATCTCCATACATGGCATGAGAGATTCTACGCTAAGCAACTACCATAAATTAAAATACAGTTAATATGCAGTAATCAGATAATCCATTTGGATTTGGATATGATAGCATCTCCAGTTTAAGTAACCTCCATACATGGCATGGAGACTCTAAGTTAGGCTTATGCTCCACTCCAAATTCAAAGATTCAATGAACGCGCAATACTCAAATTAAATCAGGTTTCTGGTAATGCATTTGAAGTTCGGCTATCTTAGGAAATCTATGGCATTGGACACTGTCCTCGCCTTGGCCCAAGTTTAAGCTTAGCCACACATCTCCAAAGAAAAAGAAATTAAAGAGACAGGAATTAAAGTTCTGGAATGTAAATACTGAAATTGAAATTAGAGAAATGTAGATGAATAATGAATTAAAGTTACAGAATGAAAAGAACAAAAAGAAAAACTGCAAAATGTAAGTAACTGAAATGAAGAACACTAGAACAACATGAAGAAACAAAAAACTAATGGAATTTAAGAACAAAAATAAATGAATAGAACAGTGTGCTTTTCCCCTTATTCTAGTTAAAATGGCGAATGGGGATCTTTTTTTTTCTTGAAGTCGACGATAGATATATATATATATATTCATCTTCTGCAAATGGCCCTGGTCAAAGAAGAAATTACGTCGCATGCCACCACGGTCATTTGTGCGTGCTCTGACAAAATCTTCAAAAAAGGATTCCGATGATGGTGCTTGAAATAGCGTTGAACAGTTTGGAAATGGCACATCCGGATGAGGGACAAGTCATTCGAATGAGTTTGATCTTCAATAGTACTTGGACTTCATCCATCCGAATGGGTATTTTGAAGCATCCAAATGAATGTTGGCTTTATCGGATTGAGCTTCACGCATGGCTGCCAAGACATTATAATATGTTATAATGTTATATATATTATATGATATATTATATTATATATATGCTTCATGCATGCACTTATATGATATATATATATTAATTTTTTTAAACCTGCATATAACCACAAATTGCATATAAATATTCAATTAAAACTAATTTTAAGATTAAACTAGGGGTATAAATATAATAAATTTTGACATTTTTGAGCATCAATCACACCCCCCAACTTAAACATTGCTAGTCCCATAGCAATCAGATTTTATACTGGCCAATTTTCATTCACAATATCAACATTAATGTTTAAATTTCAAATTTGAAATCAAAATTTATTAAAACAAGAATAAGCTGCTCTAACACGCAATTGACCATTCTTTGTCAGATTTTCGTCATAGGACACTCAATCATAGAAAAAGCAATCAAATAAATTAGCAAACCCGCATTACAACCTCTAAGCTTTGACTTCAAACCCTCTCAGGTGTACACTCGAAGAAAAATGATCCCTCATGGCTACTCTTTGGGATGCACCGTAATAAGAGTAAATGCAAAACAAATTCAAATCGGTGTCATCCTAAAATGAAAAATGGACTTCAATGAAAGAAAAGGGATTTTGACATAGCTTCATGATCGGAAAAATGCACAAATGCACAACTTCAAAAATTAAACAAAATTTCAACTCTAAAATTCAAATCTCAAGCTTCCATGTGTCATAGGATGTAGAGGGATTGCATAAAGATTGTAACGGGGCTTAGGGGTGGATGGGTAAACAAAGAAAGGATAAAGGATTCGAAGGAATGTATCCCGGGAAATAATTCTATTTAAGCATATTCTCATTTTCATTTTTTTTTCTTTCTTTTTTTCTTTCTATTTTTTTTTTTTTTTTGAATTTGATGTTGACAAAAAAATGAATCAACACTATGAAAGCATACATCTTCTCATCAGCTTTTTATTGAATAGCTGCAAGTTTTTTTTTTCTTTTTTCTTTTTTTTCTTTTTTTTCCATCATTTTTTTTCTCTTTTCAATTTTCAATACTAAGATAGACTATTTCCCGTACACATTAGGTGGGGCAAATATTTACATGGTTTAGAATAAAATGAGGGTAATAAGAAAAGAAATAATTTAATAGGCTCAATGAGGCTAATAAAAGAAAATAATAGAAAAAGAAAATAGGTTAATAGGCTCCAATTTTTCAACAAAAGAATTCCACTGTCACATCCTATGACACACTTCCACTCAATCATCAAATTTTAGAATTTGAAACCA
The DNA here is from genome assembly GCF_014633365.1 of Diospyros lotus. Taxonomy (NCBI): domain Eukaryota; kingdom Viridiplantae; phylum Streptophyta; class Magnoliopsida; order Ericales; family Ebenaceae; genus Diospyros; species Diospyros lotus. The sequence continues at coordinate 19,413,586 of NC_068340.1, read as the reverse complement.
GTTTAATTCTTTCATTGACATTTTTGGCATTCAAAGCAAAGTAATGTAACGAAGCTATTGAAAAACATGAGAGGCAAGAAAACTGCAACTAGAGTAAGCATTTATTCACTCAGAAACAACATTTAATAGGCTCAATTTCTCACACTAGGTAACAGTCTCCACTTAAGTTGAGGAATCATGTAGTGCATTAACCAATTAATTACTATTTCAATAGATTTCATGCCCAACAAACAAATTTTCAATCAAAGAACAATCTATGCATACAGATCACTCATTCTAAATCCTATACATTTATGGGTTCAAATAAGAAATCATCACACTCATGCCTCAAATTGCAAACTCAAATTGGCTAAGAGCATAAAAATCTAATACGATAGAACAAGTATCAATGAAAGTATATTAATCTTCAAACAAAAAAAATATATATGTATGCAAGATAATTGTAGGAGTAAAAAGGGGCAAAAGAATCCCATAATTTTTTTTTCTCTTTCTTTTTATTATTTTTTAATTTTTAATTTTTCATTAATTTTTATTATTATTTTCTTATTTTTAATTAATGCATTCGGATGCTATAGCAAGCTCATCTAAATTGATTCTTCATTTTTTTCTCTCTTTTCCTTTTTTTTTTTAAATTTTGTATTTATTTATTTATTTTTAAAATTTTTTAAGTAATTCATTCGAATGTTATAGGATCAACTTTCGAATACATTTGTTAATTAATTTTTTTAATTTTTTAAGTATTTCATTCAAATGCCAGAGGAATAACATTCAAATTGATTTTTTTAGATTTCTTTTAAAATAATTTTATTATTTTTATTTTTATTTTTATTTTTTAGGTAATTCATTTGAATGCTACTGGAATAACATTCAAATTGATTTTTGCAAATTTATTTTTTATTTATTTATTTTTTTTATTATTTTAATATTATTTTTTTAATATTTTTACTTTTAAGTGATGCATTCGAATGGTGAGAGACAACAGTCGAATGCATTTGTTCAAACTTTTTATTTATTTATTTATTTTTTTATTTTTTTATTATTATTATCTTAATTTATTTATTATTATTTTTTAAATTTTTAAAATCATTCGAATGAGTGCGAAATTCATTCGAATGAATTTCAAATAGTAATTCAATTTGTAAAGAGTTTGCACAAGCCATTCGAATGACCTATTGAGTCCACGCTCCAACGAGATAGTGAATCCCACTACTCTCTCTTTGTGCTAGACAAAGAGAACAAGGGAGATTATGGCTGGGAATCAAATGGGTTCAAATCAATAATGGCTTCTCAAGCTTGATAGTCTCACTATCAAGAGCAATGAGCTACAATAGCAATCAAGAAGTAAGAGAAGCAATGGAAAGAGGGCATTTAGAAAGTCTTTTGAGCTTTGAAGATTGAGAGAGATTTGGGCTAGGGTTAAGAGAAAACTCTAATTTAACAGTTACATTCTCTTTTGGCTTATATATATCAAGATATCCAAAACCCTAGCCGCCCAAATCTCTTCATAACACACAAGGGAAATGCAAATCGAGCTAGGGGCATGGAAGAGACCAGAAGGATGCACGTCGTCCTCCCTTTGTAAAAGACGACAAAAAAAAAAATCGTGCATTCACGACCCTCTACAAACAGGACCAGTCGACCACTCAAAAGGAGCTGTCAACCGTTTCTCTCGAAACTAGTCAACCGGTTCCTAAGGCTGTCGACCGTTTTAGCCCCTTTATCCAAAGTTTCCAAAACTTTTATCTAAGCCCGTTATTAACTCTTAATAGCACTTTCATTATCTCATAATGACACTAAGGCCCCCGTTAACTCTTAACGGCATACTCGTCAACTCTTGACAATTACTCCTTATTAATTAATCATTTAACCTTATCTGTTAACTCTTAATTACAATGTCATTAACTCTTAATGACGGTTTCAGCCTTAATCACTTAGTGAACCATCACACCCGAATATGTGTGTGACCTTCTAGGTTCACTACTAAGTAGCAATTGGACACGTCAACCACCTTGAAGTTAACCAAACACTTTTGGTCTACAACAAGGATCTCCCCATCTCCTCGAAGCACCCCAAAAGACCCTCAGTGACAACTAGCATTATGTCAAGGTGATCCCACCAGTAATGAAGTCTTACTTCATAATATAACCTATTTGGGCTTTCGATTCCAATGTACTATAATCCCTTCATTCGTTATCATCCCGATCGAGTGAGAGTCATGGACTGATAAAACTCCCTAACTTGATGACTATGCCAAAATAAGTGTGGTGAGATTGAGATGACACATCGGAACTCTTCCCGACACTGGAACACTTTCCAATCAAGTGTACTTTGGCTAGGGGTTTCTACAATCAAGACCACCACTAATCGCATAGGTTGTTCACCTCACGCCGGAGGTCGATGGATCCCATTAGCAATCACCTGCCTCCATATGCCACTACACAGGGACCACACAGTGCATATTCCACTCGATAACTGGATGGTTCTTAGCAACAACAAATCCCTGGCACCGACACATGAGACAACTATGTTGCTCCGATTAAAGGACCAGTAACACAATTGAAACCTGTGATAGATTATAGATCCTCTGAGCCATGTGATTTATCACTTGCGTCACATTCAGTAAATGTTTCACTAACACCTACCCATATGTATACTATATCCATCTCATGGATTATAACATGCGACTCGCCATCCTTTATCATTAGCATCTCATACTAATCAAAAGTAGTATCTCATGTGTCAGTCCATACTCGACTAATCATAGTCCCCATCTAAGAAGTCTAAGGACTGAGAATGACCATTAAGGTATTCATGATTTTTGAGATAAAATGGTCCAAGGGGAAATGTGAAACTATTCCCTATTGGTATTAAGAGAATCAGGAGCAAGAAAAAGGAAGATTTTTAAAGAAAAAATAAAAAGGCTCACGACAGTCTGTCGCAAGCCCACTTGCGACAAAGGCCTTATGGTAGTGCGTCACGAGCCTTCTTGCGGCAGTAGCCTTACCGTAAGGGCCTTGCAGCAAAGGTTGATTTACAACAGTCCAGGTTTACGACCACACGCCTTATGTATGGCCTACTCAGCAAGAAACACGTGACAACACTAACCATCCTTGAGAATTGTGTCCTATAAATACCTAGCTACAGGATAATAAAAGGGACATTAAAATTTGGTAAAACTTCGACACATTGACCACGTCTTTACTATTTTTGGGAACAATTATCTTGATCTAGTATTAACTTAGCCATCAGGGGTCGTCGAGGGCGAAGATTCCCATGAGTCTTCTAACCCATTTTTGAGTGTCAACAGGACAATATCCTTGCGGCGAGATCCTTAAGGCGAAGGTACTGAAGGCAAGATTCTTGTGGTGAGATTCTTAAGGTGAAGGTGCTTGTAGCAAAATCCTTGCGGTGAGATTCTCAAGGCCAAGGTACTTGTGGCGAAATCCTTGCGGCGGGATTCCTAAGGCAAAGGTGCTTGAGGTAAGATCCTTACGATAAAATTCTTAAGGGGAAGATGCTTGAGGCAAGATCCTTGTGGCAAAATCCTTACGACAAGATCCTTTAAGGCGAAGGTGCTTGAGGCAAGATCCTTATGGCAAAATTCTTGCGGCAAGATTCTTAAAGCGAAGGTGCTTGAGGCAAGATCCTTGTAGTGAGATAGATCCTTGTGGCAAGATAACCTCTTGTGGAAAAATCCTTGCGACGAGATTCTCAAGGCAAAGGTGCTTGAGGCAAGATCCTTATGGCAAGATATATCCTTGTGGCAAGATAGATCCTTGCGAAAAGATTCTTAAGGCGAAGGTGCTTAAGGCAAGATCCTTGTGACGAGATAGACCCTTGTGGCGAAATCCTTATGGCGAGATTCTTAAGGCGAATGTGCTTAAGGAAAGATCCTTATGGCAAGATAGACCCTTGAGGTGAACATGCTTGCGGCGAGCATCCTTATGGCAAACTCCCTTGCGATAACTTTTCTTATAACAACCTTATTTCACCTGATGCCGAGCTCTAGTAGGTCTCACATCATAAAATTTAATTGTTGTATTTTTTTCAACAATAGTAAGTGTTCCACCAACACCTACCCACATGTATACTATATCCATTTCATGGATTATGGCTTGGGACTCACCATCTTTTATCATTAGCATCTCATACTAATCAAAGGCAGTATCCCATGTGCCAGTCTGTACTCGACTAATCATAGTCCCCTTCTAAGAAGTCTAAGGACTGGGAATTATCATTAAGATATCCGTATTACAAAGGTTAATTGTCACATATTCTTAACACTTAAGAATAAGACCTTTAACAAGAAATCTAAGGACTCATTCATATATAATGATTGGAGAGCTATGAAAAAAGATATAACCTCAAAATATGATAACACATTTTGTTATAGATATTGCAAGAATTACATCATTAGTTCCAAAAATACAAATGTCAGATGCCATCTAAATCTAGCATTAGGACACCAACACTAACAGTGGCGACTAGGGTTGTTTCCCAGGTTTGTATGTTGTAATTATTTTTGTATGTATTCATGTGTATTGAATGTATGTGTTGTTGGGCACTAGATGGTATCTAGTTGGTTGTAATCAGCATAGTGTAGTATATGATTATGAGATTTTATGTTGTAAATGGCTTTAGTTGGTGGAGCCAAGTTTTTGGATTGTGTAAGGATCAAAAAGGAAATTTCCCATAAATCCCCAGTACTCAACAGATTTTTAATATATTTTGTGCCTCGGTCACCTTTGGCTTATTGTAAGATGAGCTGAAGAAAGGTGAAGCTCACTCGAGTTTTGGGTTCTATTATGTTGTGCTTCTTTTTATTGTTTGGGGACCGATTCTTAGAGTGGAGCGAAGGGAAGGACGAAGCCTAGTCCCCACCTAGGATATTTCTTATAAAAACATAGTCCCTCTCTTCAATTATGGCTTGATGGGTGAACAATTTAGTCGATTGGACACCCGTGGTACCCGGCAGGTGGGAGAAGGTCGTTACAATTGGTATTAGAGTGATTGCTAGAGTTATGAGTTGAGGATGTCTGGCATAATATGAATGTAAGTTAGAATGTCCTAGTTGCTGAGTTGGGGTTGAGAACGGTTGGTTTGTAATCTTGAGGTTTGGATGTGAGATTGATTCGATGGCCTTGAAAGTAGGACGTGTGGTTCAAGAACCCTAAGGATTAGGTCGACGCGATAAGGCCTGTGATGGTTTGAAAGGTATGCTCGGATATTCTTGCTCTAGGAATAGGAAAATACCATGGGTTGAGATGATATACCAGTAAGAGGTATACAGGTCGAGCAAAGAAGAACCGAAAACCCAAGTGTGGGTGTTGGTGTCAAGAAACTCGAATGTGAGAATTTGGGGGATATTAAGCATTCTAAGGATGAGAATTCCTTAAGATTGAAGTGTTGAGGCTTGTGTTGGGACACGAAGCTGAGTCATAACAAGAGTCATGAAGGGGCAAGAAGAGCCTAAGGCATTACTAATCCGGGAGGGGATTAGTGAAGCATCCCTATGTTGGGGAATTGGCTAAGCATGTATCAGGAAATAGAGTTTTTTCCTTAGAAGTGGTGCGATAAGACTTGTATGCTTAAGATAGAGTGAGCTAAAGTGAGAGTTAGCTCAAGGCTTAAGGAAAGGAGTCGCCAACAGGCCATGTGACGAGCTCCAGGAAGGGAGTGTGCATGTAATGCATATGCATGTTATGGCCAAGATAAGCATGGCATAAGTAACATACGGAAGGACTTCAAAAGGAGTCGTGTGTGATGTATACATGCTAGATGTATGTGGTACGATGTGAGCAGATCATTGTGATGATCCCGAAGGGGATGTACCTAGGGTACGAGTGGAACCTAGCTGGTTTCAAGATGAAACGAGGTCTAACCTAAGGAAGGATAAGTGTGTGGCAAATGGACCCTAGCAGGCATTTGTATGAGATGAAAGATCCCCAACGAGTCGAGTTAAGAATCAGAGAAGTCCAGATTGGGAAGGAATGAGTTAGGCATGTATTGATATGCATGTGAAAGCTATAGGATTAGCAGTCCGTGTTATTAAGGGCCAAGAAACCGTTCATGTGTTGATGGATGAGGGGCCAAACAAACCCTCATTGTAACACTTGGGGTTAGGTGGGACGCCTAAGGTCACAAGATATGAGGGATGAATAGACCCTCATTGTGATGCTTGGGGTCAGGGAGGACACCTAAGGTCACAAGATCTTTGTTGGGGTGATGAGGAGGTCACCCAATAAAGGGTATGAATGGGTTGTGTGGGCCGAGGGCAGGGATAGGCGAGATTGTGGCAACGGGACATCCATGGGCTATGCACGTGAAGGAAATGCCAACTGCAGATGCCCGAGTGGGCGGGGGCATGACCAGTGATGTAGAGGCCCCAGGTTGTAATTTCAAGGACTCAGGAGCCCGGGTAAGGCATGTTAGAAGGCTGAGTTGGGTGTAGTGACTAAATGCATACGTGGGTAGGTAAGGGGAAAAGTAAGGACTCAACTCACCTGGAGGGTGACGATATGTGCTTTGGACGATGGGAGCCAAAATTTGAGCTAGACTCGGCATGATGGTTATGGATTGAGAGATCAATGCTAGTCGGGTCGCTAAGAGGTGGATGAGCTCATTGACTTTGTGATTTATGATGGATTTGGGTACATTGTTGCGGAAAGTTAGAACTTTTAGATTTTGGTTGTAAGGTCGTGAGGTATGATCTCGTGGGGTAAGATCGTGAGGCTTTAAGAGTTGGAATGATTTGAGATTCTCTTAGGTTGGAAGAGATGTGAAGTCTTGAGAAATAAGGCTCATGGAGTGAGCTTGAGGTTTTCAAGGCAAAGACAACCTAATGAGGTTGCTTTCATTAGATGGTGGTGGAACCATCGTAGCTCGCGGAGGTTTCATCGTAGCATTAATGCTACGGGTGCAAGGCTCTTAGTGATGGATCTGATGTTGTGGACCATGTGGCAGAGAACTAATGAGTTGGCTTGCGGTATGGGCAAGTGGCCCATTGGCCGGAGCAACACAATGAACTATAGGTGAAGATCAAATGCCGAAGATCTAGAGCAACACCATAGGGATTTTGTCAAGTAAGATCAATAATCTTATGCAAAGGTCAAGGAGACTAAGGGAGTTGGGTAGCACGGTTAATGATAATGACCTGTGTATCGTGATGATTAGACAGTTAGTGTCAAAAGACAAGCTCAATTGAGTAGCTAAGGGATTGTGAGTGGGGAATCGAACCTATTCTACGTACAAAATGATGTAGTCATCTATGTGAGTAAAGATTGTCTGGAAACCAGTTCGATAAAGAAAGTAGAGTCGATGGGAACATGGTGATGAACCATGATGAGAAAGGATACCAAACTTGTGAGGGGCGAGTTAGGTAAGTGCATGGAGGTCAAGTTGGCCAAAGTGCATAAGAGCCTAAGTGGGGGTTAAGTCATTTGCTTTAGTAAAGTGGTGATGAAATGGTTTGATGAATATTGAGGACGTGTGGTGACTCGAGATGTCCAAAGAGTGGAACCCTTAGAAAAGGAACGGGTCTAGTATGGGAATAAGACTACGAATGATGCCTACCAGTGACAGGTCTAATGTTAGGGACCACTAAATGTAGGTGGCAGGTGGCCAATGGGTTAGCTCATGATGAGGGACTGCAACCCTATATGTGGAGTAACCAATCTGCTGTGGAGACGATTAGATGCCGAAGATCTGGAGTGCACTATAGGTTATGTCTGGCCTAGGCCTAAGTTCCATGGGGATTAAAGTGTCATGGTAGTACCACTAACTTCTCATGGCAGTTTGAAAGCTTGTGAAGCAGTTGAGTGATATCTTGTGGTATGATGACAAGATATGTGATGATGCTCCTTGTCAAAGGATCTAAGCGCATTTGTGGCTAGAGTTGATCGTGATTGATTTCGTAAATTGGGATTATGGACCCAATGTAACCCTACGGCAATGCGAGAAAATAGAGTTGATTGGAAGAGTTAGTAAATAACCCCAGGATGTTATGTGAAGTAAGTGTCGTGGAGGGCAAGACTTATAAGATGAAAGCCAACCATTAGATGGGAATACTGAAACGTGTGATGGTTTCAAGTATAGGGATCTCTAAACCTATGATGTGAGTTGTGATAAGCTGAACATGTGGACATGGCCTGGTTGTGGGATTTGTAAAGGGTCACAATTGCACGGTCGAGTGTCAATCCCGAATCTGTCAATGTGATAATGAGAAGGCATCCTCATGTAACACTGGATGGATTTCTAGTTGGTGACACAGGATCGATTGCCAAGTGGTAGCACCTGTAATGGAAATATTGGGAACGTGAGGCTCAAGGATTGTGAATGTAAAGCTTTATTGATTTCCGTGTATGCCACTAATATACAGGTTTAGCGAGATCCAGTGGCCAGATAGGTCAGATTTTGAGAAAGAGATCCAAAGTTTCAAGAGGTGGTTGGTCGGAGCAAGGTTATGCAACTCAAATGAGTGTTGCTCCGAAACGAGGGTCAAAAATGTTAGTTTTAAGTGTGGCCGGGGTTAGAACATGAGAGGTTCTCCCAAGAAAAGCTGAGCGTGAGCCAACAACACTGGATGAACTTCCTAAAGGACTACAACTACAACATGATGTATCACCCAGGGAAAGCCAACATGATGGCAAATGCCTAAGTAGGAGAATGATTCATACGACATTGAGTGGAAGTGTGAGTTCTACAACTGTGGCTAGGGTGATTTCTAGTGAGTGGAGATTAATTGAAGGGATAGTCGATGATTGCTCGTGTAGTGCCTAGAGGAATGTTGTATTGGTTGCGAGCTTGACAATTCAACTAGATCTAATGTAGAGGATTAGATAGATGTTGAGGGCGAATTTGAGGTTTTGTCAATAGGTAATGAGAGCTCAATTGAGTATTTTATGGGATGAAATTGGTCCTCATGAATGGGGTTTTGGTGCTAATTAGATCACCTGATAAATATGAGTGATATAGCCAGGGGGATGCCCTAATGTGTGGGCAATTGATGAGAATTAACCTCGTGGTTAAAGGTTAATGGTCGTGAAAGAAAATAGCTCTTAGGGTTGTGGTGGCATTGGAGCCAATGTGGTTGCTAACCAAATGATGTGAGCCCGATTGAAGTGAAAGGTATAAGAAGAATCCGAGAGAAGCTAGAGTTTCTCAGGGATTAGTAAGCTATTCAATGAATGGCAAAGTAATGGGGGAAAGGCTAATCCAAGATTGAGATCGTGTTGGTTAAGACGACATGTGAGATTTAAGATGTGATAGCCTTAAAAGAGTCTTGTTATGATCATGGTATTGACGTTGTCAAGGAGGACAAAGAACCATTATGCATGGTAGAATCTCAAAATTAGGGGTCAGTAGCGAATTGAAAAGGAAGCTGATTTGGGATGGCCACAAAGGCTCATGCCCTGTGAGGGTGAGGCTATGGCGATGAATCATAGAATTCAATAATGTTTCAATGGAATTGAAACTAGGCTGGTAAACTTGGCTAGAAGACCATTACAAGGATGGTGGTGTAACCATGATGGCTTGAGGTAGTGGAGGTGGGACCCAAAGGCCTAGAGTCATACTACAAGTGCGATGCAATCAGTGACAAACCTAAGCCATGTTGCTAGGAATTGGTGTTGGACCCCGATGTGACTGTATGAGAGGAACACAATTGTGAGGATTGGGTGTTGGCTAGCCTAATGCACAGGGAAACACAGTGATTGCACTAATGGTCAGGAGTCGATGACCTGTGGCATGCATAGTAAGGGATGATGAGGGTTATGGTTAAAGGTTCCACAACCTTAAAGCGAAATGGTAGGATCACTCACTCGTTGAAGAGTTTGATAGCAGGAGTAAGGCCTAGCATGGGACATGATTATGGAAAACTCAGATTTTGGTGTAGAATATTTAAGAGGGGTTGCCTAATAAGAGTTCCCAGATATGGGTAAGTGACCCTTGTTGGCGAGTAGTATTAGCTAATAAGAAAAGCCTTAATATCTCTATTGAATATGGAAAGAATCCCTAGTTGGGAGAATGTTATGGCGCGTGTGTCGTTAAGCTCGATGTGTGGACTCGGGCAGTGCACGTTTTGGCTGAAGCATGAAATTACCCACTATGATGTATGGGTATGTGGGTTATGTTTAAGTCATAGCGATAAGTGAAGCTCGATTAGTCAAGGTAACAGACCATGTGATGAATGGTCGATTCTGGCTGAATGAGCCAGATGGTTGCTTCCCATATAGTGCTAGCATGGTTATAGTCGATTGGTAAAGAGATGTTTCCTTGAGGATCGACTCAAGCTATGGATGTTTATGATTGATGATGAAATGCCATGGTTGAATGGGTGTCAATGTGTCTAATGGGCATTAGAAGTGACACTACTGCGATTAATCAATGCTAAGACGTTGTCATGTTTGATTAGCATAAAAATCGTGGTCGTGTGTGATCGGCCAAGGGAAACATTACCGTGTGTGATCGGCGTAAAATTGTTGTTGACTAATCAGTGATGTAATGTTGTCGAGTTTGATTGGCATTGTCTTGTTTTGGTTTTGATTTGACATAGAAAATGGGAAGTTGACTACAAGGTGATGCTTAAGGCAGTTGAAATCCATCAAGAGTATGGACATCATTGTAGTAGTCATATGTCATGTCCAGTGGCTAGTTGTGGGCGGGAGACCAAAGTGACATCAGTTGATGAATATCCTCGAGAGTCAGAGGACCAGTAGCCTAATCGAAACCTCGAGGTGGGGATAGGCCGAGGGAAAGGTGAGCAATGGCTAAGCTATGAGATTCTCAAGTATAGGATTTCGAAAATAGCTCGAGAATGTGATTGTCTTGGGCAAATGAGTAAGGTAAAGAGAATTTCGGGGACGAAATTCATTTAAGAAGGGTTGGATGTAATACTCGATATAACATGGTGTTGGAAAATATATGATTTTCAGTTATTTTTAAAGGACCTTGAGTGGTCTGGAAAGCCCAAAGGTTGGTTTCGAGAAATGAGTTAATAAATTGTTGAATTAGCAGCAGCAAATGCTCTGGGACTTGGATGTCTAGGAAAGAGGACGCGAGGTTGGCGAGTGTCTCGAGGTGAGATTAATGACGCTGAAAGCAATCAAATCGGGAATAGTTTCTAGAATAGTTTATGTATAAGCCCGAATAGTCGTAACAGATATCCAGGAAATCAAGGGGACCCCTAAGGGTGGTCCAGTTTTGTGTGTGAGTCAACCTTAAAATTTTTTTGGGCGGAGAAAAGGTCATATGCAGGCACAGGGAAGAAATCAGTCTTTTCCAGTAACTATTAGTTATTAATTTTTAGTGAAATCAAGATTTTAGTGGCTTGATGGTAATTAATTTAAGGCTTTGGAGAGTTCAAATGCAATTATTAAATCTTTAAGTGGAATTAACGAGAATTTGGGGGGGGGGGGGGTTTAATGTGTAAATAATATATATATATATATGTGTGTGTGTGTGTGTGTGTGTGAATGGCTTGGGGGCCAAGTGTGCTACAGGGAGTGGCCAAAAAAATTAAATTTGATTTTGTTTCTCTCATTTGAGAGCTTGGCAGAGAGATGTAGTGAGAGAGAGAAGAGGGATCGGGAGAGAGAGATGGCAACCAATGGGTGGCCAATAGTGGTCGGGCGATGGTAAATCGGTGAGCAGTAGCCAATAGCCGGAGATGGCCTGCAGCATAGGAAGCAGCGGTTGGAGCAGCAATAGTGGCCGGTGATGAAGCTAGCCAAGGCAACAACAACGGTTGGGTGTGACAATGAGCGATAGTAGGAGGTCGTCTTAGCTGACGACGGTGATTGGAGGCGGCTGGAAGCAATGACAGAGGCAACGACGACGCTGTGTGCACAAGCTAGACGCGTGGGAGGTTGGTGGCGGTCGTCGAAGGCAGAGCTGGCTACAACAACAAAGGCTAGGCGACAGTGGCTTACGGGTGGCATGCGCAAGCAATGAACAGGAGAAGAAGAAATAAAAAGAAAAAAGAAAATCTAGAAAATGAATGAAAATTGGAGAAAAATAGCTAAAAATTCCAGAAAGATAAGAAAAAATTGAAAATTAATTTGGGCTCTAGAAGTGTGCCAAAGGCTCGGAAATGGAATCTGGGCACAAGGTGGCAGCCAAAAAGGCAACGCCAATGTGGGCATTTAGCCAGATTTCTCCTCTAGATTGGTTAAGGTAAATGAATTAATTTATTTTGGGTTATTTGCATTATATGAGATAATGTAGAATAAGTGTTGGTTTGATTAAACTCTTGGTTGGAGTTGTTTTGAAAATTTTTGACGAGTGGGTTTTTGAATGTATGTGTTGTTGGGCACTAGATGGTATCTAGCTAGTTGTAATCAGCATAGTGTAGTATGTGATTATGAGATTTCATGTGGTAAATGGCTTTAGTTGTTGGAGCTAATGATTACGCTTAACATTGTACAATTAATTCAAACAAATACAAACAAACAAAGAAGAAAATAAACATGCAGGCGCAGGCGTTTATACTCACCAGTGTACAAGTGTACGTTATAACACAAATTTATTTATTAGATGAGAATACAAGTTGATTCACTGGGAGATCTTTATTAAGACAAAAATAAAAGTAAGGAAAATTTTTATGTGTTGAACGGGTTTGTCAGACCAATTTAACTGATTTTAGGGGGGGGGGAAATTGAATGCGCAACTGAAAATCAAACGTCTTCGATCAAGACAATTTCAATGTCAATCAAAATATTTTTCAAGACTCACAAAAGAAAGTATCATTAGATTAAATTAATTTTAAAATATTTGCTATTGATTACGTTTCGGGATGATAATGATTCTAATTCTAGTAATTGACATACATGGTATGCGGACTCTAACTTAAGCAACCACCATAAACCGAAATATATATAAAGTACACTTAAGTTTTGGGATGATAATATTTTCAAGTTGGGCAACCCACATACATGGCATGAGGGTTCCGGATTAGGCATATATTTCAATCCAAACTAAGTGTTTTGGCAAAATTTTAAAAATTAATTTAAACGCCTCAACTTTCAATAAAGTTCAATTAATTCAGAAAATTTTGACATCGGACACTGTTATTGCCTTGGCCCGAGAATTATTAGCCACACATCTTCATTTTTTAATACAAAAAATTAAAGTGCAAGAAAAATAAAATACAGAAAAGTAAATATGCGGTATGCAAATGATAGAATTTAATTGACAAAAATTAAAAATTGTAGGTATTTAAGTGCTGGAATTTAAATGGAAGTAATTAAAATATAGAAATTAAATGTTAAAATTTAAATTACTGAAATTAAAAATACAGAATATAAATTGCAGTATTGAAATAGACAGAAATTAAATCAAAAGACAGAAAGTAAAGTTGCAGAATTAAATGAACAGTAAAATTATTAACAAAAAAATTAGAACATGGCAATGTAATTAACAGTAGAAAATCACAATAAAAACAAACAGAACAATGAAACAACAACGAAGAAGAAAGAGAAACAGTGCTACGCGATTGCCCCTTGCTGTCTGAGAATTCTCCTGCGCTGTGCCCCCTTATTCGGATTGCAAAAAATGGCGGATGGGGGCTCTCCTCTGTGCTGTGCGGTTCGGTGTATATATATGTATCGCGCACACCCGCTGAAATGCCACTTAAATTTGCAGTTAATTGCAGAAGAGGGACCGCGTTTTCCGCTGCGCGCCTGCTGTTTCCACGAGTTGGGCTGCCTCAATTAGGCTTTAAATGGGTCTTTAAATTTGGCTTGCGGCTGGGCTTTAATTGGCCCATGCGGCTGGGCGTCCGCGCATATCATTGAAATCGGCCTCCAAGTCCACTCCTTCCCTGATTTGGACTTCACAAATGGAAGTATGTATTATATTATATTATATATATATATGGCATGAACGCATGTATATGTATTATGTTTATGTATTATAATATATTATATATTATAAATATATATTATATATATTGTAAATCCTTTTCAATTTAATTTCTTTTGTCAAAAATTAAAGGAGAATTTTTTTTTTCTAAAATTTTCTAATTCACTCCTAATTTATCTTTAAATTTCATTTTTATCTAAACCTGCATATAACTAAAAATTATGCATAAATATTTAGTTAAACCAATTTTAAAATCAAAACAAGGGTATATTATAACAAAATTTTACAAAAAATTGACCACTAATTAGCTAAGTTTTTGGATTGTGTAAGAATTGAAAAGAAAATTTTTCATAAATCCTCAATACTTAGCAGATTTTTAATATGTTATTTTGTACCTGAGTCACATTTGGCTTGTTGTGATACAAGTTGAAGAAATGTGAAGATCACTCGGGTTTGGGGTTCTGTTTTGTTATGTTTCTTTTTATTGTTTGGGGACCGATTCCTAGAGTGGAGCGAAGGGAAGGACGAAACCTAGTCTCCACCTAAAGCGTTTCTTATAAAAACATAATCCCCCTTTTCAATTATGGCTTGACGGGTGAACGATCCGATCGATTGGACACTCGTGGCACCCGGTAGGTAGGAGCAAGTCGTCACACCTTCATGCACTTCTTCTAGGACTCGTTCTGCTTCTCGAGCCCCTAGACACTTAAGTAGTGGCGTGGAGTACCCTCTCTTGTATAACTCTCAGTTGATAACCGTAAAGCAAGTCGCACTGGTCTTCAGCCTCTTGGCCTCTGAGGATGTTGCAGGGAGCTCTTGATCCAACAAGTATTTTAGCATTAGCGCTCACCAATCATCAGCCGTAGCAATGCAATGCACCTCCCATTCCTTTTCATCTACACTTGGTCACTGTAAGACCTCCATGTGAATCAAACGTCCTAGGGTATCACGAGCGAAGGCTAGCTTGGATAGTGTATCAGCATGTTGGTTGAGGGACCTGTTGATTTGAATTAGTTCAAAGCACCTGAATTTGTGTGCTAATTCCTTCACTTTCTGTAGATATCGGGACAACACTGGCTCTCTTACCTCATAGGTCCCTTGAAATTGTTGTACAACCAATTGCGAGTCATTATGGGTCATTAGATCAGTTACCTCCAATTTTTTGGCCAACTTCATCCTTGCTAGCAATGCCTCGTATTCTATTGTGTTATTGGAACTGAAAAAAGTGAAACGTAGGGAGTACTCCAAAACTTCCTTTCTGAGATAGATTAACACCACTCCTGCTCCACTCTTTTTGGCATTGGATGCCTCGTCTACAAACAACATCCACTCTTTTTCGTGAGTTTCTTCTATTATTGGCAAGTGAGTACATTCCATTATGAAGTCTGTCAATGCCTGCTCTTTTATTGCCTCTCTAGGCTCATAGCTAATATCGTACTCACTAAGTTCAATGATCCATTTGGTTAGCCTTCTTGAACATTTAGGCTTCTATGGGATCTACCTTAATGGTTGATCCATTAATACTATTATAGCGTGGGCCTAAAAATAAGGTCTCAATTTTCTCATTGTTGTCACCAATGCCATGGCTATCTTTTCAGTGTAAAGGTATCATGACTCTGCACCCTGCAATACCTTTCACACATAATAGATTGGCTTGTTGACCTGTTCCACTTGCCTAATAAGGACTACGCTTACACATGATGGATGACTCCCAAATATAAGCATAGTTTTTTCTAATTTTTGGTTAAGTCAATAGTGGAATCTCCTTCAAGTACTCATTCAATTCTTAAAAGGCTTTTTTGCACTCAACCATCCACTAAAAATTCCTACCCCCCTTTAAAGCCTTGAACAAAGGGAGGCTGCGCTCGATAAACTTTGAGAAGAACCTGCTCAGAGCTTTTAGGTGACCTATCAACCTTTAGACATTTTTCACTAAGAAAGGGAACTGCATGTCGATTACCGCTTGTATATTTTCTGGGTTTGCCTCTATTCTCCTGTGAGTAATCATATATCCTAAGAATTTCCAGACTTCACCCCAAAGGCACACTTGTCAGGATTCAAGCGCATATTATTCTCCCTAAACACAGCAAGAACTTTCTCCAATTGTTTAGCGTGCGACTCATCCTATTTGTTTTTCACAATCATGTCGTCAACATAGGCCTCCATCACCTCCCCTACCAAATCTTTGAATACTTAGTTAACCATTCTCTGATAAGTAGCCCCTGCATTCTTTAAACTAAAAGGCATCACCTGATAGCAATACGTCCCATTTTCTGTGATAAGGTCATTTTTTCAACATCAGGTGGATACATACTGATCTGATGGTAGCCCGAGAATGCATCCAAAAAACTCAACACAACATATCTGTAATACCCAAAATTTTATATTAGAAGTATTTTTGAAATTTGTAGAATTTTCGAGTCAAAACGCAGTATTTCACACATTAGGGCAAAAGTGCAATTTACGAATCTTGGCCAAAATGGTGAAACAGTTGTAGCAAGGACAAAACTTGGGGGATAAAATGTGGAAACTTAGGAACTCGTAAACCCAAGGGATTCACGAAATAAGGGTCGAAACGCCATTTTTGTGCATTCAGGCCTAAGTGTAATTTATTAATTTTGGCCGAGAAAGGTCCAAAAAAGGTTTTTCTTAAAGTTTTGGGGGTGAAATGAAGAGTTTGGAACTCATGGGACTTAATGGAATGGTTGAAAACCCCAAGGGTTTCAAAGAAATGTCCAAACTATGATTGGAAATTAAGTGGGGGGTCAAAGTGTAATTTTTAAAAGTCAGGTGGGAAACTTGCAAAAATCTGGCCAGTCATACTATCACCATTGACTAGCCACCTATAGTCATCAAGAAGGTCGCCCAAGGCTTCCAGATGGTGCTCCAGGTCATGATGGTTCGATATGTGGTGGCCATTGGCCAAGATCGGTTGTGATTTAACGAAATTTAATGTCAGAAGTGATTGAAAAATTTGACCGGCAAGTCATGGAATTTTTCTCATGATTCAAGGCTACTCGATCTGTAACGACCCGTTAGAAGGCCTAGTATTTATTCAAAGAATTATTTAATTAATCGTTGGAGTATTTGATTAAGAGATTTTGTCAATTAATTATTTAATGTAGCAATTTAGAGATTTTGAAGGAAAAGAATAGCATTTAATTTCTTTTAATTTTGGAGTTAAAGAATTTTCCAAGGTGGCAATCTAGTAATTTTTAATTGAGAGAATAGTATTTTAAATACCATTTAATGGAATTTATTTTGTGGAAATTAAATGCAAGGGCATGAGGGTAATTCTAGAGTTTAAGTATTTGAGAGTTTTAATAATAATTTCTTATTATTATTAATTAAGTGAGATTATGTATTTAAAGGAGAGTGAGAATCCATGTATGAGATGGATTTGGATTAAGAGTCTCCTAATTATATTAGGAGAAGGAATCCAAGTTATAAAAGGAGTGGGATCTAGGGTTTTTATACCTCTATATATAACCCATTAGCTTAGTTCTTCTTCTCGCCATGAAGAACAGGAAGATCAAGGAGGAGAAAGACAAGTCTTGTAATGTCTTGGCATAGTGGTTTTCCCTTGGAAGCATCGATCCGATCAATCATAAGGCAAGTATCTTCTCTGTAATCCCTTCCATTACAGATTTATAGCAGTTTCGTATAGTTTGATTGAGAGCCCTTCGATTGGTTCTTAGATTTTTAGTAGCTAGAATATGTGTATATATATATATGCACGAGCAGTGAGTTTATATTAGTTATACATGATTTTCTTACAGTGATTCAAGTAAATATCATCGTTGAATCATTCCTAAAGTTATTTTATATCAGTTGGGACTTGTTTTCCCAAGTTTTAATTCAGAATGGTGTAGTTTTATTAAGATTTGATTCAAGTTTCAGTTTCTGTGTTCGTTCGTTTCTGGGTTTAAAAGTTGCAAATATCCGAAAGAGTTCTTCCATATCCGAATGGATTTTTCAAAGTTTGTGAGTAGCATCTGGGTGGAATAGAGTCTATCTGAATGAGTCAAAAAGTTTTCTGAGTGAGATCCGGATGGCCCTTGGGCATATCCAGATGGCTTTAGCAATATATCTGAATGGTTGTATCACATCCGGATGAGTCAAGTGCCTATTGTGAGTAATATCCGGATAACTCTTGTTCATATCCAGATAGCCTAATAATATCCGGATGCTTTGTTTTCGTATTCGGATGTGTTCAGCAGTGATTGTGAGTAGTATCTGAATGCCTTAAGTCGTATCCGATTGTGTCTAGTTGTTGTGAGTGATATCCAGATGCTTCGTGTTGTATCCGAATGAGTTTAAGGCTTTTTGTGAATGATATCTGGATACCTTGTATCGTATCCGGATGTGTCTAAGGTTCTTCGAGTATGATATTCGGATGGTTTGTTCATACATCCGGATAAGTCAAGATGATATCTGGATGTCTTGCCTGATATCCAGATGCCTCCCTCAAAAGTTGAATTTCATATTCAAATAGTCTCTAGTAGCATCCGAATGCCTCAGTGAGATATCCGGATGACCTGAATCATATCCAAGTGTCTTTCATCATATTTGGATATCTTTCATGATATCTGGATGGCTTTTCCAGAAATCCAATTTAACTTCTAGTGATGTTTTAATCTAAGTTTTAATTAAATTAATGTATTCAATACCTCCAAATATTGAATTTAAATGTCAGAATTTATCAAGTTAATCATGCCCATACCATAATTCATAATTCATAGAATCTTTGTATTCCAATATACTGAAGATCAGATTACATGGTTAGTATTTATTATGACATGTTCAACATTATTTTGTGAGATTATGTGCATACATTGTGGTATCAGCATTTAGTATGACTTTATATGGAGCATTACATATCGTGTGCCAGCATATATATGAGCATAGCATTACATTATGTGCACCAAGCAGCTTATCTGCAGGGATCCCGCCAGTTTCAATTTTAGTTGTGTGTTGTTCGCCTGGTGACGAGCAGGGGGCTAGGGGCTTATTGCCCACAGTATGTGCTTACAGTTTTTATATTTGCAGGATTCAGATCAGCCGGTATGTATTACAAAGTTATATGGGACTATGAACCAAAGTTGCATACCTGCATTTAGTTTATAGTTTATGTGCATTACATTTTTATGAATGCAAACAGACAGTGATTATACTCAGTACAAGTTCAGTAAATATTTATCAGTATCGATATTCTTTGATTTAGCTTCAGTTATTCTTTCCAGCTTATTACTTGCTGAGCTTTGTAGCTCACCTTGTACTCTTCACCATTCCAGGTTCTAACGGGGGAGTACCAGTTGTGGGGCCTAGCAGCGTTGGTCAGTAGTGTGTGTACGTGGAGCCGCTCAAGATAAAAGATGTCTGGGATTGGTTGATGTCTTATCATTTTAGGATTATTTTACATTTCAGTTGAGGGATTGTCCCTTAGACAGAGTTTATGATTTACAGTTTATATTGACTCAGAGTTTATTTCAATTTGATTGAGATGTTCCGTTATGGCATCAGATTATCAGAGAGTTTTATTTATTTTTTTCCCATAAGACCTCTTCTCAAGCAGTTCTAGGATAGGGGATGTTATACAATCCACTTAGTGGCTAGATTTGAGGTTTAGGGATGAGGTAAGCTTGAGATTTATCTGGTTTTGGATGGAATTTTCCTAAAAATAGCACATCCAAAGTCGAGGGTTTTTCATTCAAGATTGAGTGCAATTTGTGGTGTTTTTGAGTGAATTGAGTGTCGTGGATAAGGGCTTTTTATTCCTTGTGTTTTGTAGAGTTTTTCTGTAGAATTTAATGAGGTTTGGTATAGGTTTAAGTGGGTTTCAGAAGGTTCGCCGAAAAATCAAGTCTCGTCGGAGCTGGACTGTAAATCGCTATTTGGGGCACCTCCAGTTGGTTTTGGGGGCATCCAAGGGTACCCCTAGGATCGACTTGAGGAGTACTTCAAGGTAAAGGGAAGAAAATCACCATCGGAGCATTTTTTGATCACCGGCCGACAAATAGGCTATTGGAGAAGACGACCCGCGTGTGTTGCACACGCATATTTCACACGCAACACACGCACCTAGCGCATGAGGGCACGTGAGGTACGAGGTATTTTTGAAATTATTTTTAATATTTTTAGAAAATTATTTTAGGAATTTTTGTGAAAAAATAGTCGGGAAAATGTTTAAGGAGTTATTTATTGTGGAATTTTGAAAAAAAATGAATTTATGGAAAATATGATAAATTAAGGAAAATTGAGAAAATTAGAAAAATCATGAATATTGATTTCCTTGGATAAATCATTGGTCAAGGGGTGGTCTGGCCATCAGACTTGAGAATTTGCACGACATTCGAGGTCGACACGTGTTTCGAGGTTACGACGAAAATTACTATTCAAAGGTGAGTGGTTCGATTCTATACTTGATTTGATTTCAAGCAAATGATTGAGGTATGTGAATGGTTTGCCTAAATGCTTTTGTTTTACAAGCATATTGTGCATATTAAATTTATTACATAATGCATCAATTGAAAATGTTTTGTAAAAAAATTGCATGGCGTGTGGTTTTCATGATAGCGATGTGTTTGAATTCGTGTCATTGCATGTGTCCATTGGGATGGGATGGGGTCTTCTTGAGAATAGGATAATGTTAATCTCAACCGTATGAGGAAATGAATTTTTCCTGGGTGACGCCGATGTGCACCCCGGATGTTAAGTATGTCGCGACAAGATCAATCTCAATCGTTTGTTGTGGAATGGGTTTTCCATGGGTGATCGTCGATATACACCCAAGAGATTGAATATCCTAGAGAGATTTCACAAGATTGTCGTGTTGTGTTATTTATATACCATACTCATGATCATGCATGCATTCTATGAAACTATTTTATGCCATCACTTAGATGATTCAGCATCTAATATGGGTTAAACCCCTAGAACATTCGAACGTTCCAGCCAAGGGTTATGATAGGTTTGAAATGCTATGGCACTAACCCAAGATGGGGAGTGAATTGGGTTATTTAAAAACTTAATTGAACTTGAAAACTTTTTGAAAAAAATTAGGGTTTTAGTGATTTAAAACGTAAAGCATATAAAATGACAAATGTAAGTTTACAAAGATAAATATGTGAACCAAGTGAGGAATAATGAAATACTTAAAAAGATAAATAGATCAAAAAACACACGCACAAGAAAACACAAGGATTTATAGTGGTTCGGCTTAACCCAACCCTAATCCACTACCTTAGCTCCTTATTAAGGATTTTGCAAACAATCCATTAAAACCTCCTACTTAAGAAAGTAGGCTCTCTAGTCCAAAACTAGAAAATTACAAAAGTCTTGCTTATACAAGCAAACCCTCTACCACCTAGTTAGGAATTTCAACCCTTTGCTTCAAAGAGCAAGTCCTCTAGCACAATAAGTTAGGAATTACAAGATTTTAACAATAAGAGAGAATCTAAGAGATGAATCTCTTAGTTACAAGATCACTCAAAATATAAAACAAGGCTTGAATGAATTAATACAAATTTAGATCAAAGTCTTGAAGAGAGAAATGAGCACAGTCACTATAAATACAAATGAGTATAAATGTAAGCTCAAATCAATTCATTCTCATCCATTAGCCTCTTCTTGATCTCCTTGATTTGTATTTATAGGCTTCCCAAAAGCTTTGCTCGAAACTAGCCGTTTTTGAGCCGTTGGAGACTGAGAAACTAGCCATTGGAAACTGCCAGAGACACAAACTGTCGACAGACTGAAGTGGTTAGTCGACTATATTTGTGAATAAAATTAAAGCATAGTCGACAGATATATAGGCATAGTCGACAGAGACAAACCAAACTTACTAATAGTCGACAAACACCTTCTCATAGTCGACACATCCAAAATATGCAAAAAAAAATCTACCAACATACACATTGATAGTCAATAGATTGAATTAAGTTGTAGACAGAACCACGAAGATAGTTAACAAATCAAAAAACATAGTCGACAAATGTATGGCATATAGTCAACAAATTGAATGAGATAGTCGACAGTGCCTAAGGCTTAGTCGACATAATGAAATACTTAGTCACTAGATTGAAAGCATGTAGTCGACAGTCCAAATTACAACATATTTACATTTATTTAGTTTAAGTAAATGTCCTCATTTTCTTTAATTTATATTTTACCTTCCATTTACTTTAATACATAAATGTAAATCAGAAAGTACACCCCATTTGGATTCAATAAAAATATCTAAAAAATCAAAGTCCATAATCATAAGAAAATAGAATTTTGGTTTTAGTACAAACTCGGGATTTAACAAATTTACCACTCTCAAAATATATACCTTTTATTTATTGAAAAATTCATTAAAAATTATTTTAACAACAATGAATAAATTGATTTTGTTTTTCATCATCAAAACCAAACACAAGAGTAAATATCAGGTTGCAGCGAGGGAAAATGAGTGGCCAACTAAGGACCAAAGGAAAACAAGCAAGATAGTGGTTATTACATTTTCAAAGTCATGTAATCCTTATTACGGTTAGGAGACATTATGTATGAACTATTGTAGTAATCTATGATATTCGATCTTGTTGATTTCCACTATGTAATGATATGCCTTAGTTAGCTTAAGCCTGCAGATCTTATTACCTAATTAGGCAGGACTGGAGTTCTGGGATTTTTGTGCGCATGTGAAAAATGTTCTTTGAAACACTGAGTGTGTTGAACTTGTGTATGGAAAAAAAAATCTCAGTAATCCCTTATAGTGACACACCCGGCGAGGTGGGGTGTTACAATATTCGGGGGTATCATCAACCAGTCTTTTGGAAAGTCTTGTTAAGGTTAATGAAATCGATGCATACTCGCCATTTTTCGTTGGGCTTTTTCACCATTACAATATTCACTAACCACTCAGGATATTGGACCTCCCTAATGAATCCCGCCTCGAGGAGTTTATCAACCTCTTCTTCTAGGCACCTCAATCTCTCTAGGGCGATATTTCTCTTCTTTTGTTTGATAGGTCAGGCCTCTTAATGGACCGTGAAGGGGTTCATGGATGCCAGTTTACAATTCGACCATGATGATTTTAAATCACGTACAGTCGATATTCATATTCTGCCTAAATGGCAGTGCCATGAGTTGGAAAAGTTCCAACAAGAGATAGTGGCAAATTCAACAATTGAAGCTGAATACATAACAGCCTCCAAAGCAGCTTAGGAGGATTGTATGGATCCATAAGTTTTTTGATGAACTTAAAGTGGTGTCCAGCATTGTTGATCCAATAATAGTTATTGGGACAATAATGGAGCCATCGCGTAAGCGAAGGAACCACGATCTCATCAACGGATCAAATTTATATTGTGGCATCACCATTTGATAATGGAGATTATCAACCGAGGTGACATATATAGAGAAAGTGTCGATGGATAACAACGTCACAAATCTCCTGATTAAAGCTCTGTCCCAGGAGAAACATGAAAGTTATATTCGATCATCAGGTATAAGATACATGATTGATTGGCTCTAGGGAAAGTGAGAGATTGTTAGTGTAGGTGCTCTAGACCCAATCAGATTGGACATGTTGTACACTGACAATTACAATCGTGTTTATTATTTGAATAAGAAGTTGTTCAAATTCACAAGAAGTCATTCTATTAGTTTCTTGTTATTATTGTAATAACCGAATGAAACTAGATAGAAGTCTATATGATGTATACTGTGATTAATCTATAAAGATGTGAGATGATGCATCACAGTTTCTAGACATCATTAAACGTCCCAAGTCGTAGCAATGTCAAGAATGGACATTGACAATTGCGGTAAGACTTGTATGTGCTATATTTTTGCTATGTGATAGCAATGGGGGTCTCACACCCATAAGCATGGGGATGTCTAGACAAATACATAGGTGACCAATGTTGGAGAACATGTCACTGGACATGACTCGCCATGAGAATCTATTTTGGTTATATGTTGATGGTAAGAGTATAACTAATCCTTGAACCTGAGGTTGTCATGGTCATCTCATAAGAAAACCAATATGCTTTGACATCATTTCGATGAGCCTAGACAAAGTCTGCATGTGGGCAATCATTGGGTATATCGTGAGGCTTATGGAGATGGGTGCATAGCCAAGATGGGACTCGTCTATCCCTTGATAGAAGATGATGTATCTAAGGCGCATTCGGTGGATATTCACTTTAAATCCATGGCCATAGTGAAAGAGATCAATAAGGAGTTATTGAATCACTTTTTATTAAGTGAAGATATCCGAATGACCGAAGAAAACTTCTGTGGTCGTAATCAAGCAACACATCACTAACTTGAGATCACATAGGATACATTGATGAGAGGATCGAATTACACGATAACCATGCTCGTGAAAGGTTATTTGCGAATTATGAATCCTTCTAAATAATTGGGTAGGCATGATGCCTTGCTAGAGGCCAATCTTGTCTTATGTGTTCATACCGACACATTGCCAACATATTTGGAAGCCTAATGATTCATACACAATAGGCACGGTTCCTAACTTAAACTAGGAGAGTGGACGTATGGTTAAGTGGGACACTTCGGCAAGAAGTTGTGCCGTCGTAGGTTCTCACGAAAAAAGAACAAATAGACGTAATGACGTCGATATGACGAGGGGTCATCATAATGGAAAGGGTTTCCTAAAATGACAATGAATTAAATTAGGAAGGAGTTTCTAATTTAATAATTTTCTATTTGTTGGAGTGGCAAATAGGAAATAAAATATATTTGGGCTTAAGTTAATATTTGGACTAAATTTGATTTGGGCCAAATATTAAATTAAATATTATATTTGGACTAAATTGGATTTGGGTCAAATATTAAATATTATATTTTGACTAAATTAGATTTGGGCCACTTAATTATATTTCTAGTTATATTAGAATAAAATAATTTAATTAAGTTCCTAATTGTACTAAAATAAATGGGCCGGCCCATATCCATTAGGGTTTAAGAAACCCTAAAGCTCCTTATAAATATTCCTTTATGGGTTGCCCAAATCAGAGAGTTTTTGGTGTAGTTTTTCAAGAGTTGAAAAACGTATTGTCGTTCACTCTTTCCCGTTTCTTTTTGGCATTGATTTGAAACGTGGGCATTCTTTTCATCCATACACAAGCCGTATAAAGGAGAAAGAGTTACCACTCCTATTCCGCTCTCCTTGCCAACGGATGTGTGCCGCATATCACGAGTTAGAGGCCAGACGCTTAGACGGCTCGAATCCACGAACGACTCGAAAATCTAAATGTTAGATTTATTTTCTTTGTATGTGAATGAATTAATTTCGATGTTGATCCAATCGCTGGGATCGGGGCAAGGTTCAAAATTTTTGAACTACGCTGCTTGCCCTATAGTGATCTTGCTTAACTTTCATATCTCTCCTATTTGGGGCATCGTTCCTAGGGCGAGGAGGTCTTCTTTGATTACCTCTCCCAGGCCCGTCTCCCCTGTCTTGTTGGTTTTTTGGCTTGTCCAATATAAATCGATCAAACTTCCCATCTCTAATTAGCTGCCCAATCTATTTACGTAACTCCAGGCACTGCTCTATACTATGTCCTGGGGATTCGTGAAACTTGCAAAACGCTTCTATTTTTCTCCATAGGGGCTCCTTGGAATGAGGAGGAAAGTTGATGAGCCCCGTGTGCATAATAGAGGAAAGGATTGCTGCCCTAGGCTTGTTAAGGGGAATGAAGCTTCGAAATTGCATCTTTGCGTGCTCTTCCCTTGTTTGTGTTTTTACTGCCTAGTTGGACTAAAGTCTCTTGGTCTTCCTCTTCCTTTCACCTCCCAAGCATCCAAAATTTTCATCTGGATGATGAACTGCTTTGCTTGAGTGAATAAATAGGTCA
Source organism: Diospyros lotus (assembly GCF_014633365.1). Classification (NCBI taxonomy): domain Eukaryota; kingdom Viridiplantae; phylum Streptophyta; class Magnoliopsida; order Ericales; family Ebenaceae; genus Diospyros; species Diospyros lotus. The sequence goes on along the minus strand of NC_068340.1, from coordinate 19,387,862 downwards.
TGGAGTTGGGCTCAAAAAAGGCCAAGGATCCTCTGAGCGATGTGTAAGTAGTCCCATTGAGTAGAGTCGATGCAACCAACCCGACCAAAAGATCCCTCATTTCTTGAGTGGTTGCCCTAAACCGCTCCATATATTGTTTTAACTGCTCGTCAAGTTTCTATTGTAGGCTCATCAAGTACATTGCACTCTTTTTCTTCAACACATAAGCCGAAAATGCCTCCAAAATTTCCTTCTCCAATTGCCCAAATAATTGTGTGTGCCCTGTTGGCAAATCCGTGAACTACCATTGTGCTTTCCCTACCAGGGAAAGAGAAGAGGCTCAGCATTTGGTTACCTCATTCCATCCATGATGGCTTGCCCCCTCTCTCTGATAGGTGATTTGACACCGATGACTGTCAAAGGAAAGGCTCACTATGGCCATCAGTTTTTGCATTGTTCACACTATAATGTTGCATTCCAATCCCTCTTCTTTCATTCTCTTGCACTTTGGCTCCTTGCCCTCAAGTTCTCAGGTTCCCAAAAATTATATTTAGTCCCCATGACTTTGAAAGATTACACTTTCACCCCCAACAACTTTGAAAAATTACACTTCTATCCAAATAAAAATTACACTTAAGCCCATAAGAATTTTCAAGTATTACACATGTGACTCACCACCATACTCATTAGCATCTCATGCTAAATAATGGTAGTAGCCCAGTGCTGGCCTATAATTTATAAACCATATTCCTATCATTGACAAAAATACAATAATTAGAATTTGTGTGAAGCGAGAAGAACTGCAGTAAAAGATTCTGGTATCACCAAGAGTCGGCCAGCTAGAGGTTACAGTGTCCTGAAGAGGTCTTTCTGAAAGGATCTGAGGCTTACCAAGGGGGTCTTTTCGAAAGGATCTGGGGCTTCCCGAATAGGACTTTCCGAAAGGATCCACCGTTGGTTTTTGGAAAGAAATGACGATGTAGGGCTTTCGAAGAGAGTTTGGGACCTCTCTCGAAAAGGACAGTGATTTCTTTTGGAGAGAGTTTAAGACCTTTCTCGGAAATGACAATGAGGGCTTTCGAAGAGAGTTTGGAACCTCTCTTGAAAAGGACATGATAGCTTTCGAAAAGAGTTTTGGACCTCTCTTGGAAAGGACAATGAGGGCTTTCAGAGAGAGCTGCGAACAACCAATGAAAGATTAGAAGGCTTGCAAGAGTTTCCACCCACGAAGACCTTTCGATTCCTAAATCATCTACTGAAAGAAAACCTATTACCAAAAGAAAATCAAGGATTCTGAAAGAAAAGTCAAGTTGGGCGATAGTTACCAAAGATCCCCATTAGAATGTTGTAATTTGGCTTTTATAGGGCTCATCGTGAGTGCAGGTGCCAATGGATATGTGGACACGTGATTGGATTGATTTGTTTCAGAGACAAAGGATCATTTTCGAAAAGACCCTTTAGAAAGGCTCCTTTCGAAAAGAACCATTCCTTTTGGAAAGGTCTTTCCGAGAGGACTTTCTTTTCGGAAGGAAGCTGATTTCGGGTACAACAATTCCCCTTCCGATAAATCTAAGGACTGGGAATTCCTTTAAGGAATCAAGAACTAAAGTTGTTCATCACATCATTCTTAACACTTAAGAATAAGATCTCTACTAAGAAATCTAGAGACTTATTCATAAAGAAAAATAGAGTATGAATAAAGATATGACCTTTATTTATTATCGAGATTACATCAATAGTTGGTTGTGTTTAACCTTGTGCATTTATTTCAAACAAACACATACAAAATAAACAAAGAAGAAACAAGCATGCAGGCACAAGGCGTTTATACTCGCTAGTGTATGAGTGTGCGCTATAGCACAATTTAATTTTTTGGGTAAGTGCAGGTCGATTCACTGGGAAATCAAAATGGAAATGAAATGCGGCAAAAGATTTTTATGAGCTGAACAGGTTTGTCAGACCAGTCCAACTGAATGATTTTTTTTTTCAAGATTAAAAAGATGATGTTTGTGTATGGAAGGCAATCTTGGAACAAAGCAATTTATGTGCCAGGCCACTAATTTACCAAAGAGATATCAAAATACTTAACATCGACGGATTAAAATTGAGGCTATACAATTAACTATATTCCAAAATGATGATAGCTCTAAGTTAAGCACTTTCCATACATGGCATGAGAAAGTCTAGATTAAGCAACTATCATAAATCAAAATACACTTAACATACCTTGAGATTCTACCAATAATCACAACTCAAGATAATGATAATTCTAAGTTAAGCACTCTCCATACATGGCATGAGAGAGTCTAGATTAAGTAATTAACATAAATTGAATTGCAATTAATGAACAGAGATTAATAATACAGATTAATCAAATGAGTTTGGGTATGAAAACATTTCCAATTTTAAGTAACCTCCATACATGGCATGGAGACTCTAATTTAGGATCATTCTTTAATCCAAACCCATAGATTCAATTTATACTCTACTCAATTAAAATCAACCTACTGTTAATTCATTAGGAGTTTGGCTCTCTTGGGCAAGCAGTGGCACTAGACACAGTCCTTGCCTTGGCCCAAGTTTAAGCTTAGCCACACATCTCCATTATTCAATACAGAAACAGAGGTTATATTGCAGTATTTACATGACTGAAATTAAAGTGCAAGAAATTAAAGTTGCAGAATGTAAATATGTGAGCAGAAATGTAAATGCAAATAACTGAAATGAAATAGAACAGTGTATTGGAAGAACAAAATGAAAAGAACAAAACAGTGCATTGAACGGAAACAAAAAGAACAAATCAAAGAAAAACAAGAAGAACAGTGCTGGTCGCCCCCTTATTCTTGGAGAGATGTCCAAGTATACACCATGGTTGTATCTACAATTTTGGGAAGAGATAAAAGGAACCATATGAATTCATGCGCATGTGTAGACTATGGTAATGGTATGTGTTTGTGATTAGGATGCGTAAGACTATAGGTTTGAGTCCCATAGCAGCCATATCTTGTGATGCATAAGACTGTAGGTTTGAATCCCACATCAACCATATCTTATGATGCATAAGACTATGGGTTTGAGTCCCACAACGGCCATATCTTGTGATGCGTAAGACTATGGGTTTGAGTTCCACATCAGCTTTTGACCTTGGGCATGTGGTATCATAGGCGTGTGCTAATGTCGCAGAGTTGAGAGCGGATTGAGAATGCTGTTATGATGGTGCCACTACACACGGGGCGTGTGGTATCATAGGCGAGTATTAGTGCTGTAGAGTTGAGAGCAAATTGAGGTCACTACTATGATGGGGCCACTACACACGGAGTGTGTGGTATCATTGGTGGGTGCTAGTGCCGCAGAGTCAAGAGCGGATTGAGGGCACTGCTATGATAAGGCCACTACATACAGCGTGTGTGGTATCATAGGTAGGTGCTAGTACGGCAGAGTTGAGAGCAAATTAAGGGCATTGCTATGATGGGGCCACTGCATACGGAGCGTGTGGAATCATAGGCAGGTGCTAGTGCCACAGAGTTGAGAGCGGATTAAGAATGCTGCTACGATTGGGCTATTACATATAGGGCATGTGGTTTCATAAGCGTGTGTTAATGCCGCAGAGTTGAGAGCAGTTTGAGGGCACTGCTATGATGGTGCCACTACACACGAGGCGTGTAGTATCATAAGCGGGTGCTAGTGCATCAGAGTTTAGAGCAGATTGAGGGTACTGCTATGATGGGGCCACTACATACTTGGCGTGTGGTATCACAGGCGAGTGTTAGTGCCACAAAGTAGATTGGATTTATAAGCCCAGAGTGGGTTTCCTTATAACATGAATGCACTATACTGTAAGATAATGGGTGTTATGCTTAGAGCATTAGATGGGTTCTAGAGATTATAAAGTAGCAAGGCCACCGAAGTGTGCCTTATCCATGCTATGGTAGGAGTTTGTTATTTGTGTAGATTGTACTGATCTCGATTATGATTATAACCATGTTGTTCCATATTACAATGCTACCAGCATTACTCTATGCCACGATCCTACCATATATTGCTTGTTATTGCTTACTGAGTCTCTGTTTCAATATATCTTATGCTCTATTTTGTTGTATTATGCTTGCTGGGCCTTGCCGCTCATTCTTTCTCTTTACATCATTCCAGGTACAAGTAAAGCTAAGGATGAGAGGGGTCCTAGCAGGGTATGATCTATTGGGTTAGATGTGTAAAGAGCTCACCCAAATAAAAGGTTATGGGGACGTTATTAGTTGGTTGGTTTGTACTATGTTATTGGTTGTATTTTATTATTGGGGTTTGTTGTATTCCCCTTTGGGATAGCCTAATGAAATATAAATGATTATGCTTATTTTGTTCTGTATAAAAAAAAAGAAAAAAAATGGTGGAATCATTGCTATTTGTTGTATGGTATAAATTATCTTGATTGAGTTACGCTTTATTCCCATCTTATATTGGACCACTGGGTGATTATATGTACAATGCCATGAAATTTTGTGTGGCAATATTACTTTTGTATTAACAATATTTTCTTAGTGATATTTTATTCTTTCTATCTGTGATTTTTTCTGATTTAGGTTTTCTACGTAAAATTATGTGTTTATGTGTGTGATTGATGATTTGATTGTGGTTTGTTATTTGATTCAATTTTGTAACAAACTAGTATCAAGGCCGTTGGATCAAACCATCAACGTTTGGAAAATTTCAACCATTGGATCTACGTCATCTTCAACATATTTTTTAGCTAGAACACTGTTACCTAGCCCTAGCCGCCACCGCCACCGTCACTTGCTGTCGCCTTCATCGATTGCTCATGCGACAGCCATCATCATTGCTAGCCGTCGTCGACTCCACCACCACTATCTAACTATTGCCATGTTCGACACCATCTTCATCCACCTCTATTTTTTTGTCTCTTGGTCAATCCCCGACCATTGAACTCACCATCGCAACACACCATCATTTCCTATCGTTGTGCCTTCGCCATCAACCGCCTATGCCTTCACCGTCGCTTCAGATCTGGTCGTCTTCTTCCTTACGATCGACCCATGGCGACCAAGCTTTCATTCATCGTTGTCTGATTGACGACTCCCCTACCCGACTGCCTTGTCATGCCACATCTGTAATACCTTAGAATTTAATATAAAGCTTGGAAGTTGTAATAATGAGTTTTACCCTAAAGTCTTATGAAGGAAATGATTACAATGATGATTCCCTATCCTAGAAGACATGAGTTGGAGAGATGGGATTGGATTTGAGAATTTTTCCCTAAAGTCTTATGGTTATAATGATTAATCTTACACCAAAAGTCTTGGAATGGCTTAGCTTGGAAAGGAAGAATGGTTGTAATGATTGATTTTACCCTAAAAGTCTAAGATGACATAACTTGGAAGACTTAACTTGTAAGACATGAATTGGCTTGCAAAAGAAGAAGATAATAGAGTTTATCTTGAAGGCCACGTGGGGGTGTATTTGGAGGCCTAGGATTGGAAAGCATAGAGGCTTGCATTGGAAGATAGTATCAAAGGAAGGAAATTTCAAAGTTGTAATAATTGCTAGGGTAGAAAAAAGGGGTTAACTTGGAGGCTAAGAGAAATCTTAAAGATTTTGGATTTGGAAGGCCATATAAAGGGGAGGAGGAGAGGCCACATGAAGCTAAAGTGTAAGAAAGAAAACAAGTGCAAGAAATCCAAAGAAAAAGCAAAGAAGGGAAGATAGAGACATGTGGTCTGAAAGCTAAAAAAATAGAAGAGAATTCAAAGAGGTAAGTCAAATTTCTTTCCGTAGGGTCGTAGAGCATGAAAAAAGGAGTCCGTAGGTTCAAACGGAGAGCAAATTGGATAAAAATGAGCAAGTTATAGCATTTTTAATTTTAGGTTGCAAAATCCATAACAAGGAAGAAGGAGGCGCGTGGCCACTCTTCCGGAGGCGCGTGAGGGGGCGTCCGGACTCCATTTGGCCTGAAATTTTCACCATTGTTCTTCTATTTTAATTACCTACAATCCTATGTAAAAATATTTAAGTTTTGATTTACCAAAATGCGTGATTTCTGTAGAAACAGCCCCTAGTGCTTGAAACTGGGCTGTGAACAATGCTATCGAAGGGAAAACGATCAAGGTGAGTGATTCCTGTATGTTTGTGACACTTTGAGCATTTGTTGCTTCACTTGTGTGTGGATTTTGGCTTGCATATCATGCCTTTGTGGCTTACATGTCATATTTTTCCTTGGCTATGCATATTCCTTCTACTTTGTCATATATCATGTTTGTGTTGGTGACCGTGGCTAGTTGTTGGGCTATCATGGAAGAACTCGTGCTCTTGCGATGAGCCAAGGGGTGACTATGATGACCGCGGGGGTGATTACAACACCCTGACATTGCTACCACAAGGGTGGATTTCATAATGGCATTATTGCATTCGCACGCATGTACTTTCCTTTTCTGAGTCACTCACTTAGATGTAATTGTCTAAATTGGGTGTTTCATACCCTTGGGACATTCAACGTCCCAGGTTTATCAGAAGTATCAGGTATTGCAGGTTCCAATTCAAACGTGGGTAAGGAGCTGATGCTTGGCTAGATCTGGGTTTTTATTTCATTATGTACCTTTGTAACCCAAGTGATGTGTTGTAATAGCAGCTAGGATGCTAGAGCTTGTGTTAAATGCATGGGTTGTGTTGGTGTCATATCTCAATTGGTGCACTTCAAATGTTGTATGGGGAAATTGCCATGATGAGGGTTTATTCGCTAGCTTGGGCATGTGTTGCAGTTATAACTTCAAGTAGTGCGTTGTGTCTTTTGGGTTTATTAAAAGTTCTATGCGTTTCATGTACATATAAAGGAATCTAATGGAAACCCCATTATTAAGCTTTGGTTAAGCTTGCAGGTTCGATCCAATGCTTCCATTGGTAAGGGTTTCCAATAACGCCCATATGTGATATCTTCTTATATTTCACATCATTGTGTATTTGGAAAAGTGGGGTATTACAACATCAGTCAATGTTCTACTCCCACATTGGTCTCTTATGGCCATCGGTCTCCCCCATTGTAGAAAGCTTCAAGTTTTCAGTAAACCCATATATCCTAACCCAGATTTGGTTCAAATTGACACTAGATCCACTCCAAATTCGATAGATTTTCCAGCTTAGATTCAAATCTTTTTTTTTTCTCTAGATTTGGCCTAGATTCGATATTTTTTTATCCATTTCTAATTGGGTTTCTTATTTATCAATTATTTGATATTATTCAGGGAGATTTAATAGCTACGTTGAAGTATGGTATTCCTTTGTTGGACCAGGATATAAGATTTTCGCTATGATAGGTTAAGATGCATGCAATTTTGGCACAAATGGATTTAGATGATGCACTTTTGGGCCTTGAAAAAAATGTCAAAATCATTGAGTACTAAAGAAAAACAGCTTAAGGATCTTAAGGCATTGTCTTAGATACATCTGCATTTATCAAATCAAAATTTTCAGGATATTTTGAAAGAAAAAACTGTTGTCGCATTATAGCTGAAATTGGAACAACCGTGTATGATGAAGAGCTTAACCAGTAAGTTGCATCTTAAGTAAAGACTATATTCTCATCGAATGGCTAAAGGTATATCTATTGAAATCCATTTAATAGTTTTTAAAGAAATTGATTTTGATTTGGAAAGTATGAAGGTTAAGTATGATGATGGATTTAGGTCTAATTTTGTTATGTTCTCTATCGGTCTCATATTCAACATTTAGAGACACCATACTCTATAGTTGTGATACTCCCACCCTAGATGAAATTTATGATGCTTTGTTCTCGAAAGAGAAAATTGATAAGCAATTATTAGGAAATTATGAAAATCAAGGAAAGGGTCTATTGATTAGGGGGAGAACACGTGATAGAAATTATGGTGGTAGTGGGAAAAGTAGATCCAAGTCTAGAAATAAAGAAAAAATCTATAATTATTGTAACAAGAAATAACACATAAAGAAAGAATGTTATAAACTGCAAAACAAATTTAAAAGACAAAAAGCTAACCAGAAAGGAAAGCAATTAAAAACTTCAGGTGAAATCAATATTTTTGAAGATAACAATAATGATGGGGAACTTATGATGGTTACTAATGAGGTCACTAAACCTAGTGAAGATTGGATCCTTGACACAACATATACGTTTCATATGTCTCCTAATAAGGATTGGTTTTCAACATATAAAACTTTGACTTTTGGTAATGTGTTAATGGGTAATAATTCTTTTTATAAAATTTCTGGCATTGGAACAATTAAACTTAAGATGTTTGATGGTATTGTTCAAACTTTAACTGATGTCAAACAGGTTCCCGATCTCAAAAGAAATCTTATTTCATTGAGTACTCTTAATATGAATGGGTACAAGTTCATTAGTGAAGGTGGAGTTATTAGGGTCAATAAATGTGTTCTTGTTGTGATGAAAGGTACAAAATAGTATGGTCGATTATATGTTCTGCAAGACTCTATCATTACAAGTGATGCTTTTGTTTCTACTTCTTCTTTATTTGATACCGATATCACTCAGTTATGGCATATACATCTTTGACATATGAGTGAAATAGGTATGGCTGAATTGAGAAAAAGAGGACTTCTAAAAGGGTAGAGTACTGGAAAACTAGAGTTTTGTGAGCACTGCGTTCAGTAAGTAAAAATGGGTCAAATTTAATAAAGGCATTCACAATATGAAAGGTATACTGGATAATGTCCATTCTAATCTCTGGGGTCTAACCAAAGTACCCTCTAAAGGTAGTGCTAGATATATGTTGACTTTCATCGATGATTTTTCTAAAAAAGTTAAGAGTATTCTTCTTGAAACAGAAAACTGATGTTTTTGCTACTTTCAAGTAGTAGAAGACTATGATACTCTAGTAATAGTTTTTAGTGTTTTGATAATGACAAACCTCAACATCAAAGTCTATAACCTTGATTAGAAATCAACTTTCAAACATTACTTTGTTTTTCAAACTATACCCTTGACTCAATTGTTATATATCATTTTAAAATGAATATTCTCATGACATGAAATCTTATTCGTTCAATCAAACAAATTTTGATCAATCAAACATGTTTTGAAGTCATTTTTGAATCAATGATCTAAGATTTTAAAAGCGTGTCTACAAGAAAAATCTTTTGTGTTTAAAGGATAGAAACTGTCGACATTTCCTTAGAAACTGTCGACAGTATCTTTTGTTTAAAAATCAATCTGTCGACAGTCTATGTGAATCTTTCGATAGTTTAAAAGCATGCTCTCTAGATCAAATTGTCAACAATCTCAGTTCATAAATTGTAAACAACTTGTTGTGTTTGGTTTGAAATTGTGAACCAAACTGTTGACAGTCTTGGATAACCTATCGACAGTTTCTTTCAGGAAATACTTCTAACAGCTAGTTTTTCAGTGCATTTAATGCAGCCCAACCAACGCCAACGGCTCGATTTTCGTCTTCTCTCGCCATCAACTATAAATACCTATCTAATGGTGCATTTAAAGGGGTTAGAAGGATTAATTACTCAACTACCATCTGCTAATCTCATTCATTGTGCTTAAATCTTTCAAATTCTTTCATTCACTGTATTCATTGTAAAGTTTTTACATTCCTATTGTTCATTCTTTGTTCAAAAGCCTCTTTTTACTTTGAGAGAATCTGTAATTGAGAGGGAAAAATCCTTAGAAACTCTCATTTCAATTTGGTTATATTTCCTAGCATCCTAGATAGAGGACCTTCCCTTTGTGTAGGAGGATTGTATTGCCTAGCATTCATTGCTAGAGGGCCTATCTTGAAGATAGGAGGTTATTTTCATAGTGAATCCATTTTTAAAATCCTTAGTGGGGAGCTAAGATAGTGGATTAGGCTTGAGTCAAGCCGAACCACTATAAATCATTATGTTCTTGTGTGCTTGTGATATTTACCTTACTTTTGAGCACAAACCAATTCATCACTAGTTTCTCATATAAATATTTCATTGGAAAATATTTTTCATTGTTTAAAGTTTTGAAAGTCAAGTAATTTTTTTAATAACCAATTCACCCCCCTCTTGGTGTGTGCCCTAGCACTTAATTTCTATCAGACGATGATTGAGAAACAAGTCGATAGACAGATTAAACATCTCCACACTAATAATGGTTTAGAATTATGTTCATATGAATTCAATAATTTTTGCAAGAAAGAAGGAATTCTAAGGCATTCAATAGTTCTAGGTACGCCATAGCAAAATGGTGTAGTCAGTAGATGAACAGAACCTTGATAGAAAAGGTACGATGTATGTTGTCTAAGTACAGTTTATCAAAGTCTTTTTGGGTTGAGGCTGCTTATATGACATGTTTTTGGTTAATTGCTCTCATTCGTTTGCTATTGATAAGAAAACTCTATAAGAATTATGGTCAAATACTCTTGCAAATTATTTTGATTTGAAAATTTTTTGGATGTCCTGAATTTGTTTATGTTGATAATGAAAAATTAGAACCAAGGTCTAAACTGTGTCTCTTCCATGGTTATAAATATGGTATTAAAGGTTATAAGTTATGAGATCTAGAAGCGTCTAAAGTTGTGATTAAAAGAGATGTTATTTTTTGATAAAATTGTTGTGCTTCATGGTTCGTATGCAAAAGAATCTAACCCTACAAGTCACTAGAATTTTGATATTTAGGTGGAGCTTTAAATCAACAAGAGTCAAACATCTAAGCTGTCATCATCTCAGATTAAGTCAAGTTCGAAAGCAAGTGCTGGTCCATCAGATTATTGTGTTGCTAAGGATAGACCCAGAAGAAATATTAGACATTCTCAATGATATGTTAAAGCCTCATTGTATATGCTTTGAATGGGGTTCATGATAATCCTGCGAATATGTTGACCAAGTCCTTACCTATTGTAAAGTTTGGGCATTGCGTGGATTTGGTTGATATTTATCAAGGAGATTGATTCTCTGTGATTTCATTGGAAGAAAGAATTCTAGATGGTGATGGTTTTTGGGACCGACCACCACGTGCCACCTCTACGACTGGACCTCGGGAATGGAACCTCGGACTTGGGGATGTCGGACCTCGGGTGTAGAACCTGCAAGACAATGGAGGGTCGGGGCTTGGATCCCCCGTGGTGGACTCCGACGCTCAAATCAGTAGAGTAAATGCAAGTATTAGTAAATGAGAGAGTTGTAGAGCTTCAATATACCTGGCGAGAGTCCTTGTCTTTTATAGGTGAACCCGTTTTGGGGTACCCGAGATGAGCGGGCACGACTCTTGAGAATCTCGGTCAAGTTGGAACGGGTCTTGCGGTTCGGCCCGGATTTCCCAGGCTCCGCTCCGAAGTGTTGACTTGCCACGTGTCGGTCTTTTCGGTGATCCACGTGACAGGTGAGACTATTAGCGCGTATGGGTATTCTAGTAATTTTAGGTAATGCCACATCACTTGCCCCCCACTCCTTGAGCTGAGCTGAGAATCACGCTGGGTCGAGGAGTAGCTTAATTTTTTAGGTTATTTGACTGTAGATTTTTCCCAATATGCATAAGAGTATTTCTAATGTATGAGACAACCAAATCCTAAACTCTTGAGGTTAGTCTTTCCCATACTCTTTTATTTTTCATCACTTTCACTGCTTGTTTGCTTTTTCCTTTGCGTACATATATATATATATATATTTTTTAAAAAACTTCTTCTTCACTAGCCTGGCCAGGCAGCCTCGGCCATGGCTGAAGTCGGCCTGGCCAGGCCGCGGCTCGACCATGGCCGAGCTCTCCTAGGAGCCCCTTGGGCCCCCCCCCCCTTTTTTTTAATAATATATATAATATATATGTTTATATATATATAGGAGCCAGGAGGTCGGCCATGGCCGTGTTGGAAATGTATGCCCTAAAGACACGTTTTGTTTAATTTATGGTAATGATGTTTCTTTTAGTCAGTTTATGGCACATATATTATTTGCATTTAATTGTTGAAAAAGTGTCCATGCTATTAAGTAAGTGATTCATGTGATGGGTCGTTCTTCATAGTTAGGCATGAATCATGGGTACTTAATAAGCAAGAAAATATTACTCTTGATCTTTTGATAGAACTGGGCATTCTATCATGATAAGATCATTATACAATAGATCCTAATGGAGGATGGCTTGCCTTAGCCAGTAAACAATCCGTTTACTCTAATTGTACAAGCGCATTTGGAATGCGTAGAGTGGACATGTGATAGAAGCTAATGACAAAGTACTAATTATCATGGAGCTAGTCTATCACTGCTACTACGTGGACGAGTACTCTAATACTTGAGTATTAGTTGGTGGTCTAGTGAACGTAGAGCTATATTCTTAGATTCACTGTAGGTGAGGTCTATCAAAGATCAATAACCTTTTGAGTTGGGAGTATGGTTTCTAATTAGCTAAGATAGACTAATACAAGATAGTTTCTGTGATTCACCCCCTTGTGATTGTCCAAGAATAATCAAATAATCCAGGGCCCTGGGAACGTGACTTAAGAGTGTGTGCTTCTGGGTATCTCCCAGTGATAAGCAAGTACATTCGAGTAGTCACGGATTATTGGACTAGTGATCTAAGGATGGTAGAAATCATTTAGAGAGGTGTTAGTACATTATTCATTTCTAAATGATGGTGTTACGCAGAGGGGTATTTTCGTCATTACACTAGTAGGTCAAAGACATTGCATATGCAAAATTATTCATGGGGTCAGTGTTACCATATGGTGATAGTTGGAACACTTAGAATGACAAAATATAGCTACTAGGTAGCAGGGATATTTTGGTCATTTTAGTAGCCGTGAATAATTTGTCTTTTGGTCCCCGGGGTAGCTCGATATAACTCATGTATTATTTAATACATTTAGCTTGTTGGGTGAATTACATTAAGAGAGAATTATTTTATTCAGAATGATCCATAATTAATTGGGCTAGAATAAAATAATAGTTCATTAGTTTTTAATTAATTAATTGGGCTAACCCAATTAGAAAATTAATTAAATGGACTTGGCCCATTAGGGTTTGGCCCACTAGGGTTTTAACCCTAGGGTTCTCCCTATATATTCTCTCCTTGGTTGTTTTTCATCTAAGTCGATTTTGACTCTTCTTCACCGAAAGAGAGGCCACGAGTTCGAGTCATACTTCGGAAGATCGAAAGAGAGCCTTCAAGTTCTGATGCGAATGAGTCGAAGGATTGCAGGACAGTCGTCGTCCCCACCACGAGAAGAAGCTCCCGCCCATCCTCCTCCTGTCGCTTCGTTCCGTCCGGTAATCCGTAGGAAAAGTAAGTTTCCTAGATTCTAATCAATACGAGGAAAGTTTTTATTTAAAAACGCTTCCATTGCATGCTATGTATCCTCGACATGATTCTTCAGGCCGACCTCTCCTCCCTTTGGTCCTTTTTGCCATTTTTTTTTAATAATATATATAATATATATATATGGGAGCTGGGGCCGACCTCCGTTCCCTTTGGCCTTTCTGCCTTTTTTTTTTAAATACTATATATAATATATATTTATATATATATGGGAGCTGGGAGGTCGGCCATGGCCGACCTCGGCTCCCTTTGGCCTTTCTGTCCTTTTTTTTTTTTAATACTATATATAATATATATTTATATATATAATATATATATTTATATATATATGGGAGCTGGGAGGCATGGCCGACCTCCGCTCCTTTGGGCCTTTCTGCCCATTTTTATTATTATTATTATTATTATTATTATTATTATTATTATTATTATTATTATTATATTTTTTAATAATAACAACATAGGCTTTAAAATAAGACTTAATTTGACTGACCCGTTTTTTTGGCCTTTCTTTGTTGCAGGCGTAGCTCGAGATTGTCCAAGCTAAGTCGCGTCTGTTGAGTTTCCTTTGGCTTGTGTCCAGCTGTGGTTTTCCTTCCCTGACCTCTGTCTTCCCTTTCTTGGTCAAGCTGGGATATCCTCTAGTGGGATTCCTTGGTCTGGCTGATCAAGCTGAGATATCCTCTTGTCAAGCTGGGATCCCTTGGTCCCTTGACCCTTGGATTTCAGTCACTCCCACGTAGAAGAGGGTGTTGAGTTTCTTCAGTGGCCATTAGTCCACCTTTGGGGACGGTCTAGGGCTCGTGACCCTTGGATTTTAGCCACTCCCTCGCGAAGGAGGGTGTTGGGCTCTGAATTTTTCCTTAGCCATTAGTCCATCTTTGGCTTGTGGACCGCTTAGGGCTCGTGACCCTTGGATTTTAGCCACTCCCTCGCAGAAGAAGGTGTTGGGCTAGAGTTTTCCATTGGCCCTTAGTCCACATTTAGGGACGGCCTAGGGCTCGTGACCCTTGGATTTTAGCCACTCCCTCACGGATGAAGGTGTTAGGCTAGAGTTCTTTCGTGGCCATTAGTCCACCTTTAGGGATGGCCTAGGGCTCGTGACCCTTGGATTTTAGCCACTCCCTCACGGAGGAGGGTGTTAGGCTTGAGTTCTTCCGTGGCCATTAGTCCACCTTTGGGGACGGCCTAGGGCTCGTGACCCTTGGATTTTAGCCACTCCCTCACGGAGGAGGGTGTTGGGCTCTGAATTTTTCCTTAGCCATTAGTCCATCTTTGGCTTGTGAACGGCTTAGGGCTCATGACCCTTGGATTTTAGCCATTCCCTTGCGGATGAGGGTGTTGGGCTAGAGTTTTCCATTAGCCATTAGTCCATCTTTGGCTTGTGGATGGCTTAGGGCTCGTGACCCTTGGATTTTAGTCACTCCCTCGAGGAGGAGGGTGTTGGGCTAAAGTTTTCCATTGGCCATTAGTCCACCTTTGGGGACGGCCTAGGGCTCGTAACCCTTAGATAAGTTTTTTTCATGGCCATTAGTCCACCTTTGGGGACGGCCTAGGGCTCATGACCCTTGGATTTTTCTTTGGCGAAGTGTTGGCCTTTGTGAAATTGCTATTAGATGGAGAGAATCCGAAGTCCTGCCATTAGTCGTAAAAAGAAGTACAAAAAGGTTCAAGGAATTCCCCTCCTCATTGAAAAACTTCCTTAAGTTTTGGACATTCCAGGTATGCTTCAAGGACTTGCCTTTCTATGTCTTCTAGTCGATATACCTCCCGGACTTAAGGATTCTACCACCCAGTACGATCCATCCCAATCCGAAGTTAGTTTATTCGCATCTCGAGGATGACTCACGTCGAACCGTCACAATACAAGATCTCATAGCATGAAACTCCTAGCGTGGACTCATCGGTTATAGTACCTAGTAATGTGCTGATTACACGCAGCTTCCCGAATTTGCAACATGTCTCGGAGCTCATCCATCCCCAGCGGACTGTTTTCCTTCTCTCCAGGACAGTGTCCAACTTCGCTCTCGGAAGCAATCTCGAGTAGGAGATCTTCTCCTATTATCCGACTTGGACTCAACTCTACCCGAACTCACGCCTTCTTGGCCAACAAAATCTCGGAGGTAACCCCGGTTGATAAGCTCCTGAATCTCTTCTTTTAACTGGATGCAGTCCTCTATAACATGACCATGGTCGCGGTGGAATCGACAATACTTCCTTTTGCTTCGAGTGTTGGGTGGAGACCTCAGCGGTGGAGGACGCCGCAAATAATCCTTATCCTCCAATGCCAGTAGAATC
Source organism: Diospyros lotus (assembly GCF_014633365.1). Lineage (NCBI taxonomy): Eukaryota > Viridiplantae > Streptophyta > Magnoliopsida > Ericales > Ebenaceae > Diospyros > Diospyros lotus. The sequence continues at coordinate 19,372,306 of NC_068340.1, read as the reverse complement.
TCTGCTCAACTGGCATTGAGGGGAGTATAACTCACCGGGTTTCCACGTGCACCCCCAAAACCCGGGCAATCTAGAGCTCGGGAGGGGCGATAGTCCATCTTCTGCTCCACCACTGGCTTTTTCTTCTCCTTTTCTCTTTCCTTCCTTTCAGGTTGTTCCGCCCGCTTCACCTTCATCACCTCTTCAGCGTTGATGTACTTATTAGCCCGGGTCAAGGCCTCTGTGAAAGTACGAGGTGGAGTCTTGGCTAAGGACTGAGCAAATGGCCCAACTCTCAAGCTATTCTGAAGAGCCACTATTGCGATCTGCTAGTCGAACTCGTCGATACTCAATGCCTCCTCGTTGAACCTAGCCATGAAATCCCTTAGGGATTCACCCTGGTTTTGCTTGATGTTTACCAGAGCCATGGAAGACTTTCGGTGGCACTTCAAGGGAGCGTAGTGGGCTAAGAAACAGGTCTTCAGCTCTTCCCAGTGGTTTATGGAACGATGGGGAAGACAGGAGTACCAAGTCCGGGCATGTCCTCCCAAAGTAGCCGAAAATGCCCGGCACCACATCGCGTCCGACCCCAATTGCACAAGCATGTGAGAGGAGAAAAGCTCGACGTGATCATAGGGATCTGTGCTTCCATCATAGAGCTTGATGGAGGGGATACGAAACCTTTCCGGTGGAACCTCTGCCATGATGCCCTTACTCAAGGGTTGGTTAGAGCCGAGGTGGAGCAACTCTTCCTTTCCCTTCTTGAGTTCCTGGACTTGCTTTTCTAGGAAACGCAATCGCCTCTCCTACGAAGTCCCTCTTTCTCGCGAGGGGGCAGAAGTGGATCCTGCCGCCTCGGAGGAGTGGATTTCTTGGCCCGTCTGATGGGATTGACGAGGCTCTCGAGCAGGAGGAGGTGACTGATGCTCCGCTCGCTGAGAGAGCACATGCGAATGATGTTGTTCAGCCTGGTGTAGATAACCAGTCAACAACTCAGTTAGCTGTTGGACCTGATTTTCCAACCTGGTGAGTCAGTCTTCCGGCATTGGATTGGCTGGAGGTGGTGGATTTTCCCTTGCTGCGGGGCCTCTAGATTGGCTCCGACCTAGCTACGAGTCACCTCTCTTCGGGGAGCCATGTAGTTAGTTATAGCAAGGAGTGAAAGTCGTTTGACACTCGTGGAAAGACCGAGGCCCGAGGTGAGGAGTTGAAGTCCAAAGCGTGAGGTAGGGAATGAAGAGGCTAGCGAGTTTGGACGTCGACCCCACGGTGGGCGCCAAATGATGATGGTTTTTGGGATCGACCACCATGTGCCACCTCTACGACTGGACCTCGGGAATGGAACCTCGGACTTGGGGATGTCGGACCTCGAGTGTAGAACCTGCAAGACAATGGAGGGTCGGGGCTTGGATCCCCCGGGGTGGACTCCGACGCTCAAATCAGTAGAGTAAATGCAAGTATTAGTAAATGAGAGAGCTGTAGAGCTTCAATATACCTGGCGAGAGTCCTTGTCTTTTATAGGCGAACCCGTTTTGGGGTACCCGAGATAAGCGGGCACGACTCCCAAGAATCTCGGTCAAGTTGGAACGGGTCTTGCAGTTCGGCCTGGATTTCCCAGGCTCCGCTCCGGAGTGTTGACTTGCCACGTGTCGGTCTCTCCGGTGATCCACGTGGCAGGTGAGACTATTAGCGCGTATTGGTATTCTAGTAATTTTAGGTAATGCCACATCACTAGATAATTCCATATGTGGAATTAGAGTCAAGGTAGAGATTTGTGATAATTATGATTCAAAATTCAAATTCATCTATGATTGGGTTTCCTAATTTGATCTTGATTATGACTTCGAATTTGACTGTGATTATAATGTCAAATTCGATTTTATGTTAGATTTATCTCATCTAAACGAATATCCCCATGAATCATCTTCTGATTAGGATATGATTTTCTATGTACATCTATAGATGTTTTTAAGTCTATAAATAGGTGTCTAATACCATGAAATTTTGTATAACAATATCACTTTTGTACTAACAATATTTGCTTAGTGATATTTTATTCTTTCTATTCGTGGTTTTTCCTGATTTGGGTTTTCCACGTAAACTTCTGTGATCGTATGTGTAATTGATGGTTTGATTATTGTTTGTTATTCAATCTAATTTTGTAACAGTTTGCTTTGAGCAACAACAATGGTTTCTGTGAGCTTAGAAGATGATCTTTGTTTTGATGTGTTGTGCTGCCAGTTCCAAGTCCACAGCAAAATATGCTTTTGGCTAAGTTATGAAATTTTGTACATATTCTTGGTAACAAGCTTTTGTTTTGTATTATTATTATTATTATGTATGATTGCTAGAAAGATGATGGCGATTGAGGAATGATTTGGGACAATAAAGAAATTGTAGATATTGTTTATCAGCTTCTATAAAGTGCCATGGCATCACCAATTTTTGAAACTTGGAATTATAAGTTGATGTTCTGTGACACCCGTAACTTACTTACATGCTTAATGATAATAATATTCATATAAAAATATTCGGAGCTTAAAACCAAAATCATACTTCCTTTAAATCAAATAAAATTTCAAGACATGCTTTATGGCATACATATAAGAAAAGATCAGAGTTCAACCCTAGAAACATTGTTTTCAAAAGGAAACTAAACTTAAGTTCTTGAAAATCCTTTTTAAACAAGCCACCACGCTCCACGTCCATGTCCTGGTCTCCTCATTCATGCTTACCTGGGGAGGGGGAAACATAAGGGGGGTGAGATTATGCAAATCTCAGTAAGTACAAGATAACCATCATATGTATTTAAACAAGTCATGACATAACATAACATATCATATGGAGACACGAGAGGTTCCACCAACTTGCAGGGGTAAGAACCCTCGTGCGTAGCGCTACCGAGCTCTGGTCCCGAAACTTGCGTGAACATAACATAACATGAGGGACCACATAACATAATTCATAGTCATGCTTAAACATCATAAATAGTTCATAATGTACTTACCTTAACTTGGTTTGATGAGATTTGAATGTTGAAGGCTTCACCTTTACAAAAAGCTCAAAGCACTCCCGTCTAGTATGAATTTATCCCAACTTAGAATGAGGAAACCCTTGGCCATGAGCCATATTTATAGGCTTGGAAACTTGGCCACTAAGTAAGTCACAATCATTTCAAATCTTTTTTAAATCTTTCAAGATATTCCAATCATTTCAAATCTTCTAAAATATTCTCTAATCATTCCATATCTTCTAAGATATTCTGCAATCATTCTTATCAAATCTTATCTGAATCAAATCTTATCCAAATAAGATCTTATCAAATCTTATCCAAATCATATCAAATCTTATCCTTAAAGTCATCATGAGGCTTAATCTTTATCTCTAAAGTCATCGTGAACACTTATCTTATCTCTAAAGTCATCATGAGCCTTCATCTTATCTCTAATATCATCATGAGGCTTCATCCTTATCTCTAAAATCATTTATGAGGCTTTTCTTGAATCTCCCAAATGCCCTTAGGAAAAATATTTCAAGAATTACACTTTGGCCCAAACTTTTCAGGTAATTGCACTTAGACCATTTTCAACTTGGTCCCTAGGCCAATTTTTAATTACATTTTAGTCCCCGGAGAAAGGACTAATTACGCTAATACCCCTGATTTTTAGGTAAATTACACTTTTATCCGAATCTCAATATTTACGATTTTGCCACTGACTCAAAAACTGAACCTTTGTCTCAAGGCTTCTATAATTCCTTGAAAGGACATATTTGCTCAAGTATTAGAAGCTAAAAATCTTAAGTATTATATTATATTTCAGTTTAAAAACTTTTGGGCGTTACACGTTCTGCAACAAACATATCTTTTTTAACATTTAATTTTTCTCATTTATTCTTGCTTAGATGTAAATTAATTAGTTCCAAAATTAAATTAAACCCATTGATGATTGATTTTGACATAGTCCTTCAAATTAGACGCGACCCAACAGATATCAAAACATAACCCAGGCCAACCAGATGAGTTACATTCCTCACTTATTTTGACTAGTTAGAGGAGTATTAATCGTGGTTTCAAATGCTTGACAACTTTCCACTTAGGCAATTTGGTGCACAGGTTGTCTCGATTTCAACTGACAACTTTAACACAACACTTAGAAAGTTATCTAAAAGTGGGCATAGAACTGCGGTTGTTGTGCTTGGCCATGCTAGATAGTGTGGATGGTGATAAGATGACTTGGATGCTAGTTTAGGTTGGGTACTATTTTGGTAATTATTTAATAATTTGGTATTATTTTAGTAAATAATCCATGTCAGCTTAATCTAAGAGTCAAATCTGTAGTGAAGAGAATGGCTCCACCTTTAGTGAGATTATTTATTTGGGAAAATGCATCAACTATAATATGCTACTGCAGCTAAAATTGTAAAAAAAAATATACTGTTTTTAGGCTAATTATACTCCGAGCATGCAAAATCAAGTGTAAATAGGCTATTTGCTTAGTAGATTTTGGTAATCTTCAAATTGTAATTTTGCTCGAGGGTGCTGAGCATGTTTGTACTTCAATCTTGAACCACCTTGGTCTCAAAGAGATTACCCTTGGCCCATTTATCTAAATGCTATAGCATTGAGATTGAGGCTAATGAATCATTGATTTTTAACTTTAATATTTTGAATGGAAAGTGAAAAAATTTAAAATCAAATGAAGGATATTCAGTGCATGAGACTCCTCACTTTGCAAAGATCAAGGGAGATTAGACATGTTACACAATGCACAATGTGGGCTGAACCACCAAGATTTTTTTTGTCAAAATGAAAAAAAAAAATAATTCACACAATTCATGTGAAGCCTACATGTTGAATGCTACCTGAAATTTTTCTTAGTGTCTCAAAATGTTGACAAATAAGTAGTAATTAAATTTCTAAGTCCTATAGTTGAAGAACTTAAATTTGTCTTAAAGCTGATGGTTCCAAGGATCCTGCTATGATATTTTTATCTTTTTCTTTGTACCAATCTAGATTTGGGATGGTAAAGATGTCATAAAAAGAATATATCCTAACGGGCTTTTATAAATGTAGCATGTGGATTATGTTCCTTTTAAGTAACAACTAATGATTTTTGTGAGTTTGAAAGATGATTTATTTTTTGTGGTGCGTTTTGTTGCTTGTTTCAAGCTCAAACAAAAGGTGTTAATCCAATATTCTCGGTAATAGAGTTTTGTTTTTATAATGGTGATTGAGGAATGATTTTAGGACAATGAAAACATTGTCAAGATCTTTTATCAGCTTCCATACAACGGGATGTCATGCCATGGTGCCGTCACTTGTCGTAGCTTTTTGTTTTGTAGCAAACATGTCTTTTTTAATATATTATTTTCTCATTTATTCTTATTGGAAAGTAAATTAATTAGTTTTAGATATAAGTTAAACCCATCAATGATTGATTTTAACTTAATGTAAATAGATTCTAGGCTGTATTAAATTGAAAGCAATTGGCTGTACTCAATTTCTTAGAACCCATAAATGGATTTTTGAATTAACCCTAGAAACTTACTAATTGTTTTTGATGATTTTCTCGAAAATAATGAATTTTTTAGTTAAAAGAGTCATTTTCCAAAATCAAATCAAATGTAGGGTTGTGTTTTCAAAAATTTTGAAGCCGCTCAATTACAAATATTCATAATAATTACTAGGACCTCCTCCACTGTGTGTGCTAGGGGTGTTAAAAAAAATCGGTGCACTGCGAAAATCGAACTGGTCGATTTTTTTTTTTGGGCAATCGGAAACGGTTTGAAGACTGTCCAAATCGCGCGATTTGCAGCTTGGACAGTAGACGATTCGGTTTTAAACCGAACTGCCCAAAAAATTAAAAACAAAATTAATATATAAAGGCACCCAAAACTAAAGCCCCACGCAACCCCCTCCCCCATTCGCAATCCTAATCCCTAATCGCAATCGGCAGAGCCCTCTCCCCCACCCGCAACCCTAATCTCAATCGGCAGCCCCCCCTCCCCCACCTGCGCAACCCTAATCAACAGCCCCCTCCGGCCCTCCCCCACCCACGCAACCCTTCCCCAGTTTCCCCCCAATCGGAATCATCCGATCGCCTCTGCTGCTGCAACCTTCCATTGTCTTCCCTTCCGCTTTCTCTTTCTCCTTGTCCTCGGATTATCGTGGTAACTCACACCCACAGTTCCACCGCCGGCTGCGATAGATCGAGGTAGAAGAGAGGAAGCTCGGGTAGATTGAGGCAGAGGAGAGGAAGCCCGGCAGATCTAGAGCAATTGGTTGTATTAAATTGAAAGCAATTGGTTGTACTCAATTTCTTAGAACCCATACATGGATTTTTGAAATCAACCCTAGAAACTTACTAATTGTTTTTGATGATTTTCTCGAAAATATTGAATTTTTTAGTTAAAAGAGTCATTTTCCAAAATTAAATCAAATGTAGGGTTGTGTTTTCCAAAATTTTGAAGCCGATCAATTTCTAATATTCATAATAATTACTAGGACCTCCTCCATTGTGTGTGCTAGGGGTGTTAAAAAAAATCGGTGCACTGCGAAAATCGAACCGGTCGATTTTTTTTTTGGCCAATCGAAAACGGTTTGAAGGTTGTCCAAATCGCGCAGTTTGCAGTTTGGACAGTAGACGATTCGGTTTTAAATCGAACTGCCCAAAAAATTAAAAAAAAATTAATATATAAAGGCACCCAAAACTAAAGCCCCGCGCAACCCCCTCCCCCACTCGCAATCCTAATCCCTAATCGCAATCGACAGAGCCCTCTCCCCCACCCGCAACCCTAATCTCAATTGGCAGCCCCCCTCCCCCACCTGCGCAACCCTAATCAACAGCCCCCTCCGGCCCTCCCCCACCCATGCAACCCTTCCTCAGTTCCCCCCAATCGGAATCATCCGATCGCCTCTGCTGCTGCAACCTTCCATTGTCTTCCCTTCTGCTTTCTCTTTCTCCTCATCCTCGGATTATCGTGGTAACTCACACCCACGGTTCCACCGCCGGCTGCGACAGATTCAGGTAGAGGAGAGGAAGCTCGGCAGATCTAGAGCAATTGGTTGTATTAAATTGAAAGCAATTGGTTGTACTCAATATCTTAGAACCCATACATGGATTTTTGAAATCAACCCTAGAAACTTACTAATTGTTTTTGATGATTTTCTCGAAAATAATGAATTTTTTAGTTAAAAGAGTCATTTTCCAAAATCAAATCAAATGTAGGGTTGTGATTTCCAAAATTTTGAAGCCGATCAATTTCTAATATTCATAATAATTACTAGGACCTCCTCCATTGTGTGTGCTAGGGGTGTTAAAAAAAATCGGTGCACTGCGAAAATCGAATCGGTCGATTTTTTTTTTTTGGGCAATCGGAAACGATTTGAAGGTTGTCCAAATCGCGCGGTTTGCAATTTGGACAGTAGATAATTCGGTTTTAAACCGAACTACCCAAAAAATTAAAAACAAAATTAATATATAAAGGCACCCAAAACTAAAGCCCCGCGCAACCCCCTCCCCCACTCACAATCCTAATCCCTAATCGCAATCGGCAAAGCCCTCTCCCGCACCCGCAACCCTAATCTCAATCGGCAGCCCCCCCTCCCCCACCTGCGCAACCCTAATCAACAGCCCCCTCTGGCCCTCCCCCACCCACGCAACCTTTCCCCAATTCCCCCCAATCGAAATCATCCGATCGCCTCTCCTGCTGCAACCTTCCATTGTCTTCCCTTCCGCTTTCTCTTTCTCCTCGTCCTCGGATTATCGTGGTAACTCACACCCACGGTTCCACCACCGGCTGCGACAGATCGAGGTAGAGGAGAGGAAGCTCGGGCAGATTGAGGCAGAGGAGAGGAAGCTCGGCAGATCTAGAGCAATTGGTTGTATTAAATTGAAAGCAATTGGTTGTACTCAATTTCTTAGAACCCATACATGAATTTTTGAAATCAACCCTAGAAACATTCTAATTGTTTTTGATGATTTTCTCGAAAATAATGAATATTTTAGTTAAAAGAGTCATTTTCCAAAATCAAATCAAATGTAGGGTTGTGTTTTCCAAAATTTTGAAGCCGATCAATTTCTAATATTCATAATAATTACTAGGACCTCCTCCATTGTGTGTGCTACGGGTGTTAAAAAAAATCGGTGCACTGCGAAAATCGAACCAGTCGATTTGTTTTTTTTGGGCAATCGGAAACGGTTTGAAGGCTGTCCAAATCGCGCGGTTTGCAGTTTGGACAGTAGACGATTCAGTTTTAAACCGAACTGCCCAAAAAATTAAAAAAAAAATAATATATAAAGGCACCCAAAACTAAAGCCCCGCGCAACCCCCTCCCCCACTCGCAATCCTAATCCCTAATCGCAATCAGCAAAGCCCTCTCCCGCACCCGCAACCCTAATCTCAATTAGCAGCCCCCCCTCCCCCACCTGCGCAACCCTAATCAACAGCCCCCTCTGGCCCTCCCCCACCCAGGCAACCCTTCCCCAGTTCCCCCCAATCGGAATCATCCGATCGCCTCTACTGCTGCAACCTTCCATTGTCTTTCCTTCTGCTTTCTCTTTCTCCTCGTCCTCGGATTATCATGGTAACTCACACCCACGGTTCCACTGCCGGTTGCGACAGATTCAGGTAGAGGAGAGGAAGCTTGGCAGATCTAGAGCAATTGGTTGTATTAAATTGAAAGCAATTGGTTGTACTCAATTTCTTAGAACCCATACATGGATTTTTGAAATCAACCCTAGAAACTTACTAATTGTTTTTGATGATTTTCTCGAAAATAATGAATTTTTTAGTTAAAAAAGTCATTTTCCACAATCAAATCAAATGTTGGGTTGTGTTTTCCAAAATTTTGAAGCCGATCAATTTCTAATATTCATAATAATTACTACGACCTCATCCATTGTGTGTGCTAGGGGTGTTAAAAAAATTCGGTGCACTGCGAAAATCGAACCGATCGATTTTTTTTTGGGCAATCGGAAACGGTTTGAAGGCTGTCCAAATCGCACGGTTTGTAGTTTGGACAATAGACGATTCGGTTTTAAACCGAACTGCCCAAAAAATTAAAAAAAAAAATTAATATATAAAGGCACCCAAAACTAAAGCCCCGCGCAACCCCTTCCCCCACTCGCAATCCTAATCCCTAATCGCAATCGGCAGAGTCCTCTCCCCCACCCGCAACCCTAATCGCAATCGGTAGAGCCCTCTCCCCCACCCGCAACCCTAATCGCAATCGGCAGAGCCCTCTCCCCCACCCGCAACCCTAATCTCAATCGGCAGTCCCCCCTCCCCCACCTGCGCAACCCTAATCAACAGCCCCCTCCAGCCCTCCCCCACCCACGCAACCCTTCCCCAGTTCCCCCCAATCGGAATCATCCGATCGCCTCTACTACTGCAACCTTCCATTGTCTTCCCTTCTGCTTTCTCTTTCTCCTCGTCCTCGAATTTTCGTGGTAACTCACACCCACGGTTCCACCGCCGGTTGCGACAGATCGAGGTAGAGGAGAGGAAGCTCGGGCAGATTGAGGCAGAGGAGAGGAAGCTCGGCAGATGTAGAGCAATTGGTTGTATTAAATTGAAAGCAATTGGTTGTACTCAATTTCTTAGAACCCATACATGGATTTTTGAAATCAACCCTAGAAACTTACTAATTGTTTTTGATGATTTTCTCGAAAATAATGAATTTTTTAGTTAAAAGTCATTTTCCAAAATCAAATCAAATTTAGGGTTGTGTTATCCAAAATTTTGAAGCCGATCAATTTCTAATATTCATAATAATTACTAGGACATTTTCCATTGTGTGTGCTAGTATTTGAACGAGTTTTACTCAATGAGGCATTTGGTATAGAAGAAATTTTAATATTCTAGAGAATATTAGGTTAGAAATTTATATTCCCATATTTGGTACAGTTTTTTTATAAAAATACTATTGAGAAATAGGATTCTCAAGAATGATTTGTAAGCAACTTTCCCCAAAAAAGATTTTTATGGGGATGTTGAGAATCCAGGTTTCTTATAGACTTAAAAATGTTTTTAACAAATAAAAAAACTAAAACACCCATTACCTTTTTATAATCCTATACAAACATATTATATATATGTAATATATTTATATATTATATATTATATATTAAATATAAAAATATATTATAATATATTTATATTATTTATTATAAAATATTATATATATATACACATGCATATATATACATAATGTGTAAAAAAATAATATATTTTTGACTTTCTAAATATATTATGGGTCCCAATATTTTATATAGTTGAAGGAATTTATCATTTTTAAATAAAAAATTAAATAAGGATAATTTTAAAAAAATAACATGAATTCTCAAGAATATTACATTTAAATCAAACATAGAAATGTAAGATTCTCAAAAAAGAATACTTAATATTCCTGAGAACGTTTAAATCTAACCAAATATAGAATTACATAAATTCTAAAAATTAAAAATTTTCAAAAATATTCTCAAGAATTATGAATTCTAAAAATTTAAAAACTTCTCCCGTATCAAACATCCATAATTATTTAGCTAAAAATAACTTTAAAGAGTCATACGCTAAAACCACTTGTGGCACGAATGGCTTTGCCTGCCAAGTGACCCACAAAATGGTATTTAAAGTGAAAATTAGTTTTGAAAAATATGGTAATTTTGGCAAAAAGTCATTTTAATTGCGTGCTGCCGCCAAAACCAAGAGCCCAAATTGAAGAGAAATTAAGAGAGTGTTGCATTTGGAGAAGTCTCGCTCCAACTAAAGAAAGAACCCAAATAGAGATTGTGTGCAGCGAAAGAGAGAAGAGGGTCTGTCGAAGAAGGAAAGCCAGAGAGGGGTTTTTCCGACTGATCACCGGAGAGGGAAGCCACCAAAGAAGTCGCCGGTTGAAGGAGAGGACGATCAGGTGATCTTTCTCTTCCTTCTTCTCTGAGATTTTGCGTTAGGGTTACGACCACAGAGGGGGATGAGAAAGGGCTTTTCGTTACCTTTGCCTTTTATTCTACTTTCCCCTTTCTTATTGATTTCCTTCTTCTTCCAGCCCTCACTCAACAAATATTTTTAGGTTTCAGAAATGTCAAACACAGGGCTTTTATTTTAGTCCCTGTAATTAGACGCGACCCGACAGATATCAAAAACATAACCCAGAATGAAAATCTGATCGAACAGAAACAAAGTAGAGAAAATAGAAACAGAAAACAATAGTAACAGAAATTGAACGGGAAGGGGGGGGGGTGGATAGATGAAATAAGAAAAAAGAAAACAGACTAAAAAATGAAAATAAAAACAATATTAAATTGGTGAACTCGAAATAGTGAAGGGATGAATTTGTTGGTTTTAGGTCTAATTTAGCTAAAACTTAAGCTTTTAGACAGTTACTGATTTATGAACATTTATGTGTATCAGGTCAAGAAAAAGCGAAAGAGGCAACGCATAGGACGTGCTGAGAAAGAGAACAGGTGAATGCTTTTGCTTTGGAATATGTATGCTTCTGAGAAGCAAATCCCATACATGATTTTGTGCCATGCTTCACATGCACCGCGATACTGTGAAATTTACTTTACCACATGCCATGGCTAAGAAATCTTACCTCTCCGATGCTATTACTCAAAGTAAAATGAAAGCTTCTTTATGAGAGACTGAGAAAGCACCATCCTTTCTGGTAGCTCGAGGATTATCTTTTGTTCACAGTGGTTAAGACATTCCTGTTGCTATCATGATGTGGTAATCTTAATCAAATCAGCTTAGGGAATAGTTCCAACACTTCCAAGTACTGTCCGTAGCTGACCTGAAGTACAATGTGAATCCATTGGGCCTACAATCACCCAAACAAAAAGATACTAAAATTAAGAGATGGAGAAAGTCATCATATTAGTTCCCCAAGACTTAAGAAATATCAAGGAAGATGCTATGAGATTTTGTTATTACTTGAGAAAGCACCAGAGAAGTGTTGCTTGAGGAAGAATTCTTGAAAAAGAGTTACTTGAGTAAGAATTTCGTGAAGAAGTGTTATTTGACCAAGAATTATTGAAAAGGTGTTACTTGAGAAGGAATTTCTGAAGATGAGTTGTTTGAAAAAGTATTACTAGAAGAATTTATTGAAAAAGAGTAATTTGAGGAAGAATTATTGAGTTACTTGAAAAGGGAATTTATTTTAGAAAGTATGACTTAAAAAATTTCTTGATGCAGTGTTACTTGAAAAAGAATGTCTTGAAAAAAGAGTTACCTGAAAAATGTTATTTCAGAAAGAATTTCTTGAAACAAAAAAGATTTATATGAGAGGGAACTACTTTAAAAAAAGATTAATCATCAACTGCACATTACCCTAACTGGGTTAGCATCAGTGGCTACCATAAAAAAAAAAAATTGAGTACTATAGTTGAGAAAAATTTATTTGAGATTGTTTCAGATGATCATGCATGCATTAGAAGACTTGTTTAGAATGAAATGATGTTGATTTATTATCTAAGAAAGGTTTTATGTTCTCACTTATTATAGTACTGCCAGTCTTGTCGTGCATTGGGCTACGTGCTTATTCTTACCATTTCAGTTCAACAGCGAAAGTTTTATTGTAGACATCTCGAGTCAGGGATTCACTTACTGGACTTACTAGGGAAGTTTTTAAGTGTGTAATGCTAATTTTGTTTGCATGGATTACATTGTTGAATTTTATAATATTTAACTCAGAATACATTGTAGTATTTTTTCGACATTAAATGCATATTTCAGAAAAAGAAAAATCCAGGTATGATAGATGGGATATTTCTGAATTTTATTCAAGGGTTGAGCAAAGGCATACTTGTTCCTTAGGGTCAAAGGGCTAAGAAAGGTTCATTGCCAGGCCCACTACCGAGTTTGGTGGGACAAAAACTCCTAGAGATCCGTCATGTTTTACATTTTCCATCTGTTATTTGTGATGAGGGTTACACACACACACTACCGACAACAGCATTTTTTCCTAAAAGAAAAGTATTGATTTTGCCTGTGCTTCAGGTTAGAATGTTGGTTTAAATTATGGAGCTGCAGTCCAGTTAGGAGGGGCAAAGCTTGTCCTAAGACACTTATGTATGTGATACCAAAACATTGAAAAAAAAAACGAAGCAGAAATTTTGGGCTTGTGAAGGCCACAGAAAGAAAAAATTTTCCTCTTAAAACAGAATGAGAGACATTGTAATATCCTTGGAAGGCTTAAAAAAGCATAAAAGGAGCAGAGAAGAAGGTTAATAGGAAACTCTGGGAATTTGAAAACCAAGGAAACAAAAAATTTTCCCCTCAAAATGTCACGATCCAAGGGTCGAATTGTAATTTTTTTTTTGAAATTTTTAGTTGTATTGGCAAGAGCCAACCGATCTTGTAACGGTAGCTATACCATACTACCCTCAGTTTGAATGTTTCCACTGGGAATAGCCTATATAAGGCTCACATTCGCGTGGATGGGAATTCAAGCATGAAATACAATTGAATTCTTCCCCTCCAATTTTCTCTCTCAATTCTCCCTCCAAATTCTCTTCTCTCTCTATCCCTCTATTCTCTTAATTGTTCTGGAAATTCAAGTCTTGATCAGGAGGCTTGACATTTGGTATCAGAGCCGGACATCCTCGGCTGTGATTCTGGAGTTAGGAGCTAGTGCTGTGGGTGGAGTAGATCGGTGGGCGTGCGATTAGTCGTCGGTGATTCAGGATGGTAGAGGGCACGAGATTGAACCAACTGGAGAATCGGATGGAGGCAATGGAGTATGGCCTAACTCAGACGCAGGAAGCCGTGACCTAGAGTAGGGAGGAAGTGCGATCTATTTGGGAGGACTTGCAAGAGGACATGGCAACTTCCCGAGACAAAGTTTTGAGGGAATTGGTAAGGCAATGGGAGTTGATGGACCAGTGGATCAGTAGCGTGATCAACATGCTATCCGTGCTCCCACAATTCCAATTACCACCGGAATTTCCTCCTCGATCAGTGCCAGAGACAGGGACGTCCTGCCAAGGAATTCTACCGAGGCCTCATGGAGTAGGGGAGGTTGGTAATTCACACATGGAGGAGATCGACGATCAGGTAAGGGAATTGAATTCCCCTAGATTTAGCCAAGGACCCCTGCCGAGGACAAAGATACCTCTATTTGAAGGATCCAAACCGTGATGGTGGGTCCGTAGGTGCGAGAGGTATTTTCAATTCTACAGTATCCCTGAAAACCAAAGGATCACACTTGCTACAGCCTATGTTAATGATGTGGTCGATTGCTGGTACCAAGGATGGTCTAGATCTAGGGGTATGGGGGCAAGATGGATAGATTTCGCAAAGGAATTGTGTGTCTGCTTTGGGGAAAGGAATATGGCCGATGTTATTGAGGAGTTAAACAAGTTGAGGCAAGAGAGAACTGTAATCGATTATTAGGAGAAGTTTGAGGACTTGGGGGCATTGATGTGGAGTGCTCAGCCTACTCTCACGAATCAGTACTTTATTTCAAGTTTCATCAGTGGCCTTAAGGATGAGCTAAGGTCCATGGTGAAAATGATGATGTCAACCACGGTAAGGGAGGCGGCAGAGAAAGCTAGGCTATAAGAGCTCACACTTGAGGCCATTTTCAGGAGGAATAAGGCAGTAACAAAGGCATTTCCTACGGGAGGGACCTCGAGTAGGGGAGCTTCTAAGGTTTTGGTGCATGTAACGACCTTAGGCGAGTACAAGATGGGATCCAATGTGCCTAGGTGTCGCCTAGAAAATTTAATATTTTTTCTTAACATATTCTTTCTTTCCCCCACCCCACCCCCCAACCCCTCAAATTTTAGCGCGTTCTCACTCTCCCGCCCAAAAAAAAAAAAAATTCACAACGCTCTCTCTCATCGCTGCCCCTCGCCATTGCCAATCGGACTGTCTGCTTCATTCGATCACATCGTTGCCCCCCGCCAATGCCAATCAGACCATTGTGTGTTACCACAGGTAAGTTTGAAGGTTGTTCTAATCCCTATCTAGCGGTGGCAGCAGCGACAACAGAGTCGGGCAACCCAGGCCGATGTGGTGGCAGCGGTGACAGCGACAATGAAGTCGGGTGACCCAGGCCGATGCGGCGGCTGCAATTGCGACGATCATCACTGATGGAGTCGGGTGAGAGGTCTTGAGCCCAAATCACGTTTGGGTGGCCAAGGCGACGCCTCGCCTCCTTGGCCGCATTGGCTGCCTAGGAGTTGCTAGAGCCTGATTAATTGGGCCGGCGCCTAAGGGGTTGATTTGGAGGAACTCGCGGCGGCCAAGGGCTGCCTAGCGCCTCTTTGCCGCGGCCACCTTTTAGAAAGTATTGTAATAAAAGAGGATGGTGGTTACAGGTAGAAGGCTGTAGAAGAATGGTAGTTAGAAGATTGTATTTCAAATATTGGTGCCAATCCTCAAAGAATTGGTATATAAGCTAGCAGCCGCGGCCTTAGCGGGCATGCTTGAATACAATTGAATTCTCATTTCCCTCTCTTCTCTTGTTCTCTCTCTCTATTCTCCCTTCCCCCTCTCTCTGTTCATCAATTCCTGTGCAATTCCTCTCTAAATTGTGAGAGAATTCCCTTGTTAGAATTGAGTTTTGACAGATGTTACCCCTGCCTAAATAATCCCACACTTGAAACTAAAACACCAAATAAAAGAGAAGACGAAGGAGAAGAAATGCTGTAGAAGCTGAAGGAGAAGAAGCTATATACAGAGGGAAAAAGTATAGAAAACTCTGCCATTTGAGCACAAACCCTGCTTCAGGACCACTCTCTCTAGTATTAATTGTTGGTTTGTTGAATTTGCTTTGCTAACAGACTCATGATTCTGGCTTCCATCCTGATGAATTGGTGTGAGATTGAGTCCTATACAAAGCAAATTTTCTACAAAATAATAATATTTTAATAAAAAATTACCAAAATAGCATCCAAAAGAAAATATTTCCTAATCAAGCATCCAAATCACCACCAACGTAGCCACAACATGCTGAGGCATGGAATTGCTGGTTCAACCAATGGGAATGTTGAAAACCACTAGTTGGACCAATGTTCTTTAGTTGAAACCGCTGGTTGAACAAGCGATTTTAAATTGAAGAAAAAAATTAAAAAAACATGAAATGAAACTATTATCGAACCTGTGTATAGGAAACAAGGAAAGGCACCAAAAGAATAACAAATAAAAAAATGATCAACACATGGTTGCAATCAGTGGCAGACCCAGGAAATCTGTTTAGTGGGGGCAGAAGTACACTGATAAATGCTTTTTACAAAAATAAATACAAAAAAGAATAAAAATACAAAAAAACAGTACATATTTATAATTTTACTCAGTTACTCTGAGATCTCTTGTTTTTGAACCATTGTATGATAGCTTTATTTTCAGTAGTGTCAAATGTATCCCCTTCAACATGTGACTTGGCAATCATTTATCCAATTGTTTCCAAATATGAATTCTAGACAAACTATCTGTTGGGATGTAACCCACATAGAAGTCTAGAATTCATGTAGCTAACCCCACATAGTGGGATAACGGTTGGATATGTTGTTGTTGTTGTTGTTGTTCGGTTGTTCAGTGAAGTTTTGGTGATATTTATTGTAGAAAAAGCTATTTTCCACGCTTGTTGCAATTTGTAATTTGAGTGCCAACTTTACAAGCAAAAACATTGAGGAAGATTTAAGTTCTTCCTTGCATGCACCCTTTTTTGAGCAAGTTCTCCAATCCCTGATATTGTAGAAAATCACAATCCGAGGAGACATGAACAACGGAGTTTCCAAGTTGAGTATCAAATGCAATAAGCCCTATTGGGGAAACTAGTTAAAATCCCAAACTAATAAATCATCTTAAATTTTTAAATCTCAATTGAAACAAGCAATATAATTTTATAAAACTAACATCTAAAATTTGTTTCAAGAATAAAGATAACATTTTACCTAGGAAATGATAAATCTTCAGGATTGAAGCTTAAACAGGATGAAGAAAATGAGGGGAAGAAGAGGGAAAAATAAAAAATTATGAGATAAAACTGACTCTAGAAGGCCATCTATTGATAGATCAAATATTTAACTAAAACCCTACAAGTATAGAGTATTTAGAACAATTAAGGTTTGAAGCGCTCACAATGTTTTAATTATTTAATTTTATGACAATGCATGATAACTATGTATATGACTTGGGCCAACTTATACACTATCATAACTAGAGAGGTGTCTCGTACTATCCACACCCAAGTGAAAAAATAGAAGAATTCAAATGAGGTTCATCTTGAAGGGGTGGCATTCGGTAGTCACAATTTAGTTATTTTATTTGGGTAAATCTTATATAAAAATCAGCCATGAGGCAATGGTGAGGTTGTTCCTATTTTATTGTGATTTAATGGTCATAGGTTCAACTCCGTTGGTGGTTGTCTTTTATTTAAACAAAATAATCTATAAAGGGCATTTTAGAAAATGAAAAGACTTTCTGCACCAAATCAAGTGTTTGCTTAAATAGATTTATATTCATTGTAATATGTTCAATAATAAGAAGAAAGGACCAATCTAAATTTGACTAACATAATAAATTATGTTAATTATGAAAAAAATACATATAGAGCAACAGTAAGATTTGAACCCAATTCATTTCGCAGAAGAATCTAAAGTGGCACTTAGGTCACTCTGCCAAATTGTCAGTTATAGCATATATGGCTATCTCAAATATATAATAGGTAATATTACCATTTAAAAACATCATTAGATTAATTTTTCTTCCAGTGGAGGGCAGCAGACCCCACTTGGCCCCTGGTTGGTCTGCCCTTGGTTGTAGGACAAAAAAAGGGAATGCGATGCAAATGGAATTACATTCTATAAGAATATGTATATGGGTCAAGTCTATTCTAGGCTTGTAATGGAAGAAATGGATCTAGATTAAATCCAGTTGCCCAGTCTATATGTGTTCATAGAAACAAAAAAAAAGAAAAAAGAAAATCTAAAAACAGAAAAAAGTTGTGGAAATGAGCTACTTTCTTTTTCCTTGGCAGTCAGCCGGCAGGGATGGCAACAGACTGGATATGGGTTAGATATACCTTCACCCTTGCCTATACCCATACCATTACCATTACCCATACTTGTCGGATAATACATCTGATCCTCCATCCTGATATCCATCGGGTCACAAATATCCTTGGATATCAGTTTCCCGTTAAATTGAAAAATATTTTTATTCAATTTTATCTCTAACTTTCAATCAAAGTTAACAAGTACATGTCTTTTTGACAAAAAAAGTTAGCATGTATGATTTAAGAAGGAAATAACAAATATATTTATATATACAAAAATCCATACAACATTTTCAACTACATAAATCTGTATTACATAAAACATTTTCGACACAAACAAAGTCATTCTCTAAATAACATACAATGAAAAACTTCAAAAACATCGACACTTGTGAATTGTGTCATAACCAAATCAGGGTTTTGTGTTGTGTAATTTTTGTCTGGGTGTAGTCGGTGGTATGTTTTGTTGGGCTTTAGCCGTTAGTTTGGTTATATAAGTATATAAATTGTAAACATAATAATATATAAAGAAAATAAAAAAGCATATATGATAATTAAAAAATATTTAAATATTATTATTTGCAGGCAGGGTGTTGGGTGGAGTTAGGTACTCGCCCCATCGAATAACATTTCAAGTCCATATGCTTCTCCAAGTGGATCAAATTTGTTGAATATCTGTCGAATCAAGTAGAAATTGCCTTCCCTATAGGCTAGGACTTGGTGTGTTAGCAAGTTGTGAGGCTTCAGTGTCATCCACCTAGTCCTTTGTTGCCTCAACATCCCTGGTCCCACCGCAACCTTGTGAACCACACTGATGAACCATTGGGGCAGTCCATTGTGTTCATGGGCTGCGTGGAGTTTTGTGAGGGTGTGGACAACTCTTCCAACTCCATTGCATCATTGGATCCAATGTCACCAGCGACATGATAGTTGTCTCGATCACAGTGATCTACATTCCTCACCTCTTTTGACTACTTAGAGGTGTACTAATGGTGGTCTTATATGCTTGACAACTTTCCACCTGGGTAATTTGCTGCACAGGTTGTCTCAGTTTTATATTGAAGCAGATATATAACCTCTTTGATGACTAAATCGTCACCCAATTTAATCATTCTTTCTGGAAGGTGAGAAAAATAAATATTTGGGGGTTTGGACACCCTCCACTGGAATTTGGGGTGGATAACTCGTCATCCACAGGTTGTCTTGGTTTCATATTGAGATGTATTTGGGGGTTTTATCTCACTGGTTTGTGGGCAATAAGGTGGAATAAGATGAGAAAAATAGGTTCCAAACGTTATAAAGTCCAAGCACCAAAAGTGTTGCCATTTCATTTACTGAAGAACCATTAGTTCAACCGCGATTCTTCCTTAAAACCACCACTCCTACTAGTGACTCTAATAGCTATTGATTCGACCAATGGCTTTTAACACAACGCATAGAAAATTGCCTAAGTGTGGGCATAGAACCACTGTTGTTGTGCCTGCTACGCTGGATAGTGTGGCTGGTGAGGTGAAGGCTTGGTTGCTAGTTTAATTTGGATGTTCTGGTAATAATTTAATAAATTAGTCTTATTTTAGTAAACAACCTATGTTTGCCTAATTTAAGAGCCAGAACAGTAGCAAAGAGAATGGCTCCTCCTTTAGTGAGATTATTTATTTGAGCAAATGTATTAACCATAATATGCCACTGTAACTGAATTTGAAGAACAAATATAGTTTTTTAGGCTAACTGTACTGTGAGCGTGCCACACCAAGCAGAAACAGGGTGTTTGGCCTCAGCTTGGCCTTTTTTGGGTAATCTTCAAATTGTAGTTTAGTTTGAGGTCGAGTCAAAAGTTGCTGAGCTTGTTTGTATTTAAATCCTAACCACGTTTGTATCAAAGAGATTACCATTGGCTCATTAATCTAATTGATACAGCATTGAGATTGAGCTCAAGTTAAAACTGAAAATTGGGCCTATTTGTGAAAAATTGAATACTGAGTCATTGATTTTTAACTTCAGAACTTTGACCAGAAAGGCAAAAAATGTGAAATCAAATAAACTGCATTCTAAGTGTATGAGACTCTTCTCTTTGCAAGTATCAGGGGAGGGTGGACATATTACAGAATGTGGGCTGGACCACCAAGACCTTTTTTTGTCATAATGAAAAAAATAATTCAAAATTTTCACATGATTCTTATGAAGTCTACATGTTGAATAATACCTCAAGTTGTTCTTAGTGTCTCAAAACGTTGACAAATAAGTAGTATCCAAATTTCTGGGTCCTGACAACTGAAACTGGTTCCAGGAATCTTGCTATGATACTTTTTATCTTTTTCTTTATACTGATCTAGATTTGGGTTAGTAATGACGTTATAAAAGGATATATCACAATGGGCTACTTCTTGATGATCTTCTAATTTTGTGCCAGGAAATTCTATAAAAGCCTTGACAGAATAGCTAGTAACTAGCAGATTGGTTGTATAAAGAAAATGGAGGGATCAAGTTCAGACATAATCAGTCACCTTCCTGCAGATGTGAAAGAAAAAATTCTAATGTGCTTGCCGATAGAGGATGCAGTGAGGACAAGTATTCTGTCAAAGAAATGGAGACATAGCTGGGAGAGGCTTCCCCAGCTTGTATTTGATAATGATTTCTGCAGGAAAGCTAGGACAGCTCCTAAAAATGAGCTTCTCATGGCTATGTATCAAGTTCTACTGCGTCATCGTGGTCCAATAGTCAAGTTGAAACTATCCTTGTTCGCACTGAAAAGTTGTTCTGAGATCGATCATTTGATTTATTTTGTGTCGAACAATGATATCCAAGAACTCAGCCTTCTTATTCAGAGAGGTCAAGCATATAAATTGCCATCTTCTTTTTTTTCGTGTCTTCAGCTTAAACATTTGGAACTCCGTTTTTGTACGTTTAATCCTCCTCCTAGATTTGGAGGATTTAGCATGCTTCTTTCCTTAGAGTTTCAGGATGTTTCCATTACTTCCAAGGTCCTTTCTACATTGATCTCAAGTTGCCCAAGACTTGAAAAACTGAAACTTGGAAGTTGCAAAATCTTCAGTTTCAGTAACCTTGAAATTTCTGCCCCAAAACTTACATCCTTAGTTTTTGATGGCAAATTCCGTTCATTATCTTTCAAAAATACCCCAAAACTTGCAAGAATTTCTCTTCTTTTATATGAAATGTTTCCTTCTCAAAGGTATGAGGGGGAAGATTTATCCAACTGGCTCACATTATTTTCTGGTCTGCCTGCTTTGGAGTTTCTGGGGGTGGACTATGGTTGTCTCGAGGTAACCCTAATCTTATTTTGACCATGTTATTCATTTTGTTAATTCCTTGTTTGGGGGAGTGATCAGCATGCCGCACTTCTCTTCTTATTTTCTTTTGTTTTGCCAGTTGATTTCTGCAGGTGGTGTACCGGAAAGGCTTCCAAATACATTGAGTAATCTCAAGATTCTTGAGTTGTCTTTTATAAGTTTTCAGCGCATGTTTGAGGTCTCAAGTATTTTCTGCTTAATTAGAAGCTCTCCACACCTGGAGAAACTTAAAATTGGGGTAAATAATGCAAAGTTATGTTTCTTGTGTTTGTTTGTAATATACCTTTTCAATCTCTAGGTTGTCTCAAACTATAGTTCCTTCTTTTTAGGTACTTGTGGATGGAATTGAGCATGTGAACAATGTTGCAAATTTTATAGCCGTGGAAGGATGGTTGGCTGATATTTCTTTAAACAAGCTTAAGGAAGTGGAAATGCAAGAAGTTTGGGGCACAAGGGCTGAATTGGAGTTCATTAAACTTTTATTAGGGAAATCGCCTGCCCTGGAGAAGATAGTTATTGGGACAAATGAGTTGTTTGGTCACGAAGCTTTGAAGTTCTTGCATGAGGTGATGAGATTTAGACGCCTATCTCCTTTGGCAGAAGTCTATTATTCAAATCCAGATGAAGATCTAGACGAAAACTATTTTGATCCAGATGAGATTTAGCATATGGATTTTGTTTGCTTTGAGCAGCAGCAATGGTTTCTGTGAGCTTAGAAGATGATCTTTGTTTTGATGTTGTGCTGCCAGTCCCAAGTCCAAAGCCAAAGCTGCTAATCCCATCTCTCCTTGGTAAAATTTTCAGCTTGGGAATTTGGCCAAGTTATGAAATTTTGTACATATTCTTGGTAACAGATTTTTGTTTTGTTTTGTTTTTATTATTATTGTGGAAGGAAAGATAATGGCAATTGAGGAATGATTTGGGACAATAAAGAAATTGTAAATATTGTTGATCAGCTTCTATATAATGGAGATGTTGTGCCATGACACTCACCATTTTTCGTAACTTGGAATTATACGCTGATGTTTTGCAGCAAACATATCTTTTTTGATATTTAATTTTTCTCATTTATTCTTTGCTTAGATGTAAATTAGTTAGTTCCAAATCTAAATTAAATCCATTGATGATTGATTTTAACTTAGTCCCTAAAATTAGACGCAACTCGATAGATATCAAAACATAACTCAGGTTGATACGTTTGAGTTACATTCCTCACTTCTTTTGACTACCTAGAGGAATACTAATCGTGATTTCAAATGCTTGACAATTTTTTACTTGGGTAATTTGGTGCACAGGTTGTCTTGATTTTAACCGATTACTCTTAAGACAACACTTAAAAAATTATCTAAGAGTGGGCATAGAACTGTTGTTGTGCTTGATGGTGTGGCTGGTGGTGAGATGGCTTCCATGCTAGTTTAGTTTGGATACTATTTTAGTAATTATTTAATAAATTAATATTATTTTAGTAAATAATCCATATTTAGCTTAATTTAAGAGCCAAACCTGTAGCGAAGAGAATGGCTTCTCCTTGGGTGTGATTATTTATTTGAGAAAATGCATCAACTATAATATGCCACTGCAATTGAATTTGCAAAATAAATATACTTTTTTAGGCTAATTATATTCCGAGTCTGCGAAATCAAGTAGAAATAGGTTGTTTGATCCTAGTTTGACAGATTTTGGTAGTATTCAAATTGTAGTTTTGCTTGAGGTCAAGTCAAAAGCTGCTGAGCATGTTTGTACTTCAATCTTGTACCACCTTTGTATCAAAGAAACTACGCTTGGCTCAATTCATTTAATATTTATGCACCTGTCACCATTTCTTTTTTTTTTTTGGTTATAACTTTATGCGAAAAGAAAATACTTTTACTGAGCATAGATGTAGGGTTATGTCGAACTACAAAAAATAAAATATGGATATTCTCTCCGATCACGGACATAGGCGTTATGTCGAATCAGGAAAACAAAATATTCTCTTTGATTGTGGACGTAAGCATTATGTTGAACCGTGAAAATAAAATATTGATATTTTTTTTCGAATTGCAGACGTAGACGCTATGTTGAATCGTAAAAACAAAATGTAAATTTTCTATTGAAAGTATGGATGGGCGCGATAACCGTGTTAGCACCTACGTCTGCATAGACGTAGGTGTTATGCCCATAAACGTAGCATGCAGTAGAGTAACACAGTTGGAGTACATAGACTCCGTCTCAGATTCCATAGCTATCTGCCACTTTGAGGTATCGATATCAAATATTGCATCCTCATAGGTGGTAGGGTTAACCAACTTACTCTACTAGATTTACGGGGAACCTGTGGATGATCTCCCTAACTTAATTCGTCTTGCTTAATAATCTGATCAAGTATTTGTGGACCATAAGACTCATCTTCTGCTAAATCTATTTTATTTCCCATGCCATCCTCCTAAATGAACTCTTCTTTTAAGAAGATAGCATGCCTGACAACCACAACTTTTGGGTCAGTCGGAAAATAGATATAATACCCTAAACTATATTTTGGATAAAACTTCTCTATTCTCAACCTCTTCGCATAAACTGGGCAACCCCAAATCCTAACATGCTTAAGACTCGACCGTTTCTCAACCCATATCTCATATGGTATGGTTAAAACAGATTTAGTTGGTACTCGATTTATCAAATAAATCACGGTAAGAATAACATAACCCCACAGTAAAATAGGCAAATCTGTGTAGCTTAGAATAGAACGAACCATGTCCAACGGGGTTCGATTCCTACGTTCAGTCACACCATTCAATTGTGGTGTGTAAGGAGGAGTTAGCTATGAAATTATACCACAAACCTTAAGATAATCAATAAACTCCTCACTCAAGTATTCACCTCTTCGATCTGATCGAAGAATCTTGATACTCTTTCCTGTTTGGTTTTCTACTTCAGCCTTAAATTCTTTGAATTTTTCAAATACTTCAGACATGTACTTCATTAAGTATACGTAACCATACCGTGACAAATCATCAGTAAAAGTTATAAAGTAGATATAACCACCATGAGCCATAACATTTATGGGCTCACATACATCTGAATGTACCAATCCTAATAATTTAATAGTCCTTTCCCCTTGTCCAATAAAAGGAGACTTAGTTATTTTCCCGAGAATACATGACTCACAAGTTGGCCCGAGTTCAGCACATAAATCACATATAAGACCCTGATGAGCCAACTTCATAAGCCTACTCTCGCTGATAAGACCCAGCCTAAGATGCCACAATTGTTTAGAATTAATTTAATTATCCCGAGAATGCTTCTTTTTTAATGTGGTATTATGCCTAGCAACTATTTGTTGATTATATTCACATGCATGTGTTTCTAGGAAATATAGATCATTTATCATCACAGCTTTGCCCACACACACGTTATCAAACATAATCAAACATTTATTACATGCAAAAAAAAAATGTATAATCGTTACTTACAAGCTGTGGAATTGAAATAACATTTCTAATCACATTTGGTATATGCAAACAGTCATATAAAACCAGTACATGCCCAGAAGGTAAAGATACAGAAGTAGTCCCTATGGCTAATGCAACAGTGCTTGCCCCATTACTAACTCGCAAAACCACTTCGCACTTCCCAAGCACCCTACTTTGATTGAGATCCTGCGTGGATAAATGAATATGAAAGTAGGACCAGAATCCACAATCCAATAAGCAGGGTATCGACCAATTGAAAGATCAATTTCAACAACACACATAGAAGGAAAAATACCTTGACCCTCTGAGTGCTTTCCCTTAAAGCTCCTCAGATAGTCTAGGCAGTTTCTCTTCCAATGTCCCTTCTGTCCGTAAAAGTAACAACTACCATTGCCCTGAAACTCTTTACCCTTTGTCTCTATCTGATCACCACCCATGTTGGCTTGGAGAACATTTCTCTTCTTCTTTCTAGATTTAGGTTTCTTTTGTGAAGAAGACGAGGCAACAACGAGAACTCCTTTTCTACCTTTTCCTTTCATTTGTGACTGGGCGGTTATTAACATATTTAATAGCTCGGGGAGAGAATACTCAATCTTATTCATATAGAAATAAGTAACAAAGGAGGAGAAAGAATCTGGTAATGATTGGAAGACAAGATTAGTTCAGAGATGAGTGTTCATTGGGAATTCCAAGGCATCTAGCTGACCAATCATATTGATTATACTGATGACATGGTCTCCAACATCTGAACCCTCAACCATCCAGGCCTGAAACAACTTCTTCGATATCTCATACCGAGTTGTCTGACTATGCTCGCCAAAGAGGTTCTTGAGATGTTGTATCATGCTTGCAACATTCATAAAATGCTCAAGCTGACATTGCAAATCTTTGGACATCAATGCGAGAATATAGTTACATTTCTCATGTCATGTTCTTTTAAAATCTCCCAAGTGATAATCTCCTCTTTAGTCGCAGTTAGAGGAATATCAGTAGGTGGTATATAATACAAAGTGTCATCTATCTTTTCCATATTGAGCATTGTTTTTATACTTCGAAACCAGTCAAAAAAATTAGGGCTAGTGAGCCTATTGGTTTCTAGAATACGAGTTAACGAATTTAAACATGCCATTTTAATATGTAGAAAATAATAGATATATTAGCTTGCATCTTTATAAAGCTCCATTTAATTAAGGACTTTTTATTAAATGGGTACTCCCACTAATTTTTTGAATCCTACACTTCCCAGGCAGAAAACGTGATCTTTATACAGAATTCAATAGTGGGTGGTCTAATTATCTTTAATAAGAATACCCCTCACATTTTAGTTACTTGAAGTAATCTCATATTTGAGTAGGCATCACTTGCCACCACATCATATGTGGAGCTCGACCTTTAGTTTCTAACCCATCATAAACCTCACATTTATAGTTTTTTGGCTTGATTGATTAGTTAGATCCTACCCATTATTTGGCTAAGTGCAATGAGTTGAACATCACCATTCCTTACATTTTAGTTATTTGGTTGGGTGAAACCCATTAAACACCGCTCCATCTTATGGTTAATAGGAGAAATCAAATAATCTTTCATGAAATGCATCCTCACATTTACAGTTTTTGGAATACACCCAATTAGACTGATGAACCCCTATGACAATGGAAAGCCACAATAAATTAGATTTACCATTTAGATATAATATTAATTTTGTGGGAAAATTTTTGGGCTTCTTATTTTAAGGTCTCATCAGATTCCATTATTCATTCCATCACAACCATTGAATAATAAAATAAATAATAAATAGTAAATTAAACTAGGATGACCATGAGCTTGCACACAGAATAAACCCGAGCCTTTTGGGTTTAAACCATGCCTCACATCAACTCCTTAATGGATTGTTGCTTCACCGCTTCTGCTGCGATCAACTACTTGATGTTGTGTTCAATTTACAACTTTTGTAAACTAAAGACTAAAAGAAGCTACTTGAGGCTTATGCCTCAATACATATCCGAATGAATTAATTATTACAAATTTGAATTAAATCAAAAGAATCCCTATAACATTCATTCATTCATACATACCAAACCCATGTTCATTTTGTACATATATCCGCTTCCACTATTTCAAAATAATTTTTGAAAATATTTATCTTGCATATGTCAAATAATACAATCCGACATCCAAACAAACATATCAAAATCCTCGTATCAATGTCTAATGCGAATTACCACACAACCATAAAAACGAAGCAATTAGAATATGTTGTCTGGTTAACGAAACCGTCACGCTGATTAAATGTAATATTTGACACATACATCCGCGTATATGCATTAAATACCAAGCTGAGCCTCTGATACCACTGAAGGGAATCACTAGTATGGTAGTATAGAAAAAAATAAAATTTTTAGTGTGTATCAGATACACGCAGCAGAATAAAACATACACGCCATATATACCTTGGGTATTTAAGCAACGCGCATATACAACAATTGAATGCATAAATAAATGCATACCTGTTTTCCGATGAATGGATGAAATACAGAACTAGTTTCTCTATTGAGACAGAGTCCACCTCAAGATGTGGTGGTCCTAGTTGGTCCACACCTAGTATGCAGTAGAGTATCGTTCCGGTCACCTCCTCTCATGCTAGACATAGAGGATCTATGTATCACCGATGTTCGTGTCTCAAAATTATACGTGTAACAATTACATGTATAATTTTTATGATTTTTCAGAGGAAGAAGAAAGAGAAGAAGATCCGTGAGAAAATCAGAAAGAGAGAGAACCAGAGAAAGGGTAGAGGGCTCTGCCATTTTATTAAAAAAAAATTCCCTTCTTTTATCTCCCTTCCCCTCCCTCAATTCAATTTCTTTCACGTTTGTCGCCTCACCATCCCAATTATGCAAGTAATAATTCATAGGTTATTATGTACTATGTACTATGCAAATTTTGGCGTCGCCTCTTACTGTGCAATCAATAATTGATTTCATACTGTGCACTATGCACTATTGGTAAGGGGCCAATGGTCAACTTTTGACCAATCAATTCCTGAGACATTTCGGGCACACAATGTCGATACCAAACAAAACACTATATGGTGTGTGACTTTCTAGGTTCACTATCGACTAGCAATCAGATAACATTGAAACCCTTTTTGGTATCAGTTAACCCTTGACGTTCCGAGAGTTCCCGAATAGCGCCTAGCAGTTGTTCAAGATAGTACAGGTGGTATTGAAGTCTCACTTTAAGTGAACCTATTACAGTTGTCGATTACCGTGTGCTATAATCTTTCCATCACCTAATGTCCTGACTAAGCGAGAGTTATGGAGTGACAAACTCAGTAACTATGTGTCAGACCTCATTAATGTGACCAGATGACACCTCATGAAACACCTTTCCTGACTTTCAATCTGCCCTCATCAGGGACTGTCCTGTCACATCAATAGTAGATGACATAAGACATTTACCCCATCAAATACCGGTGAGGGCAACAGATCCTATTCCCAACACCTATCTCCATATACTAGTAATACGGAACCACATAAATGAACGTTTTCACCTCCCAATTAGATGGTTTGACTCATTAGAAAATCTCGCACGCCAATACACCAAACAACCGTATCGATTCAACTCTAAGGATCAACACACTATTGCAACCTAATGACATGACCATTATCCACCAGGCCATGTGGTCAGTCATTGGCATCACATTCTGCTGATCGTTCCCCAATGATCACCCACAGGTTTACTAGTGACATCTCATGTCATATGACACGTGACACACCATCCTCCGATCAGTATCCCCATACTGAACGAGATAGTAACCCCTATGCATACTCGATTAATCGGAGTCTCCATCCAAAGAATCTAAGGACTAAGAATAGTTTAAGGTATTCTGTTACAAGAGAATCTTGTCACAGTCTCAACCTTTTGAGAATAAGATTCTCACACAAAAGATCTAGAGACTCATTCATATAATTGATTAGAGAAAATATGAATAAAGAAAACCTTGCCTTTTATAGATTTATACAAAAACATAATTAATGCATTAAAATAATCTCGCTAGATGTCAACCAAATCTAGCATTAGGGAACACAACACTAACAAAGCATACCAAAGATAAGATGACAACTTCTTTAACTCAAGTTTAGGAGCTTGCTGAATAAAGGTAGAGGTCGTGGAGGACCCGTTCCCAATTCCACGTACTACTTCCCCTTTCTAATTGGTTTTGATCCTTGCAAGGACCTAACACACTCTTTGAAACGTCCCCATTTTTATAGTTAATATTTATATATTTTCCCTAGGGGCGCGACGCTAGTATGACTACCAAAAACTCATGGAGACCTCTTCCTTGGAAACCCCAATCGAGGAATTTAAGGGGAAGCGTCAGAATAGTTGACACCTATTAGAGTCTTAATGAAAATACAACAGCTAACATACTTACTCCTGATAACAAAGCTTTGCTATTGCCTCATCAATCCACTTAACACATTCTTAAGCATACATCGAGGTCAATTATATTAAGCAATACTGAATCTAACACGTTATCCTATTACAACATCTGAAACAAGAAGACACCACCAAGACCTTATGGTCGGGACTGCTCTGTACAAGTCTAGTCCCCTCCTCGAGTATCGCCTACCTCGTCCTTGCTTGATACCCTGCTCTTACTTAGAATGACGTAAGAAAAATGTGAGCCACAAGACTCGCAAGCATAATAGTATGAAGGGAACATGTTAAGAATAGAACTTTCCCCATACCACATGCATTCCATGTCAATGTAGTAACACATCATGCCATGTTCAATACGTGCATTAGCCCTAAATGCATAAACATAAAGTAAACTGCACATAGAGGGTCCTTGGGGCCCACATAAGATACACATATTGGCGCCCAAGTTCCATAAACAAACTTGCTAGCAGACCAATATTGGCTACCATATCATCATTCCTGACTTGCCTTTTCCTGACTTTGGTCGACTTTTCCTGACATTCATAACATGCTTTTCCTGTCATACATAACATATCGCCACAATTGGATTCTCCTGTCATTCATAACTTATCATCATAACATGTCGCTGTCGTGCATTTGTTCCACGGTCTTATGTCGTGAGCCTCACCCACCACTCATAACCACTCTTCCTTATCATGCAATGCAACACATAAGAAATGCAATGGCATTTGCAATATAAACGTGATAACAAAGCCCCCATAAACCAAGCATCAAGCTATGCTACTCCCACATAAGAACACACACATGCGAAATGCCCTAAATGAATATGCTCACCTAAGGTACCCAAGTTGGCTCTTAGACCAATCGGGTCATGCCAATGCGCACACATCCCCACACAAACAAAGCATGTTTCCTCTAATAAATGCAATCCAATCCCCATGCATCACACAATATCATGATATGCACAATATAAAGGTGGGTGACTGGAAGTACCAGCTTTCTTGGCTCGTTTGTGGCTTGTCACAATGGTTAATAGTTGGCGCCCATACATCCAACGATCGACTGTCACTACCTAGTGGTCGACAACCAGTAACTTTGTACCCTACACCCTTAAATACCCATAAACCCACACATAATATTCCCTCTGCAAGAAGACACAATTCTTTGTGTAATCTGAACCTAACAATAAAACATCATTCCTAAAGAATTTGAGGGCAAATCAAGACCCTCATTTAGAGTACCAACATGACTCAACCAGAATTTATGTTACATGCCAAATAAATAAACTAGACTAAACCATTCATACCGAAGAGAATAATACGAAAAAGACCGGCAATAGGAACTTACATGCAACCAAAAGAGAGAATAACTTAGGACAGGGTTAAGAGCTTGCGTAAGGATCAAGAAACATGAGAAGAGGGTTAGGATCTTGCATAAAAGAAATAAAGGAGTGGGATCTTGCTTATTTAATGGCGGATCTGATGATTATTTTTAGAAAACACCAGTTCCTATAAACCAAACATCAAATATTTTTACATAGGATTGTTTTACATGATCTAACTTGTTTGTGTGTGAAATTGCAGGGGAAAAGGAGCTGGGATGAGCCTTCATGCACCTTAGGAAGAGGGCCTATGTGCCTACACGCACAGCCTTTCCCTACGCATGTACTGCACGCACCACCTTCTTCTCCGGTGACAGTTAGCATTGCTTCTGATTTTTCGGCCATATCTCCCTCGTTTTAACTATGATTCTACTGCTATTTGAACTTACGGTCCCTCTCTTCCCTTCAACAAGAATATAACAAGAAACCGTACTTACCTCACTATTTGCTGGCAATTTCTGCCTAGATTTTGGTGAAGCCTCAAATTTTTCGACGAAGCTCGTTTCTCCCTCTTTTCTTCATCAATTATGCTCCTTCTTTTTGCAGAATCTCTCCCACACCCTCAAGCTCTTATTCCTCACCTAAAATCCCCTCAAATGACCCAAAATTGTCCCAAAATCTCAGCCGAAGCTCTCTTGAATGCTTATTTTTCCTTCCCAAGGGTCCTATTTATAGAATTTCTGGCCAACCCTCTCTCGCCAAATGTCCCTCCACCCAGTACCATAATCATTACATCGCCACTTGTCCCAATTCTATCCCGCCACTTGTTCCCGGGTTCCTTTTTCAAAAATTACACTTCTACCTGGACTTTAAAATTACGATTTACCCCTGACTTTCTATAGTCATTTGGAGATATTATATTCCTTGAATATGAAAGATCTCGGGTATTACACTCTTCAATAGCAGCTGAAGTAGAATCTTCATCTTGTGAATGCATAATGCATGACTCCCAAGGATCTGGCGGGTGATCCAATGTGAAAGTATTAGCTTCTTCTCTGTCTACAATATCAATTTGGAAACAAGAATCTAAAGGGCTAGGGAATTTGAGTGCTTTGACATGTCAAATGTAATTTGTTCCTCATTCAACCTTAGCATTAGTTACCTTTTTTGCGCATCAATTAATGCTCGTCCGATAGCTAGGAAGGGTTGACCCAAAATAAGCAGGACATCCATGTCTTTTCCCATATCCAAAATAATGAAATCAGTAAGGAATATAAACTTATCCACTTTTACCAAAATGTCTCCAACAATTCCACGTGGATGAAAATCGAATCAATCTGCAAGCTGCAATGATATCCTTGTGGGCCTTTCTTCTTCTAACCCGAGCTTCCTGAAAATAGAGTAAGACATTAGGTTGATACTATCACCCAAATCGCATAGAGCTCGTTCAAAGTATAAACTTACAATGTTATAAGAAATAATAAAACTCACTAGATCTTTTAGTTTCAGTGGTAGTTTGTTTTGCAATATGGAATTACTTTCTTTCATTCCGTTAACATGACAGTTTCATGATCCTCGAGTTTCCTCTTATTTGATAAGATTTCCTTCATGAATTTTGCATAGCTAGGCATTTGAGATAGTGTTAGTGTAGGTGCTCTAGACCCAATCAGATTGGGCATGTTGCACACTGACAATTGCAATCATATTTATTATTAAATAAGGAGTTATTCAATTTCACAAGAAGTCGTACAATTAGTTTCTTGTTATTATTCTAATAACCGGATGAAACTAGATAGAAGTCCATATGATGTATAATGTGATTACTCTATAAAGATGTGAGATGATGCATCACAGTTTGTAAACATCATTAAATGTCCCAAGTTGTAGCAATGTCAAGAATGGACATTGACAATTACAGTAAGACTTGTATGTGCTATGTTTTTGTTGTTGTTATACTTTTGTATATTAGTTTTGATGATGAAAAACATCTATTGGCTTAATCTCTAAGTCATGAGTTAAGGTATTGGTTTTCAACATATATCAATTTCAATATCAAGTATTATTTTGTTCAAATGAGAACCAAATTAATTTCATTCTTATACATATGGAGATTTGTAAAAACAAGTATTAAGATTTAAAATAATCTCTTGAAGTGATTTTCAAAATTAGCCTTGAAATCGTTGGTCAAAATGAAGCTAAAATTATTCTAAGGAAAAAGACCAACTAGAACATATTTTTGAAAATGTTTTCATTTTTGAAAAACTATCTCTTGGTATTTTGATAGCTAATATCCATTGGTGATAAAATGATTTTTAATGAATTTTTAAAGAAATAGAAAGTATGTATTTTGAATGTGGTAAAATTACTAAATCTCGAGTTTGTACTAAAATCAAAATTTTACTTTTTTATTGTTATGGATTTTAATTTTTTGAATATTTTAATTGAATCCAATTAGGGGGTACTTTCTTATTTACATTTATGTATTAAAGTAAATAGAAGGTAAAATATAAATAAAAGAAAATGTGGACATTTACTTTCAAGTAAATATGTTATAATGCATACATGCTATGGATTGTACTTTTAAGTAAATCCTTTTGAAAATCTGTCATGTTTTTGTGCATGTTTCGAAACCCCTTTTCAAAAGCCAACCCCTTTTCAAAAGCCTTCAATGGTTTTCTGCGCGTATGCTATTTCAAAACATCTATGTAATGCATGTGTTTTTAAATAAGTTTTTGAAGTATGTTTCGAAACCTATAGGTTGTGTTTCGAAACCTCTGACATTTCTGTCAGCAGAGATCCGAGATGCTTTTGTTTTGCATTTTAATATTTATCTAAAAGCTTCTCAAAGTATTTTTAAATGTATTCTCTATGCTCTAAGAATTCAAATTCAAATTTGAAAGTGGAGATCATTTTTATATGTTAGTGGGGAATATATTATGTCTCCCACTCATTGCTATCTCTAAGTGTAAGTCCAGCTGGAAAGGTTGTATGCTTCGAAACATGTGGTCTATGTTTCGAAAGCTTAGTGTAAATTTGTGATGTTTCCAAACCTATATGCTATGTTTCGAAGCTTTCTTTTATGTCTTGTCTCTAACGACTATAAACGGCCAAATTTCTATCTCTTGATATAAATAACAGGTGTTTGAAGACGAGAAGATGACACAACAAGAGAGCACACACTAGAGACACATACACAAGCACAAGTGGTGATCAAAGAGTTTGATTGAGCTTCCAAAGAAGATCCATACATACATTTGTGGTGCTATGAGTGTATAAAGGAGGAGCAAATCGAAAACAAGAAGTATCATCTCGTTAGCTCTCCTCAACTCAATCTAAGAGGTTTGTGTAGCCATTGGTAAGTCATTTCTTTGCTGTAAATTTCATTGGGTTGTAAAGATAAGTTTTATTTATCTTGTTGATTATTAAAAGGTTTGAGTTAAGGCTAAAACTCATTTGGTGTAAGGTTTAAGTTGAGCCTAAAACTCATTGTGTCAAAGGTTTGAATTGAGCCAAAAACTCACTTGGTGTAAGGTTTGAGTTGAGCCCGTAAAAACTCATTATACAAGGTTTTGGGGTGAACCGTGATAAAACCCTTGTTGTGGTTGATCACTAGTAAAAATAATTGGGATTGAAAAATCCTTCAAGTGGATAACCTTGAAGGTAGTGGACTAGGTGGGGTACCGAACCATTATATATCTTGTGCGCAGTTACTCTTTCGTTTTTGCTTATCCTTTATTGCTTAAGCTTTCAAAAGAATTGTTTTCAAAGTCTAAAACATATTTTCCTTGAGCATAAGCCTATACTCATTCATATAAATGTTAGAAACAGCCGATCGTGAAGGCTTCGATTCTACTTGGTTCCAATCCGTAGAGGCGCGAGCGTGATCTCCTCTAAGTCGATCCACATGATCAACCCTTCCACGAACGCCTTGAGTAGTACCCTAGGGGCCTCTTGAGAGAATCCAAATTTTCTTCTTCTTCTTTTTCCAGCTTCTTAAGCGGCATATAAATAGAATTCAAAACCCTAATCGTGCCTTGGAAAAACCCTAAATAATTTAGGCACGACCCTTAATCACATTGAGCCGACTCTCTCTTTTAAATCGTGGAATGGGCTCAACCTAAGTGTGTGACCCCTTAGGTCCACCATTAGACTAGATGTAGGGTTAATTCTATTAGGCTATCTCAAGACCCAACTTATTAGATTAATTAAACTCTTTAATTAAAATTATGGGTTTCTTAATTAGCACCTCTCATGGGCTTCTTAATTAAACTCTTTAATTAATAGTTTTAGAATTAATCAAATTAATTCTAAAACCCTACATATCATGGTTAACGTCTAGCAACATGCCATAAATACCTAGCCAACGATGAAAAACACGGACCTTTTCAATTGTAATTACCGTGCAATAAAATCCTTTCATCAATCTATGTCCCGATTGAATTTAAGATATGATTTTATGATGAAACCCTAATCATTCAATAACTATGTATCCATTCCAGATTTATAACTTGATAGGTGAAATCAAAACACTTTTTGATTTCCACCCCACCTTGGCCAAGGATTTCCTCAGTCATGAAATCATTGGAATACATAGGACATCCTCTCATCTTATGATAAGTGATGAATCCTGTTTCAACATTTACAAGTCTTCATATATGATAAGGCCACGCCCAGCGATAGTTTGTTAATGACTCCATTAGAATCCAAAAAAGCACCAAAGCGTAACCAGTCAAATATAAGACTACCATGATGTCTCAAGTCTAAGGATCAATCTGCACTATTGCAACATAGAAATTCCAATTCGACATTAAACAATAACCATTAAGAATTCTATAGTGGATTAGTTCAATGTACTTATTCTTACAATAAGCACCCACATATATGCACTAGTGTCCACACACCAATGTCCATGAAACAAGACATTCTCCTGATTGAGCATGCATCATATGTGATAGTCTATCCGAGTTATTAGTGTTCCTAATAACTCTATGACTAGGAACATTTAAGATCAAGACTTATAAGGAATATGTTTCATGATCGTTATCTCTATGCACGACCATATTCCATGAGCCTATTGGATCTATGGACTTTGTCAAGTATGGATTGCAATAAATAATAATGACAACCAACAATGACAAATAAAAACATAATACCTTGCAATAATAATTGATTGAAGATAAAGAGTCACAATGTAAAATATGATCAATTACATGTAAATATAATTGGCTTGTGGGGCATAATTCTAACAATAAACATAAGTACCTATCTTCAATCTCAAACACCTTTGGTATACTCTTACCTATGTAAATCATCCTCGCCAAAGATCATTATTTTGAAATACAAGCTAAAAGATTTCGAATCAAGTAAAACAGAAAAGTATATTTCGAAACACACATTCTATATTTTGAAACAAGCTAAAATAGAAAAGTATATTTCGAAACATATATAGTAGGTTTCGAAACCTACTTAACAGAAAGGTTTATTTTGAAACATATAGCCTATATTTCAAAACCTAGTGTTCTGCCATCAATCATTGTCTTAAATTATCAAAAATTTATACGAATCACAATTCAACCCCCTCTTGGGATATATTTTCCATCATTAGGAACCAACATTTGCTATGTAATAGCAATGAAGGTCTCATACCCATAAGCATGGGGATGCATAGACAAGTACATAGGTGACCAATATTGGAGAACGTGTCACTAGACATGACTTGCTATGAGAATCCATTTTGATTATATGTTGATGGAATTCTCATACTAGATGGGTGTAACTAATCCTTGGATCTAAGGTTGTCACGGTCATCTCATAAAAAGACCGGTATACTTTGACATCATTTCGATAGGCTTAGACAAAGGCTACACGTGGGCAATCATTGGGCGTATCGTGAGGCTTATGGAGATGGGTGCATAACCAAGATGAGACTCGTATATGTATCTAAGGCACCTTCGGTGGATATTCACTTTAAATCCATGGCCATGGTGAAAGAGATCAATAAGGAGTTATTAATTCACTTTCTATTGAATGAGGATATCCAAATGACAAAAGAAAACTCATGTGATCATAATCAAGAAAACACATCACCAGACTTGAGATCACATAAGATACAATGACCAGAGTATCGAATTACACGGTAACCATGCTTGTGAAATGTTATTTACAGATTATGAATCATTCTAAGTAATTGGGTAGGCATGACACCTTGCTAGAGGTCAATCTTGTCTTATGTGTTCATACTACACATTTCTAACATATTCAGAACTCTAATGATTCATACGCAATAGGTACGATTCCTGGCTTAAACCAGAAGAGCGGACATATGGTTAAGTGAGACACTTCGGCAAGAAGTTGTGTCGTGGTAGGTTTTCACAAAAAGAGAACAAATAGACGTAATGACGTCGATATGATGAGAGGTTGTCATAAAGGAAAGAGTTTCCTAAAATAACAATTGATTAAATTAGGAAGGAGTTTTTAATTTAATAATTTTTTATTTGTTGGGGTGATAAATAGGAAATAAAATATATTTGGGCTTAAATTAATATTTGGACTAAATTAGATTTGGGTCAAATATTAAATTAAATTTTATATTTGTGCTAAATTGGATTTGGGCGAAATATTAATATTTAAATATAATATTTGAGCTAAATTAGATTTGGACCAAATACTTATTAAACTTATTATTGGATTTGTGTCACTTAATTAAGTTTCTAGTTGGACTAGGATAAACCCATTTAATTAAGTTCCTAGTTAGACAAGGATAAATGGGCCACCCATATCCGTTAGGGTTTAAGAAACCCTAAAGCTCCTCTATAAATACCCTTTAAGGGTTGCCCAAATTATGAAATTATTTTGTGTCATTTTTCAACAGTTGAAAAATAATTAGCGTTCACTTTCTCTCGTTTCTTTTGGCATCGATTTGAAACAAGATCATTCTTTTCCATCCATACACAAGTCGCAAAAAGAAGAAGGAACTAGCACTCTCATTCCGCTCTCCTCGCCAACGGACGCGTGCTGCATATCACGAGTCAGAGGCCAGACACTTGGACGGCTTGAATCTGCAAATGACTTTGAAATCTAAAGGTTAGATTTATTTTATTTTGTATGTGAATGTTTTGATTTTGACGTTGATCCAATCATCAGGATTGGGGTAAAGTTCAAAATGTTTTAATTACTCTACTTACCCCGTTGCGATCTTGCTTTACTTTCAGTGGTATCAGAGCCATCGTCGAAATCTTTCAATTCCTTACGTGTGGATTCGATTATGTTAATTTTTGTGAAATTAATAAATATTGTTGTGTTTGTATTTTTTTGGATTCTAAAACGTTTTATGTTAAAAGGGAAAAAAGATCGTGTGTGACATGAAAAGAGTGAAATGGGGATTCGGGGTGCATACGGATGCATCAGACGGTTGAAAGGCCCAGCCACGCGGGGCCCGCGCGTGCAGGGAATGGCCAGGGGCGACCCATGGGCGCGTAGGGCCCATCTTGGAGTGACAGTGTGCAGGGTGCTGCCAGGCGTGACCATGAGCGCGCAACAAGAAAAAATGGTAAGAAATCTCCCTTTGTCGCCATCATCCCCACCGGTTATCACATCAAGCTCCAACCCCACACTCATGGGCACGATCACCATGTCAAACTCCAACCCCATACTCATGGGCACGTGATTGCTCCTTAGCCCCACACACATGGGCACAATCACCGTGATAACCCCACATGAAGCCACGAAATGCCAAAACGCGTGAAAAATAGAAAAGACATGCATAGAACAAGGGAAACATGAGATGTAAGCCACAAAAAACACATATATGAAACCAAGAAGAAGCAAAAATCATGTAGGAACCACTCACCTTGACTGTTTACCTTCCGAGTGTACTGTTCACGATAGCGAGGCTGGGTTTCTTGCAGAAAACATGAGTTCCTGTAAACCAAACATCAAATGTTTCTACATAATATTGTTCTTTATGCTTTAACTTACTTTTGTGAGAAATTGCAGGGAAAACCAAGGCCACACACACTCTAAGAAGTGGGCTCATGTTCCCACACGCGTAGGATAGACTGGTGCGTGCACTGCACGCGCCGGCTATCTTCTCTGGAAACAA
This sequence comes from Diospyros lotus, assembly GCF_014633365.1. NCBI lineage: Eukaryota > Viridiplantae > Streptophyta > Magnoliopsida > Ericales > Ebenaceae > Diospyros > Diospyros lotus. Next base: position 19,333,692 of record NC_068340.1, on the reverse strand, counting down.
CGGATCGAATTTGCTGCAGTCTCAATTTTTTAGCGATTTCTCCCTTGTTTTAACTCAGATTTGACCCCCGTTTGAACCTAAGACTTCCTATTTTCCCACTCTACAGGAATATAGGCTTAGATTGGAATTACCTTGCTGTTTTCTAATATTTTTGGTCTAGATTTTGATGAAGCTTTGGAAACTTCGATAAGGCTCGTTTCTCTGCCGAATTCCTTCTTTCTTCTTGCAGAACCTCCCCTTCTTCCTCAAGAACTTATTTCTCTCCTCACAACCCCTCAACCCAACATAATTTTGGCTTAATCTTCTTGGTATGGCTTGGGATGCAATCTTTGGTCATATTTATAGATTTTTTGGCCAATCCCGTGTCACCACATGTCATTTTTATCTCCTCAATTTGTGTGCCTCATGATTATTTCTAATCGTCAGTTTAGCTAGTTCGTTTCTCTAATGACTCTGTTGCGAGTTTTCAAGAATTAAACTTTGGTCTGAAGTTTCATATATTTGCACTTTGACCCCTAAATTATTTAGAACTTTGGCTATTCATTTTTTTTCCTTATTTCAATCCCAATGTCCTTAAGAAGAGGTTTCTTGGGCCTTTTATCGACACCCAAATAGCTTTCCAATATTTTTAAGAAATTATGTCTTTTCCCAAACCTCTCTAAAATTGTATTTTTATCCTTAAATTCTCATGATTTCTTGGACATATCCTAGGCCCGCTAGTTGTGAACACTAACTTCCAAAAGTAAACCTTCAAGGTAAGTGGTTCGACACTAAACCCGATTTTATGTAAATGGTTTTATCATTTTAACATGCCTTGTTATGCTATACACCATGTAGATTGCATTTCCATGTCATGATAATGATATATGCATATGTTCACGATTATATTTTTGATCATGCATCGCATATGTTTTAGAGTACGAACAAGCATCGTTGCTCTACCACAGGTGCCCCCATACACCTCTGCCTGGTAAGGAAGTTGTAAAAATAGAGAGTGGTAATAAGGTGCAGTCGAGTCAAATGAAAGGAATGAGGACATTTTGCATCTTGCATACATGCACGAAATATGAATTTTAAATCCTTACTTAGATGATTCATCATATAATTGGACTTTGTACCTGGAATATTCAAGCGTTCTAGATGACGATGGTAGCAGAAACGAGCAAGGAAGAAGCATGTAATGGCACTTAGCAAAAGTGCATGATGTATTATTGGCTATAAGTTTATGAAGCCTATGTATTTAAGTTCTGCTACTTCAAATTCTGAATGTTTTAAGGAATGATGATATATAAACCTTATTCTTGGTTAACGTTAAAGTTTAGGTTCAATTCTTGCTTCCACTGTTGATGAATTACCTAGTCTAGCGTATATAATGTATCATGAATCTCATGCTAGCTAGGTAGATGGAAATTTTGGGAGTTTTGTGTCATGTGAAATTATTCTTGAAAGAAAAATAGCCCGTAATTTCCTAAGTTATAACACACTCGAAAAAGTGGGGTGTTACACATGTGGTTCCTTATTTCGATCGCAATGTCCTTAAGAAGAGGTTTCTTGAGCCTTTTATCGACCCCCAAACAACTTTTCAATATTTTTAAGAAATTACATCTTTTCTTGAACCTCTTTGAAATTGTATTTTTATCCTTAAATTCTCTTGATTCCTTGGACATATCCTACTACCTCAACTGCACGAGTTTCATAAAAATCTCGGGTATTACAAATATAATGATGAGTAGAGTCTTGAACCCACAAGGATTAGCTATTAACTCTTACTTTAATCACGCTTCACTTTAACAAATCTCCTAGACAATTATAAGGCTATTAACAGCTAGTTCTATACTAACTAGAACTTATTAGTGAACTATGGACACACAAAAGCAATTCTTCAGATTTCAAAACTTAATAATCTATAGCACCAGGGTTCATGAATTATATGACTTAATCCTTCATTACTCGAGTTTGCCACTTCTTACCCTAGGTTGAAAATCAATGATCCTACGTCAACTAGAAGCCTTTTCTCGATGGTCATTCAATTATATGCTTTCATATGAGATTAATTATCTCTAATCAACCTACGAATATATGAGCATGCATTCACTCTAACAGATCATCTCATAATGATTTCACAAGGCATAATATTATCTCTATCTATTATAGGACCTTATGTTGTTTATTACCGTGTGCTAATTTATATTAAATATCTCGAAAGAAATATAAATGAAAAACACATTTTAATGGAGATCAAACATTAAAAAAAAATCAAAGTATAATAAACAATCAACCCAGAAGACAAGATCACAGCAAAAACGAGTAACTTCAAATTAAACCAACAAGAAATGAGGTTTCATTATTAACCCTAGTTACAAAAAGCCTACTAGACATGAATTCAACATATAGAAGAATAATTGAGTTAGAATTCATGATCTGGGATATGAGAAAGAAAAGAGAAATACAACCAATCTATTCAGTTTCTATAAAAAAAGTCTTCTTTCTTTCTTCGACTTGATTTTGTCTCTTCAATCCATGGCTCCCTTTGAGTTGTGAAGAATAGGTCTTTATATAATATTCTTTTGGTCTTTAGATATGTGCACTAGAAAGACATCCATTCTTATTCAATTTGGAAGAAAATGGGCCCAAAATGCACTCTTCGGCTAAGCTTTGTGCCCTACTGTGGTATACTTGCCATAAGAAGACTGTGAGCTCCAGTGGGGACTTCCAACCACGGTCATACCATGATATGCATGCCGCAACAGGACCGTGAGCTGCAACAAGCTTCTCCCACAACAGTCCTATCGTGGTATGCATGCCGTAGTAGGCTGTGAGGTTTTCTTACTCGAACTCCCAATAATTCAACTTCCACGTTTTGCTCTTAAAGCTCTGTGATTTCATTAAAATTAACCCCCAAAAGGTATCCAACCATGCCTTCACTGCCTGGTTCAACTCCAATCAGGCACCAAAATCATTATTTCTACTCTAAGTTCATTTCAAATAAGCTTTGCACCTACATAAACAAATATTAACCCAAATTAGGTAGCAATCCGCCCACTAAATGAATAACTGCTATGTTTATAGGCCTAAATAAGTGTGTAAAAGACATTTATCAATTATCTTAAGGAGTGTGGTATTGTTTCACAATTAAGTTCCATCTATTCACCACAATTGAATGATGTGGCTAAATGTAGAAACCAAACCCTATTGGACATGGTACGTTCTATGATTAGCTACAGAGATTTGCCAATTTCGTTGTGGGGTTATGCCATTATTATAGTGATTTATTTATCAAATCGAGTACTAACTAAATCTGTTTCAACCATGCCACATGAGATATGGGAAACCACCGAGTCTTAAACATGTTAGGATTTATGGTTGTCATGTTTATGTTAAAAGGTTGAAAATAGAGAAGCTGGAACTAAGATCTAAGAAATGACGTTTTGTGGGATATTCTAAAGATAGTTTAGGGTATTATGTCTATTTTCCAACTGATCCACAAGTTGTGATCGCTAAACATATAATCTTCTTGGAAGAAACGTTCATCTAAGATGGTGGTTGTTGAGTGTAGATTTTGATGATTGATGATTGGCATGTGTGAATGTGAATGTTCATTTATATTTTATGTACTAACAAACCATGAAGACTTCATAAGGCTTACAAAGCTACTCTCTAGTGATTTCTTGACACAAGTTATATATGGAAACTTCTTATATTGATATAGAGATTTCATTATATATGGAAACAAGTTTTTAGAGAGCTTTCTAGAAATTTGAGTATTTGAGCTATGTATGGAAAGTTCTTCTTGGAATGGAAAGTCTAGAAGATATATATATATATATATGGAATCCTTGTTGGGAAGTTCAAAAGATCTATATGGAAGTTTTTGAGGAGATTGGAGTAGTCCACTATATGGAGTTGCCATATATGTAACTTGGCGACATGGCATTGTTAACATAGCATTTTGATGACATGGCAGCCACGTGGAGCACACTCATCAAGGCTACATCATCTCGTTGGTCTAGATATGGTAAGAGAATCATGGAGTAAATTTAAAGGTTCCTAAAAGCTCATCTACTCAGTTAAATATGGAAGATTTGTTTTGAATTGCATTCAAATGGAGAAGTTAAAGATTCAGCATTATTGTTCAACATTAACGGAGGAAATTAAGGTTTGAAAATTAAACCTTGATTGATATTGCTTTCCTTTATTGTTGATTCTCTCTCATTAAAATGATATGGAGGCTCAAATCATGGAATCAAGTATCCTACTAATTATGGCAAATTGATATCTTCATTATGGGAGAATATTCAAAGGATATCTTGCATATATTCAGCTACACAAATTGATTCTCTACTTGTCAACATTTTTTAGTATGGAAACTTGATCAATTAAGGGATTTTGAAGTTATAATTGATATATTCATTGTTGGACAAATTTGCTTCATTATTTGGTTGGATTTTACACCATTTGGAGGTTTAAATTCAAATTTCAAATTAGCTATGCTTGTTATGGAAGCTAAGGGGCCAATTGCACAATCAAAGGAGTTTGAAGATCAACTAGAAGTCAGAATTGATCATTTGTTATTTAATTTCAATTTTGCAAGAATTATGAAGGGTTTGGATGATATTTTTAATCCTTGAAATTAGCCATGCATTATTGGAATTGATTTTCTCATTCAAGGCTGATTGGAGATCTACAAAAGTTAAAGGTCTTGAAGATCAATCAAGTTAGCTGATTATGGAAGGTAAATCAAAAATTCAAAATGAAGGGCTAAGATTGGCTTGAAGACTTGACACATGGAGGGCTGAGATTGATCAAGGAAAGCCAACTCTAACACTATATAAAAGGATCTCTTGAAGGCTTTGGTACAACTTTTGGAAGCCCAATTATTTTCTACATCATTGGCCAAGATTTTCATTCTCTCTAAGTCTTTTCTTTTCCTCTATCTTCTTGAGAGAAAACTAAGAGAGTTCTCTACACTTTATTGTATTATTTTTGAGTGAACCCTATTTCTCAATCCCTACTATTCTTGTATCTTGTAAAGAGCGTACAAAATCCAAACTAGTGAGTGTGAGACTCCAGAAATAGCTTGGTGGTGGTGAAGCCAAGTGAAGGCTTCGGTGGTTGTATCAAAAGTTTCATATAGTGGATTTGGTTAAAAATCCTAAGGAAGGAAATCCTTAGGTAGTGGATGTAAGCCATAAGGGCCGAACCACTATACATCGCTATGTTCTTCTTCTCTTCACTCTTTACTTATTCTTGCTTGATTATACTTGTTTGTTTTTGGTATTATATTCTGTTTTGCTTTAACTGATCATTCTTTATTTAAAGTCTTGTTATTGTGTGCATTCAAATCACATGTTTCCACCAAGTTGTAATTTGAAGAGTATATTGGATCTAAGCACATACTAGCACAGCTGGCGGATATCATATTATCCATCTAGTATTTAAGTGCTCCCGTACTCTCAACTACAATTTTGGTTTGTATTAAATTTGTTTTCTCATATATATACGTGCATAAGTTTTGCATTAGAATTTTTAAAAGGTGTCAATTCACCCCCCCTCTTGACTAGGTTAGAACTCAACAGGTGGTATGGGTAAGAAAAAAGATTTGGAAAATGAGCTTTTGGTCTATAAATACCTAATCAAATTACTAAGCAAGGTGAGACAAGTTGGGTTATCAATCCACAAGTTCCTCGTAGATCGGGTAGAGTATCCCATCATCTAGATCATTGGTATGGACTAACAAATGAGGAGATGCAAGAATTGTTCTTGTATAGTGTAACATCTCGCATCGAGATATAGGAAGGACTTGATCAACTTACCCTGATGGGCCTACACGAACTTCCTAGGGGTCATCCATTATATATACTAGCTTCTCTAGAGTCCCTACTTAAGCCTAACCTTGGGCTCTCGGGGTATTATATATAAGGATAGTGATCAATTGGTTGATCCAACTACCTATGAGGAGACGATATGTGATATCGATTCCTTAAAGTAGCAAATAGTTATGGAATCAGAAATGGAGTCTATGTACTCTAACTAGGTCTGGACCTTAGTAGATCTACCTGAAGGAATTATTCGTATAGGCTTTAAATGGATTTTCAAGAGAAAGATCGGTGCTGATGGGCAAGTTCAAAAATATAAGGCTCGATTGGTAGCTAAAGGATACCGTTAGTGTTAAGAAGTTAACTATGACAAGACATTTTCACCAGTCGCAATGCTAAAATCCATCAAGATGATGTTATGTAATACCCTAAGAGCCCAAGGTCAGGTCAAAGAAGGGACTCTAGAGAAGCTAGTATATATCGAGAATAGTAAGGAAGGAAACACCACCAGCTGGATACCTTTTGGGCTGAATGTGGATAAAGAACTCCCGGGTTAAGCGTGCTTGAGCTAGGATAGGTCAAGGATGAGTGACCCCTGGGAAGTTCGCGTAGACCCATTAGGGTAAGTTGATTCAATCCTTCCTATCACTCGATGCGGGATGTTACATGTTAGCTATTACTACGTATTATGATTATGAGATTTAGATGATAAATGTCATGAGACTACGTTTCTTAATGGATATATTGAGGAAGAAATCTATATGGAACAGCCTTGTGGTTTTGAATTTGCGAATTCTCATCAGATATGTTTGCTGAAAAGATCTATTTATGGTCTGAAACAAGCTTTGAGGAGTTGGAACATCCATTTTGATCATGAGATCAAAGAGTTTGGTTACATGAGAAATTCGAATGAGCTATGTATATATAAGAAGGCTAGTGGGAGCTATTTAATATTCCTAATCTTATATGTGGATGATATTTTAATTATAGATAATAGTATGGACATGATTTTGTGTACTAAAGCCTAGTTGTGCAAAGTATTCTCCATGAAGGATTTGAGAAATGCTACCTATATTTTGGGAATTCGATTTTATAGGGATAGAGTCAGGAAATTGATAAGTCTTTCCCAGAACTTGTACATAGAGAAAATGCTAAAGAGGTTTAGCATGTTAAATTCCAAGAAAGGTCTTCTACTTGTCAGACTTGGAATTCATCTTTCTAAAGGTATGTCCCTAAACACTCCTAAAGAGAGAGATCATATAAGTAAGGTACCTTATGCTTTGACAGTTGGAAGCCCTATGTATACGTTGACATGTACAAGGCCTGATATTGCTTTCACAGTAAGCGTTTAGTCGATATCAGTCAGATCCTAGTGAAAATCACTGGATAGCAATGAAACATATCTTGAAGTACTTGAGAAGAACTAAAGATATGTTGCTAATTTATAGAGATGGTGATACCCATATTGATAGGTACACAAATTCAAATTTTCAATCAGATGTTGACAATTGCAAATCGACATCAAGTTTTGTTTTTCTCTTAAATGGTGGTACTGTGAACTGGAAAAGTTCCAAGCAAGAAATCACAGCAGATTTAACCACTAAAGCCGAATATGTGGTAGCATGTGATGCTGCAAAAGAAGTTGTTCAGATTCAAAAATTTGTTTTTGAAATCATAGTGGGTTCGTCCATTCTGTCATTAGTATCTTTATATTGTGACAATAATAGAGCTATTACACAGGAAAAGGAACCACGGTCTCATCAAAAGTTCAAACACATTGAACATCAATTTCACCTCATTCGAGAGATTATCGCATGTGGGGACGTGTAGTTGCAGAAGATAAATTCAACAAATAATGTAGCTGACCCATTGACAAAGGCTGTGACTCAGTCACAACTTGATTGACATCTTGAGAAGATGGGTATTCGATACCTACCGACAGTGATGTACTAGCTTCGTATATGATATAAATTAACATTAATGCAAGTAGGAAATTGTTAGTGATGTTCCCTAATGCTAGATTTAGATGACGTCTGGCGTGTGTGTAAAATAAATATGATGTATCTTTGTCTATATCTTTATTAAAAGGCAAGTTTATCATCATTCATTACTCTCACCTTTTGTTGTATAAATGAGTCATTGCATTTCCTATTTGAGAGTCTTATTCTTAAACCTATTAAGAATGTGTGATGAGATTCTCTGGTAACGAGATTTTTTAAATATTCATAGTCCTTAGATTTAGGGGTGTTTAAAAAACTGGCTCACCACGAAAACTAGTCGAACTGCACCGCACCATGTGGTTTTTTGGGTGAGCGATTTGGCATAGTTTGTGATTTGGAAATTTCGCAGTTCGGTTCAAAATCGAATCGCCTGAGTAATATTTTAATAATAAAAATTAAAAAATAAATGATAAAATATAAAAAAGATGTGCCTATGTATATATTGTTTCATTTGATATATATCCTGTCTATTGAATTTCTGAGTTCTGTTATGAAAGTATCTTATTTTAATAGGAAATAACAGAGTCATTTGATTTTTGGGGTACTCTAGAAGGTGATTTGGTGTATCCTGCTGGGTGCATGCTGGATTGTGAAAACCAAACCGCGAAACCAAACCACGTAAAACTGTGAAAACTAAGCATTCAACAAACCATGGAAACCGCTAGGAATCACACCCAAAATACAGTGCAGTTTGGTGCAATTTTCACTCACCAAACCTGATTGTGCGGTTTGGCATATTAAAAATGTTAAAAATCAGCCAAACTGAACCGTGCACATCCATACTTAGATTGATTGGATGAGGACTCTGATTAATCGAGTATGGACTAACACGATATTTACTACCTTGATTAGTATGACATGGGGATGTCTCTAGTAAACTCATGGCATTATGGATAATGATCTTGTCATCGAGTTGCGATGGTGTAATTGATCTTTAAACCTGAACTAACACAATTGTGCAGGATTTGCTAATGCGTCGAACCATCCAATTGCAAGGTGGGAACGTTCATCTATATGGTTTCGGATTGCTGGTGCATGGAGGTAAGTGCTTAGGGATAGGATATGTCACCCTCATTCTTATTGGTGAGGCGAACGTCCTATGTGGTATACTATTAATGTGATGGGAAAGTCCTTGGCCATGGCAGTATGATTAATCAGAAAGTGTTTCCTGGGATGCTATCTAGTCATGCTGATAAGATCTGACACATAGCAACTGAGTTTGTGAGTTTGACATACCATGACTCTTGCTCAGTCGGGACGTTGAATGTCATCTAGTCATGCTGATAAGATCTAACACTATAATTGTTAACTATAATAAGCTCACTTAAAGTTTGACTTTATTGCCTACTATATTGTGTTGGATCGCTGTTAGGCGCTTCCCAGCATCTTTCAGAACATTATCAGAACATAAAGAGATTCTCGTGACACGTTGAGGTTAAAATTCGGCTGGCATCAAAAGAGTTTTGGCATTATCTAATTGCTATTAGGCAGTGAACCTAGAAAGTCACACATCATATAGCTCACCATCTGGTATCAACACTGTGCACCTGTTATGTCTCAGACATCATTAATAATTAATGGTGTTTTTGGACATGTCATTAAGTGTTAATGACTCGGTTTGTTAAAAGTTAATAAGCCGATTGTGATTTCTTCAGAAATAATGCTCAGACTTGACTACTTTATTTAGACAATCGACTACCTTGATGTTGCCTCAGCCAAGTTAGTGCCTTATATGTGGCACAAAATTTGAGGGGGTGATGATGATTTGAGAGGTAGAAATTGGGAGGATTTGAGGAGGAATTACAGAGGTTGTTTTTAGTTGCATCCTCTATTCTTCTTCTGTTTGTACTTCAAGAAAATTACAACAGTGTAATTGTTACGCACAAGAATATTTTGGATAGTCTAGGGAGACAGATGAATGAACATCCTCTAGCTAGCATGGGGTAAGGACTGTGACGTGGTACTGAGTAGCTTGCTAGGTATGGACAAACTAGGGCCTCCACGTGGTGAAGAGGATTCGGTCTCAGTGTAGAAATAGTTTCTACACCCACTTGATATCAAGCTACAGGTATGTGATTTAGGGTGTGTTTAATAGCATGGAAATTCCATAAAAAATGTCCCATCTAAGGAATCGGATTCCATCTTTATTGTTTTACACACTACATTTTTCATGGAATTGAATTCCATGGTACAACCATTAAAGCATCATTTGACCTCTTTTTCACAAAAAATTCCATCTAAGGGGGAGGTGGTTTTTGTTTTCCATGCAAGTTGAAAAATAGTTTATTTTCCAACTAAATGCTATCAAACACACCCTTATTATATTTCATATGAGGAAATATCGTATTTCTTAAATATTCAAGCTGAGTATGGTGTGAATTAATATTCCACTGTGTATGTTTGATATGAAAAAAAAATTAAATTTACCTACACCATCATACATGTATTCCAACAGTTACTTGGTGACCCAAGATGTATCTTAATCCTAGTTATGTTCAAAATTTGTTAATAGTAAAGAACTAATTAAATAATCAATTTGATGATGCAAAGAATTAACTACCAATACACTTTTCAGAAACACAATCGGTGAGTGGATCACATCTTGTTCAAGAGTAACCATTGGGTCAATGAACCATGCAAAAAAAAAGTTAATGAGGACTACCCCGAACCTTGTTTGGACAATCACTCCAAAATCTAAGTCAAATAGAGAGTTAGGATAGAGTATGTGAAAAGTAGCTAGGCTAGAGAATGCTTACTGCTTGGAAAGATCCTCCTTTATTTATATTTATTCGGGTGAATCCTTTGTTGGAGATAATATCATAGTGATTGTTATTGACTAGAAGCAATTATCTCAGTTGAAAATATTAGGAGATTTCTCTTACGGTTATAGTTATCATAATCCAACCCCTAAGTTATAGGAGAGGATTTCGGTTTAGATTAGCCTTATCCTTCATGATAATGTTTTGAGAGTCTTTGCTACTCTAATGCCAATCCATGAGGCCAAGCTAGCAAGGTTCAACCTGTTAGGCCATTAAGACTAAGCCTTGCCCAATCGATCTGCAAAGCAAAGCTTAGTCCAATTCGTTTGCAAGGTTGAGCCTAGCCAGTTTGGCATGTGCCACATGTATACATATCAGAATTCTTAATATGTGGTGTGACAAATGTTGATTCTCATTGTTTGAGAATTTGGGCATTGCTAGGTGTCATCTCATCATTACATGGTGACTTTTAAATGATAGGTGTCATCTCGTGGTTCAATAGTAACTTTTTAATTGCTAAGTGTTGGTTTCATATACAACTTACCATTAACCCCATCATTATCACAATTTTGAGAAATGGTTAAACCAAGCAAAATATATTATACTACAAAAGTAAAATAAAATATCAAAAATAATTATGAAAGTTTGTAATTCATTATAAATGAGTTTGGAAGAGGCCGATAGATGATTTAAGACAAGTTATCTAGGTGGCCTAAGAAGTCTCTTAATCCTAATTATGTCTAAAATTAATTAACAGTAAAAAAACTAATTAACTAATCAATTAAGTAACGAATTTTGGTGTGCATTGTTTGAAAATTTGGAGGTAGGTAGAATGGTGACTTCAAATTGCTAGGTGTTGTCTCATCATTTCACATTCACTTTTCAATTGCTAGGTGTCGTGAATGCAACTTTTAGTTTAACCTTGGAGTTGGGCTACCATGGAACCATGAGCACGGAACCTAAATTGAAGAGAGTTTTTCATTTTGAGAGAAGTATGTGTCAAGTAAATGAAATCCAAAGAGATAAGGAAAGCTAACTTATATTGAAGTGGAAAAGCCACCAAAGAAGTCATCGGTTAAATGAGAAGAATACATTCACCCTTATCATGCAAATCCATAAGACTAAGCTAGCAAGGCTTGCCTTGTTAGGCCCCATGAGGCTAAGATTGACCTTATTTGTTTACGAGGTTCAACTTAACCCAATTTAACATTTGTCATATGCATCAGAACCCCAAGCACATCACAATTCTTAGCTTGTTAAATAAAGAACTTTGGTGTGCTCTATTTGAGCATTTGGAGGAAACTACGTGCCATTTCATGGTTTCATGATGATTTCTATTTGGAAGATGTCATCTTGTGGTGTCATGGTGATCTTTTAATTGGTAGGTGTCAATTTTTATGCAACCTACCATCAATCCCATCTACACGGTTAATTTGAGAAATGGTTAAACTAAGTGAAATTTGTTAGATTTCAATAGTAAAATGAAATATTAAAATAATCATAAAAGTTTGTGATTCATCAAAGATGAATTTGAAAGAAATTCTGGATAAATTAAACTTAGTCACTCTGATGATCAGCTAAGTCTCTTAATCCAAATTATGTTTAAAATTTCTCAATAGTAAAAAAGTAGTTAAACAATCAATTCTTAGTGTGTTAAATGATGGATTTTGGTGTGCTTTGTCTGAGAATTTAAAGGTAATTAGAGTCATCTCATAGTTTCATGGTGATTTATAATTGTTAGGTGTCATCTCTCGATTTTATAGTGGCTTTTTAATTGATAGGTGTTGATTTTGTATGCAACTCAATACTAATGACATTTATGCAGTTAATTTGAGAAATGATTAATCTTTAAATCTCAATAGCAAAATAAAATTTAAAAAAAAACAAAAGTTTGTTATCCATCAATTAAACCTCCACAATTTGGGTGACCTAAGAAGTCTCTTAATTTTAATTATGTTTTACATTAATTAATAATTAATTAAGTAATGGATTTGTACAATCATAAAAAGAAAAAAAAAGTAATAGATTTTGGGCGTGGGTAGAATGGTGAGTTCAAAATGCTTGCCAGGTGTCGTCTCATGATTTCATTTCAGGATCACTATTCACATACTAGGTATTGTAGGTATGGTTTCACTCACAATTTAAGAAACAAATTGGGGAGAGAGAGAGATTGTGCGCGACAAAGGGTGAAGAGAGAAAAAGAGGGTTTATTGCGAAAGGAAAGCCACCAAAGATTGATCTCATCAAAGAGAAAATCCATCGAAGAAATTATCGGTTGAAGGAGAACAAGAAGACCTTTCCTCACACTCAGGTGATATTTTCCTTTTCTTTCTCTTTCTTTTTCTCTGAGATTTTGCACTACACTAGGGTTACAACCACATATGGTTGGAAGATCAGAAAGGGCTTTTTCTTTTTGGAGTCTGAAATTAAACCGCATCTAGACCTAAATCATAACCTGATTAGCGATATATGTTGAAAAAAAACATCAAACTCCATTGTGGCCCGACATCAAAAATCTGGTAAATGGTTATTAGTTTAGATTAGATTGTTATTGGTTTATGAAAATTGATGGGAAAGAGAATAGGTGAATTAATGGTTTTGCTTTGTTATATGTATGTTTTTTAGATTTTGTACCATGTTGCTTATCCATCGTGATTCATTTTTGATTGTGAAGTAGTTTATTCTACAATAATGTGCCATGAATTCTTATCTTTGAAGAAATGTTGTTACTCGAAGTAAAATGAAAAACTATTTTTGTGAAGATTCAGAAAGAACATTTCTAAAAATTGATTGAGAAATATTACTTTGCATCTAGATTCCCAGGCTTCTAAACAAATCTAGAAAAGCCTCCTCAGAGTTTTTTTCTCACAAGGAAACTTAACCAGAATCTCAACCTCATCCTGCCTTATGTCCTGAACAAAACTAGGTTATTAAAAATTTCTCTCATCCTCATAATGTCTTTTCACAACCCAATAATATTCCATAACCACCAATCGTTACTCTTTTCCAATATAATGCTAGTCTCACCCCTAAAGATGATGTTACACTTGCCAAAATAATCTCACACTTGAAACTAAAATGCCAAAGAAAAGAAGACAAAGAGAAGAAATGTTGTGGAAGCTAAAGGGGAGAATAAGCTGTGTACAAAGAAAATAAAACAGAAAGAAAAATTCCTCCTAGTTGAGGGAAAACCCAACCATTGGACCACCCTTTCCATGGTACTAACTATTGTTTTATTGAATTTGCTTTGCTAATAAACTCATAATTCTAACTTCCATCTTCATGGATTGGTATGAGATCAAAGTTTAAACAAGTTTGCAAATTTTTTACTTAAAAAGAATACTATTTTGATAAACAATTACCAAAGTAGCATTCAAACCAAGATATTTCTTAATCTAGCATACAAATTGCCATAGTAGTAGCCATAACATGCAGAGGCATAAAATCATTTATCAACCAGCGGTTCAATCAAATACTTAGTAAATTTTGCTAAGTATTGGATAATTAAGGACATGTTGAAAACCAATTTTTATTAGATTCAAACTGACAATTCAATCAAGGATTTTAAATTGAAAAAAAAACTAAGAAAAAATTACAAAAAAAAAAAAAAAATGAACCTGTTATCGAACTTGTGTACAAATAAAGAAGAAAAGGTGCTAAAAGATAACAAAATAAAGAAAAGATCAACATGTAGTTTCAATGCAAAATAGAATAACATTATATAAATTAAAATACATTTTATAAGAATATGTATGTGGATAAAGTCTATACGTGAAATCTAAGCACGTAAAATGTTATGGTGATGTGTTGTCTTCCTTTGTTGTCGATTGGGCTTCAATGCATCATCAGTAGATGGGGAGTGTTCTTTAATGTCATCTGCCTTTGATGACACAACCTTTGCCTCTGCCTAGTCCTTAGGTGCCATTGTGTCCTTGGTCCTACATTAAACCTTGTGTAGGACAATTATACATCATTTGGGGTATTTGGATGTGTCTCGCTAGCCTGTGTGTAGTGTTGTGATGGCATGGATAACCTTCCATCTCAATTGTCTCATTGGCTCCCAAGATTAGTGACAGCATGATGGTCATGATAATCTATATTCCTCATCCTTTATATTAATTAGTAGTACACAAACTTTCTTCTTAGATAATTCCTTACAAAAGTTGCTTTGGTTTTATATGAACTTTCCACTGGGGTAATTTATAGCCACTTTGATGATTTCTCATCACACACTTCAATTGCAATTTCTATGAATGTATCATATTGTATGGTGAAATACTCATTCACACCATCTCCAACCTGGAGAAATACAGCCACCATTTTAATGTCATAAAATTCCAACTAAATTCCCACTACATTTCTTGTTATGTCAAGGAGTTCCTTATACGTTCCCCCATCTTATTCTCAAGTTGGTTTTTTCACCAACATATATCATTGATCCTTTGTCAGGAATCACATAGATAATTAGGAGCAGTTGTGGTCAGGTAACATAGATTGGGAGCACTTGAATATTTTTTATAGTTAATTTATAGTTATGGTGTAGTGGGGTAAGTAGTGGAGTAGTGGTAATTGTTGTTTCAAAAACTGCTGGATAGCTTTATATATTAAGCTATGCCAGATTACCGAGATTATCAAGTAAATTATGGAAGTTTTTTCTCTCACTTTCTCCCTATAACTCTCTATTTCCCTCACTTATTCTCTTATCTTTGTCCTTAAAAGTTATCTATTTTCTATCTTCCTTTCTTATTCTTCTTGTTTGTCACTAGAAATCATAGATTAAAAACCTAGGATCTTGACAATTTGGTATCAAAGCGGTTGGTTCTCATATTGCAGCCTGCAATTACAAGTCTTGAAACTATAGCAGATGGTACCCAAATGAAGCATTCAGCTACACAAGTCAGCCAAGTTAACTCTGTTAGTGTTAGTTCCCTTAATGCTAGATTTAGATGACATCTAGCAGTTGTAATATAGGACTAATGATGTAAATCTTGCAAATGTAATAAAATATATTTTCATATTTTATGGTCATATCTTCATTCATGCCTCTCTAATCTAATTAAAATGAGCCCTTAGATTTCTTGATTAAAGTCTTATTCTTAAGTGTTAAAAATATGTGACAAAGACTTTCGAATTAAAGATTTCTTAAAGTGATTCCTAGTCCTTAGATTTCTTAGAAGATGGCTATGATTAATCTATTATGGACTAGCACATGGCTTACTACCTTTGATTAGTATGAGATACTAATGATAAAGGATGGTGAGTCCCATACCATAATCCATGAGATGGATATGGTAGACATGTGGGTAGATGTTAGTGGAACATCTACTGAATATGACGTAAGTGATAGATCATATGGTTGCAAGGATCTATGATTTGTCTCTAGCTTTGATTGCGTTACTAGTCCTTAGACTAAAGGCAACACAATTATCTTGTATGTTGATGCTTGAGATTTATCGTCACTAAGAACCACCAGGTATCGCGGTGGGAGATGCATTATGTGGTCTCTATGCAATAAGATATGAAGGTAGGTGATTGCTAATGGGATCCATTGACCTCCAGCGTGAGATGAACATCCTATGCCATTAGTGGTGGTGGTGGTTGTATAAACCCTTGGCTAAGGTGCACTTGATTTGAAAGGTGTTTCCAATGTCGAAAGAAGTTCCTATGTGTCATCTCAATCACACCATGCCAGATCTTGGCATAACTATCAAGTTAGTGTGTTTGATTAGTCCATGACTCTCACTCGATCAGGATGTTAGTCGATGAAAGGATTATAGTACATGGGAATCGGATGCCCAAATAGGTTCTCTTTAAAGTATGACTTCATTACTGGTAGGAACGCTCTAACCTAATGTTAGTTGTCACTCATGGTCTTTCGAGGTACATCGGGGAGATGGAGTGATCCTCGTTGTAGACCAAAGTGTTTGGTCAGTGTCTGTAACGCCCCGCCCTTTTTAAGGGCGTTAAATAACTTAGGAATTTCGAGAATATATTTTTTTTTCAATATAAACCATTTCCCGACAATCCCGTTTTACCTTCCCAGCATACTAAATAAGAATCAATAAGCTAAGACAGGTAATCATAATAAATGCGAAAGCTAAAATCGAAACCTGATATGGTACAAAATCGAAATCCACTTCAATCATAAAATAAGAATCCGTACAATTACATCTTCAAATACTTAATTACATGGAGACTCATCATCAAGCGATAACAACTAAATACCTCAAATGATACAATCTAATGATACCTCAAAAGTACATTAAACCATAACAATTATACATGATCATCAATATAATAATATATCCTGAATCCTCATGAAGAAGCAAATATCGGGACAACTCGCCAAACCCATCGGCCACGTCATCACGTACCGTTACGTCTCAATCATCTCCTTACCATATCTGCAAGTTCTAACTGGAACATTTGAATGTTCCAAGGGCATAACCCGATTAGAAGATGAATCTTCTAGTGAGGGTTTAAAAACATGATACATGAATGCATAATACAAATACATGAATAATTATTTGTCCTAGTGTAATTTCCCAGGCCCAACCTAGCATGGAACCCTAGGCAGAATCCCGAACCTCTACAGGATAAGTCTAACGTTGTTCCATCAATTGCCCTTAGGGAATTACGGCTACACTCTTAGGGTGACATCCCAATCATGTGCACAAATATCGATATGACAATAATATCATGCCATACAAATATCACGATTTTTCATGCAATATGACAAAATGAATCATATCTTTCATAAATATCATGCATGTATAAGAAATCATATCTTTCATAAATATCATGCATAATAAACAATTATATCATACAGGATAGGACAACTCACCTTTAGAGATAAACTCAAATTTCTCAAAAAGCGTGCATCACCTCGATATACGTGCCCGACCTCGATTTTCATGCCAACTCTCAAAAGTTACACCAATCACTTTTCCTCAAGCACATAATTCATAAAAAGCATATTTAATCACTAAATATCTCAATATTCCATTTTCTTCCTGTTTTCCTTCATTTTCTTCCATTTTGCCTTCTAAAAATCTGAATAAATACCATCGAGACTATTTTCTCAAATCTATTTCCACAACAATTCATAATATCATATGAACCTCAAAGAAAAATTACTGAACTTACCTAGATGTTGCGTTTTCATGCAAAATGAGGTTGGTTGGTGTGAAAATCGAGACATTGGGAATCCCAAACCCAGATCTTTTTGCACAAACCACGATAAAACATTTTTCTAGGAATTTAGGAAATTTTTGCACAAATTTTCAAGCACCCACGCGCCAGTCATCTTCCTCAGCGACGGTTAACCGGAGATTCTGGTTTCCGATGCCATCTTCTTCCTCATGCTTAGTCGATCCTCATGGTGCTATTTGTGCCTCGAAACGATCATTGGAAGACGTCCAAACAGCCGACCAAAGCCTCAAATCGACCATCCACCTCCCATCCCGACGACCTTCGAACACTCTTCAAACGGCCACCAAAATCTTTCAAACTTACCAAAAAGAATCTTCTCGACTTAGGGAGCAAAAGCCCCTTATTTTGGAGCTTCAATTCGTTCAAAAATGCCCTTGATTTGAGCTTCAAAGTTTTAAAAAATTTGGCTTCTTTGAGCTCTATTTATAGGCAAAAATCGAGCTTCGAAATGGCCTTGACCACCTTACCCATTGCCTTAAACGTTCCTGCTTGCCCTGGATTGACCTGGAAGCATACTCACGTGACCAAAAAAGCAAGTTATAGGGTTCGACATCGTGGCCAGCTTTCTTGGCCTAATTTCTCAAAAATTCGGCCACCCTAGTGGCCATTGTCGGCTCATCATCACTCCTTATCCATCCCCGACCACCCTCCATGCGAACCCAGTGGCTTTCGGTGACTCCTCATGGCCTGGTCAGTTTCCCCTTTGCTGCCATTTTTTAGTTTTTTGCATTTTGGCCCCCCAACTTTTGGCCTTTACCTTTTTGGCCCTTTTTAGTTAGCCTCTAAACTTTCTAATATTGCATTTAATACCCTCAAGTCCTAAAACATCAATTTGACCCTCGAAGATTCTAAGAAATTATTGTTTTGATCTCCCTTTGGCAATTTTAAAAAACTACACTTAGGCTCGAATCTTCGTTTTGGCCCTAAACCCTCTTGTTTCTTCCTGAAACCGCTGAAGGGTTATTTCTTATGAAAAACCAAATCCCCCTCAAGCTTCCATTGACTTCCCAAAAATTGCCTTCAAAGATTCGATTTTGTAGCCTAAATGGCAGCTGCATTTTAGCTGTACCAAAAATCGTTCCCGATCCGATTTCTTTTGATACCATAAATCATGCCTCAAGATGCTTATTAATGCTGCATCATTTTTATTTGATATTACGGCTTCAAGGTACTCCCTGCAGTCGATTCGGTCAATTTTTTGGGCTATTTAGGTATCAATCTTCCCCAAAATTTCATTTTTCTAATAAAACACTTATACTCAAAAAATCCCAATTTCTTGGGTATTATAGTGTCAAAGTGTCCGATGTGTCCTTGTAATGACCTGGTAATCGGTAAAAATATGTTATTGGTGTTCATTTAATTAGTGGTCGGGGTGCCTATCTTGTGGTGGTTAGAAGAATGAATGTGCCTCTGACTTTAAGGGTATCAAGAATTAAACTATCATTACG
This sequence comes from Diospyros lotus, assembly GCF_014633365.1. NCBI lineage: Eukaryota > Viridiplantae > Streptophyta > Magnoliopsida > Ericales > Ebenaceae > Diospyros > Diospyros lotus. Next base: position 19,314,457 of record NC_068340.1, on the reverse strand, counting down.
AGTTAAAGATGGAGGAATATATAATTTTAATATTTGGTGTACCCGTATGATATTAAAAAAATAAAAATAATAATAATAAGATCAAATAAGTGGAAGTTGGAAAAGGTAAGGCAAAGGCTATATATAATATATTACATGAAGACTTAGGGAGATATTGTATTTTTATATTATGTTATATGTGAGAATATTATATAAAATCTAGGAAAATGGAAGCTAAGGGAATTTGATAGAAGTTGAGAATTTGGAAGAAGTGAGCTGCCGAAATGCAAGGATTAAGTAAGTGCATATAAATATAATATTGCTATTGGGTATATATATATACATATATATTTAAGGGATGATGGTTTAATATATGGATGGATATATTATAGTATATCATAAGGAAAAAGAGAAAGTGGAAAGCAATTGAGAAATATTTGAGGGTGGTCGTACATAGGTATATGAATATATATATATATATAATATATGTATTGGGTTAAAAATGATTATATTAATAGTATATTATATATTATTGTTAGTGTAGGTGCTCTAGCCCTAATTAGATTGGGCAAATTATACACTGACATTTGTAATCATATTTCATATTGAATGAAGAGTTATTTAATTCTACAAGAAGTCGTTCTATTAGTTTCTTGTTATTAATATAATGATCGGATAAAACTAGAAAGAAGCCCATACGATGTATACTGTGATTAATCTATAAAGATGTGAGATGATGCATCACAGTTTCTCGACATCATTAAATGTCCCAAGTCATAGCAATGTCAAGAATGGACATTGACAATTGCAGTAAAACTTGTATGTGCTATGTTTTGGCTATATGATAGCAATGGGGGTTTCACACCCATAGGCATGGGGATGCCTAAACAAGTACATAGGTGACCAATGTTAGAGAACGTGTCACTAGACATAACTCACCATGAGAATCCATTTTGGTTATATGTTGATAGAATTCTCATACGAGATGGGTGTAACTAATCCTTGGACCTGAGGTTGTCACGGTCATCTCATAAGAAAACCGATATTCTTTGACATAGTTTCGATGGGCCTAGATAAAGGCTGCACGTGGATGATCGTTGGGCATATCGTGAGGCTTATGGAGATGGGTGCATAACCAAGATGGGACTCGTCTATCCCTTGATAGAGGATGATGTATCTAAGGCGCCTTCGGTGGATATTCACTTTAAATCCATGGTCATGGTGAAAGAGATCAATAAGGAGTTATTGATTCACTTTCTATTAAGTGAAGATATCCGGATGACCGAAGAAAGACTTATGTGATCATAATCAAGCAACACATTGCTAACTTGAGATCATATAGGATACATTGACGAGAGGATCGAATTACACGGTAACTATGCTCGTGAAAGGTTATTTGCGGATTATGAATCCTTCTGAATAATTGGGTAGATATGATGCCTTGTTATAGGCCAATCTTTTCTTATGTGTTCATACCGACACATTGCCAACATATTTGGGAGCCTAATGAGTCATACGCAATAGGCACGGTCACTAGCTTAAACCAGGAGAGCAGATGTATGGTTAAATGAGACACTTCGACAAGAACTTGTGCCGTCGTAGGTTTTCACGGGACAAAAACAAACAGACGTAATGGCGTCGATATGACGAGGGGTCGTCATAAAGGAAAAAGTTTCCTAAAATGACAATTGATTAAATTAGAAAAAAGTTTATAATTTAATAATTTGGGCTTAATTTAATACTTGGGCTAAATAAAGTATTTGGGCCAAATATTTTATAAATGGATTTAGGCCACTTTAATTTCTAGTTGGACTAGGATTAGCCCACATAAGGTTCTAGTTGAACTAAGATTAATGGGCTAACTCAATCCATGTCCATTAGGGTTTGGCAAACCCTAAGAGGTTGCTCCTATATAAATAGTCCTTTATGGGATGCCCAAATTAAGCTTTTATTTGTTGGTTTTCAAGAGTTGAAAATTGGTTCTTTTCTCATCCATTCATAAGCCTTGTTAGGAGAATGAGCTAGCACTCCCATTCCGCTCTCCTCGCCAACAGAAGAGTGCCGCGTATCACAAGTTATAAGCCGGATGCTTGGATGGCTCGAATCCGCAAATGACTCAAAAATCTAAAGGTTAGATTTATTTTATTATGTATGTGATTGTTTGATCTCGACGTTGATCCAATCGCCGAGATCGGGGTAAGGTTCAAATTTTTTGAACTACGTTGTTTGTCCAGTAGCGATCTTGCTTTACTTTCAATTATCTAATGGAATATATTATATATTATATTAGTATCAATGGTTGAATCAATTTCCAGCACAATGGATGCCCAAGGGACCTTTTTCTCCACAACCAATATAAAGTATACATATAATATAGTAACTCCCTCACCATTCTCCTTCTCTTGTCCATGCTCTATTTGCCCATTATACAATAGCAATAGAATATTATTTATAGTATAATATGGAAAAGGAAAGGCAACAACTTCTCCAATCTTCTACTTTTTTCTAAGGCATGTGTAGCCTATCTCATGTAAGGATAATATCTATATAAAATATATTAAGTTGATGGAAGGAAAGCTAGTAGAAGAGGAGATGGTTTCTATAATTAATCTCATAAATTGGGGGCCATGTAAAGTGAATGATGTTGTTAAGCTGAGTGGGTTTGTCATGATGGGCTCAAGGATTGAGGAGGAAACCATGGGCTTGTGGCTGGGAATTGCAGCAAAGGGATGGGCTAAGAACAAGATGGACAACTAGACTATAAATAGTGTGAAAAGAAAGGGAAATTAGAATATAAGGTAAGAAGGAAATTGGGAGAAGGCACGGAGGAAAATTAGAAGGAGTGGCAGCAACGTGAAAGACTCAGGAAGTAGGAAAAAAGATAGTGCGACAAGAAGGTAATGAGGTATTGAAATGAGGTGGCATTAATGCTAGTAGTTGTATTTAAATAATTATTGGGTTCTACTAGATTAAATAAATTTTGGGGAGTGCCGTTGTTAATCCTAATGGATTAAAATGTATTCACCAAGGAAGGCGCTGTCCATTTTTGGAATTCTGAAGTGTTCGTCAATAATTTGGAATCTGGCGTGTAAGGAAAGTTCTTATCTTCTTTTCATTTTTATTCAGCAAGTTTTTCTCATTTTTTTGCAAGTTCTTTCATGTTCCTTTTATCGTGTAATCTTTTTAACACTCTATTGCTCTTACTTCTATGATGTCTTGATTTCTTGAGTTTAGATTATGTAAACACTTGATTGTGGAAGGACTGGCTTGTATGTGGCCTATGTGGTCATTCTAGTAACTCTTTCATGGTTCTCATTTATACCTATTGAATCTCAAACAGGGTTTTGTATCACCTCATCTTCCTTTGGGAATGATGTTTTATTTTGGTAGGATTGAGGATATGCAAGGGTTTGATGTTGTCTTGCATGAATGTTACTCTCTTGTGTATGTTGCTTCAGGTAATCATGTGTTAGTTATATATGAAACATCATTACAAATATGCATGGTTGTGATGACGCATGGAGCATGAGCATGAAAAGGGTTTTAAAATGTGTTAAGGCTTCATGATGCGCCCGGCGAACGGGTTCCGCGGGATATATCCACAAAGAGAGCTTTGGCTCAAAGATGGACTTCTGTCCCATGGTCTTGGACTTCAGTCCCATAAACATGTTATGGACTTCAGTCCCATGGTTTTGGACTTCGGTACCACGGTTACGATTTTAAAGGATTGCATATGAGCATGAATGCATGTTTCTTCTTGTAATCATTTAGAGTGATATGAAGAAGTGTGGCATGAGTGCCTTAAATGTTATTCATGATTCTTATTGCCACTCGATACCCATGATTCTCATGCTCACTTTCTTTCAGTTATACTTACTAGGCTTTGTGGCTCACCTTGTTCTAACATCATTCTAGGTTGAGGAAGGGGAAGTTCAAGGATGAGTTTTGTGGTGTCAGATCCTTGTCAGTAGCTATGTGTACGGGGCTCTCCTGACTGAAAAGATCCTTGAGGTGTGCATTAATGGTTATTTGTGTGTTTATTATTGTAGAAAGAGAATGTTATTAGTGTATTGTGTGGGAATAAAGGAATTTATTTGGTTAAAAATTGGCAGTCATTACAGACTTAATTGCTACTTAGTAGTGAACCTAGAAGGTCACATGCATATCCAAGTCTAGTGGCAAACTAAGTGATGAAAGATGAAATTAATGATAGTCATTAAGTGCTAATGATGTCACAGTTAAGAGTTAACATATCAAGTTTTAAATTAATTGGAGCAATTGTCAAAAGTTAACAAGCATGCCATTAAGAGTTAATGGGGGCTTTAGTTTCATTATGAGATAATAAAAGGGCTATTAAGTGTTAATGGTGGGCTAGATGTAGATTTGCCAAAATTAGTACAGGGGACAATCTTGGTCGACCGATTCTTGGGTTCGGTCGACTAAACCATGGAAAAACTGGTTAACCACTTCCTCAAAATTGATCAATCGTTTCTTACAGCAAATGTTGCGTTTGGCACAATCTCTTGTCGTTTCTACAACGATTTTTGGACACGTAAAGGGGGAATGATGAATGGGAGGAAGGTGGGGAGGACAACATGCATCCAGCATGCCACTCCCTTGTCCCCTCTCTTTCTATCCTTATTATTTTGTCTGATTTGGAATGTTTTAGGGTTTTAGGGTTAATATATAACGCAATATGAAGAGGAATGCCCAAGCTCTAGCTGGTTGCATTTTGTCATACTATTCTTTCTCGGCTATGGGCATTTTTCTCTTTTTCCAAGGCCTTCAATCCCTTCTTAACCCAACTCCCATTTTCTCCTTGTTTCATTCATTGCTAAAGTAGCAATCCAATCCAAATAGAAAGTCTATTTGGATTTGGAACCCATTTTTCTAAACCCAACAGCTTTATTATTCCGCAAGCATCTTGGCTAGCACAAAGGCTAGCTTGCAGGACTCAACCTCTACTAGGAACATGGATCGACTAGGGCCCTTATGTTTTCAAAGGTCAGACTAGTCATCCAAGGAGCCATTCAGGAGCAGTCCAGCGAGCAACGGTTGCTGCCACGAAAGGAAGTTCAATCTCTTCATCAGAATCAGAACTGTCAATAAGGTATATGTTTATAACTCCCTATGGTTTGGTTTCAATTTGTTATGCATATGGTTGTTGATACCTAGTCTTGCAAGGTGATTCTATCTTTATTCCCATTACGTTTAATCATGTGTTGAAAATGTTTTGAAAACGGTAAACCCTTACAATGATACTCCAATAGTTGGCGTTCCTCTTCAAACTCCTTGGTGATAAGTTTGCAAACTCAAATGGAGGCACTAGAGGCTTGGGCAAGCAAAAGCTAGGGAGGAATGCAATCACTAGAAAATAAGTTGGATGCCTCTATGGAATGTTTGACTAGGAGGATGGACGATTTCCAACAAATCCTTTCTAAGATTCCACAACTAAGTTTGTGGGAGGATTTTCCACCTAAGGAGCATGGAGATCCTATCTTTGAAGGTAATGGCTCAAGTCTTAAACAAAATGAAATTCTTATAGCAGAGGTAAAACACATGAATGAATGGGAAATTATGGCTAAAATGATGAACGAGAAAAGGAAAAAAATAACTCAACTTATAATTCCTATACTCATAGTATGGTGCTGATGCCAAAATTGGAGATCCCTATGCTTGATAGAAAAAATTCTAGATGGTGCATAAGGAAATACTAGAAGTTTTTTCTAGTTTTACAAGATAGGAGATTCTCAAAAGGTTAATCTAGCTTTAGTGTATTTGAACGATGCAACTGATGCTTGGTATCAAGGTTGGGTTAAGCCTAGAAGGGAGTGTGTTTGGCAAGAATTTGTGGAAGAATTTTTGTGAGAGATTTGGGGACAAGAATATAACTGACGTAATAGAAGAATTCAATAAGTAGAAACAAATTGGAACAGTTTCAAAATATCAATCTAAGTTTGAAGAACTTAAAGTACTGATTATCATTACCAACCCTTCTCTCTCTGAGGTGTATTTTGTTTCGAGTTTTATAAGCGGCCTTAGTGAGAAACTTAGGCCAACTATGAAAATGCTGCAATTTGCAACAATTAAGCCAACAATAGGGAAGGAAAAATTCATGGAGCTAATAATGGGAGCCATATTCAAGAAGCATAAAATTCCTTACAAAGGAATTGGGTCAGGAGGAGTACATATTTCATTAGTTTCAAAGAACTTCAATTTTGGAACCACTAAAGGAAATTTTCAGCAAAAGCTACCACAAGGTCCATCATCTTCCTATCAACCTAATATGGCTAAGATTGTTACAAAAGAGGCAATTGGGACTCTATTACAAATGTGGAGAAAAATATTCTCTTGGACATCAATGCAAGAGGTAGCTATTACAATTGAAAGGAAGAAATGAGGAAGAAAAAGAATTAGCGAATGAAATAGAAGTCAATGATAATATCTCAGTTAATGAAGAGACGGGGAAATTTCATTGCATGCCTTAAAGGGTTATTCCATTAATAAGATCATAAAGGTGGAAGGCATGGAAAGGTAAAAAGTTGATGATATTGATATATAGTGGTAGTACTCACAGCTTCATTGATGAGAATACTGCCAAAAACTTGTGTTGTAAGTTGAGGAATACTTTTCTTTTCTCGGTCATAGTGGCAAATGGGAGTAAGTTGTACAACAAATCAAAGTGTGTTGACTTTTGTTGGGAAATGAAAGGGCGGGAATTTACCATTAAGTTGCAGTTATTGAAGTTAGGGGGTAATATATTATCTTAGGAGTGACTAGATGAGAACTGTCAGTCTAATTGTATTTGACTTCAATAAATCAGATGTGACCTTTGAGAAAGAAGGCAAGAAGATAGCCCTCACTAGTAGCCTAGAGACAAGATCCTGTAAATTGATTTCTAGGAAGAAATTACAAAAGTTTTTCAAGACTAAGATGACTCAATTGGCTCAAATGTTCTCAATACAAGCTATGGAAGTGGAAGATTCAGCCGAGGATGAGATCATGTAGCTGTGGAGTTTAAAAGATGTTCACCATAATGATACTCAACCCTAAACATAGGTACAAAATTTAGACTCGTTACATTTACTTTTGATTGGATTTGAGGACTTATTTATAGAGCCTAAATCCTTACCTCCCCAAAGACCATTTGATCATTCTATAACCCTCAAACCCAATTTTGTACCAATTCATATTTGTGCTTAAAAATATCCTGATATTTTACTCTTGTGTTCAGTTTTGATGATGAAAAACAAATTGATTTATACCCTAAGTCATAAGTCAAATTTATGGTTTTCAACAAAAATTAATTTCAAGTACTTTGTTAAAATGAAAACCAAGCAAATTATATTCTAATACATACATGGAGATTTGCACAAACAAGTATTATGATGAAAATCCCTAAATGATTTTCAAAAATTAGTTTTGAACCGTTGGTCAAAATGAAGGTAAAATTTTCTAAAGAAAAAGACCATCAATTGATGATGAAAATCAATTATATTTTGATAATGAAATTATTGTGTAAATGGTTATTAACTTGGTGCTCCAAATTACTTTTATATGATCTATTAAGCTTCAAAATTAAAAATAATTTCATCACGCAATCCAATATCAAAAATCTTATGATAAATTTCTTGATGACATTTGGAATATTATGTTTTTATTTGATTAAAAATATTATATCAATGAAAATAATTTTGAAGTGTAGAAAAAGTTTCAAATTGATTTTTTAGCTATTGCTACAGTAATTTTCGGTAGTTACAGTATTTTTTGGTGCTATAGTGATTTTGCTATAGTACTAGTCGACCATTTCTTACAAGCAATCGACCATTTGCTATAGTAGTAGTCGGCTATTTTTATGCGAGCTCTTGGTTGTTTGCTATCGACCGCCTCTGCATAATAAGTCGTCGACCGTTCTACACCAACCAGTTGACTGTTGTTTGAATTTTTTAGCTAACTGGTTGACCGATTACTTGAACCAGTCGACTGTTTCTTTGTAAACATCGTCCAACAGCTAGTTTTTCAGGTTCCAACAGTTATAAACGGCTAGTTTTCTTTGAAGCTTTGAAGAAGCCTATAAATATCATTTAAGAAAGCTCTTGAAACTGCCAAGAAGGAAGAATAAGTTCATTTGAGCTAATATTTGTATTTTTACTTCTCCATTCTACTTGTGCTTTCATTTTTCTCTCAAAAAACTTTGATTATCATTTGTATCATCTTTTTCAAAACTTTGCATTTATATTTGAGAGATTATTGTAACTGAGAGTTTCCACTCTTAGATCTTCTTTTCTATATCATTCTTGTATTTTCTAACTTGTGAGCTAGAGGGCTTATCGGGTTTCTGTAGAAAATTTTGTAATCCCAGAGGTATTTTCCAGAGGGCCTACCTGGTGTTGATAGAAGGTTGTAATTTCCTAACTTGTTGCTAAAAGGCCTGCTGCAATCAAGTAAGAGGTTTTTGTGGATTGATTTGAAAATTCTTAGTGATGAGCTATGGGAATGGATTAGGCTTGGTTTAAGTCGAACCACTATAAATCGCTTGTGTTCTTCTTGCATTTATTTTGATTGTCTTTCATTATTTTGACATTTTATTTCAAAACCTCCTAAGAAGTTTTAATTTTTACAAACAACCAATTCACCTGTCCCCCTTCCCCCCCCTTCTTGGGTTGTGGTGCCATTACTATACAAATCTATCATATCCCCCAATTCAGAAAACTGAAATTGAGAAATTGGTCAAAGAAATTGCTTGCTAACTCAATAATTCAATCTAGCCATAGCAAATTGCATCCCCAGTTTTATTTGTCAAAAAGAAATAGGGTACTTGGAGATTTTTGTGTTGGTTACTAACAACTTAATGTTAATACCATCAAAGAAAAATTTTCAATACCTATTATAGAAGATCTCTTAGATGAATTAAGTGGAGCTATAGTCTTTACCAAACTGGATTTAAGGGTTGGTTAACACCAAATAAGGATGAAATCATATGATATCCCTAAAACAACATTTCGAACTCATTAAGGCTTATATGAGTTCAAAGTCATGTCGTTTGGCTTGACCAATGCACCCGCTACATTTCAAGCCCTTATAAACCACATATTTAGCCATTTTTGAGAAGTCTTATACTTGTATTCGTTGATGATATCCTAGTATACAATAAATCTTTTGTCCAACACCTTGATCACCTTAGGACTACATTTGAATTCCTTTGATTCAATCAATTGTTTGTTGGACTGGGAGGTACTATGGCACACACCAAGAGGGGGGTGAATTGGTTATATTAAAATTTTAGTTTGAAACTTGAAATCCTTTTGATGGAAAATAAGAATATAATGCAAGTGAGGATTCGATAGGTGCTTGACAATAAAGAGAATTTAAGAACACAAGCACACAAGAACACCAAGAATATAGTGGTTTGGCTTAACCCAAGCCTAATCCACTACCTTAGCTTCTCACTAAGGATTTTCCAAATAATCTACTAAAACCCCCTACTTAAACTAAGTAGGTCCTCTAGTTCGTGATTAGGAAAATTACAAAACCTCCCACTCAAATGGGCCCTCTAGCTACACAAGCTAGAAAATACAAGAAATGTAATAAAGAGAGAATCTAAGAGATAAATCCCTTAGTTATAATGTCTCTCAAAGTACAAAACAAGGCTTGAATGAAATAATATAAATTTAGATCAAAGCCTTGAAGAGAGAAAAATAAAGCATAGTCGATGTAAGTAGAAACGAGTATAAAATGTAAGCTCAATTCAATTCATTCCCATCCATTAGCCTTTTCTTGATCGCCTTGATTTGTATTTGTAAGCATCCCAAGAGTCTAGCCCAAAACTAGTCATTTTGTGACCGTTGGAGAATGAAAAACTAGTCATTATGGCTTTCTGCGAAAAGAGTTAGTTGACAGAAGACAATAGATAGTCGACAAATTCATAAATAAAATAAGGCATAGTCGATAAAAGAGATGGGATAGTCAACGGAACAAAAATATGAAGAAAACTTATAACATCATACACACACATAATCGATAGAATAAATTTCATAGTCGACAGAACCATGAGGATAGTCGACAGATCAAAAAATATAGTCGACTATTCAAGGCATAGTCGACAGATGCAAGGCACATAGTTGACTATACTCTTAGAAAAACTTAACACTTAGTCGACAGATACTACAAAAAAACTTTTAAATTCATTTTCCACTATCCTAAATCATAAACAACATATATATATGTATATATTGGAAAATACTTTAATCACATACATTTGAGATTACTTAAGGCATCATTTAATTTAGAGCATTAAGATAATAAACATCATCAAAATATAATGGTTTTTCATCATCAAAACTATATCAAAGGAAAAACATCATTGTTTGTTAAAAACTCTAAGTGTACTTTTGCAAATGATCATGTGGAATATTTGGGACATATTATTTCAAGGAAAGGTGTTGGTACTGATCCAAGGAAGATTGCAACTATGGTAGAATGGACTAAACCAAATTTTGTTAAGTCACTATGGGGATTCTCAGGATTGACATGCTACTATAGGAGGTTTATTAGACATTTTGGGTTGTTAAGTAAACCTCTTATTGAGTTACTTATAAAAGAAGAATTCCAATGGAACTCTCAAGCAGAAGCAACCTTTATTGAGTTGAAAAAGATTGACACATGCACCTATTTTGGCTTTGTTGGACTTCATAAAGACTTTCATTCTAGAAACATATGCCAATGACAAGAGGGTGGGGCAGTCTTAATGTAGGAGGGTAGACCTTTGGCATTTATCAGTTAAGCTTTTTGGTCCAAAACATCTACGGCTCAGTGTTTATGATAAAGAGCTAATAGCAGTGTTAGTGGTTATGGAAAAGAATCGACATTACTTAGAAGGCAACCAGTTCATCATTAGAATCAATCATGAAAGCCTAAAGTTTCTACTATAATAAAGGTTGTATACGTAGCTACAACGAAAGGGAATGTCCAAATTATTGGGACTTGATTACATTATTCAACACCGCTAAGGAAAGAAAATATAACAATCGATGCATTATCTAGAAGATTTGAGGAAGGGAATTATGCTGCCATCATTGCAGTCGTACCCTATTGGCTACATGAGGTGACTTCTAGTTATGAAGCCTCCAATTGGACACGAGAGATTTTAACTCAACTGTCTATCAACCCAAATAGCAAGCCAGGCTATACTTTGAACAATGGCTTACTTCGATTTCGAGGAAGGATTGTGATTGGAGATGATGACTTACTCAAAGCTCAAATACTATAGTCATTACATAATTTAACTATAGGTGGTTATTTAGGAATTCGATCTACCTATCATAAGGTCAAGCAACTATTCTATTGGCCTCAACTTAAAAAGATTGTGATTGAACTCATGCTATCCTGTGTCATTTGCCAGCGTTCCAAACACAAAAATATGTCTACACCTAGTCTATTATAGTCACTAGCAATTCCAAGTCAAGCTTGGACAAGTATTTCCATGGATTTCATAGCGGGGTTACCTAAATCTAAATGGAAGGATATGATTCTGGTGGTAGTGGATAGATTTACAAAATTTGCTCACTTTTTCAACATTTTTTATCCCTTCACTGCCCAAGAAGTAACAAGGATCTTTCTAGATTCAGTGGTAAAGTTACATGGTGTTCCTCAATCTATTATGTTGTATAGGGACAAGATTTTCACTAGTCTATTCTAGTAGAAATTGTTTAAAAATTTAGGTACAGGCTTGCACAAGTCTACAGCACACCACCTTGAAATGGATGGGCAAACTGAGAGGGTAAACTAGTGTGTAGAGGCCTATCTAAGATGTGTTAGCTTCCTAAAACCAAAGAGTTGGCATCATTGGTTGGCTTTCGCTCAATGGTGGTATAATGCTAGCTACCATAGTTCATTGAAAATGTCACCCTTTGAAGCTCTTTTTGGGTTCAAACCCCACATCTTCCAATTACTATGGATTCTACTCTTCCACAGTAGTTGTTATGAATCAATATTTAAAAGATTACGAAGACTTGTTGCAACTTATTAAAAGGGAATTAGCTATTGCCTAAACAAAATGAAGCAGTATGGTGATAACAACCGGAGTGAAAGGGACTTTTGGTAGGTGATAAGGTTTATCTTCAAATCAACCATCACCAATAGAAATCTTTTTCTAATTATCGCTTTTTTGAGTCCAAAGTACTTTGGCTAATTTTCGATCCTTACTAAGGTAGGACCTGTTACTTATCACTTACAGCTCCTTCTTGACACCAACATGCATCCAGTTTTCCATGTTTCATTACTAAAGAAATCAATTAGATCATCCACTAGCATAGTCCTACTCTACCTACACTAACTTTTGAGGGAGATATCAAGGTGGAACCCTCGACAATCTTGGATAAACGAGTACTTCACAGGAACTAAGATTCCATTATCAAGTCCTCTTTCAATGGTCCCATTTACACTTAGATAACAACTTTTGGGAATGCTTGTCAGATCTTCTAGCTTAGTTTCCCCGAGTGGCTCAACTTCTTTGATTTTCTTCAAGACAAGAAAATTTTGAAGAGAAGGGAAATGTTGGGAATCAGAGAGATAATTAGGAGTTGTGGTTGGGTAATAGAGATTGGATGCAATTGGATATTATTTACAATTAATTTACAATTATAAGGTAGTGGAGAAGTACTGGAGTAGCGGTAATTGCTATTACAAAAACTACTGGATAGCTTTATATATTAAGCTATTCCAAATTACTGAGATAATCAAGTAAATTGTAGAAGTTTTTTCTCTCATTTTCTCCTTACAACTCTTTGCTTCCTTCTCTTATTCTCTTGGCTTTCTCTCTATAGTTCTCTCTTTTCTCACTTTCTTTATTGTTCTTCATGTTTGTCACTAGAAATCCTAGATTAAAAACCTAAGATCTTGACATCCTTTTTGTTTGACTACCCATCCTACGTACACAAAAACAAGCAAATCAAACAAGATTATTTCGTAGCTACAATTTCGCCTACTTATTTCATAATTTTTTTCAAATCCCTTCAATTATTACTTGTATTTTATTTGAACTCCACATTCTTAACAGGTTCCTTATTTGTTTTATTAAATTCCAGAAATTATTTGCAGATTTATTTCATATATATTATAAATGTGTATATTAAAAAATATATATCACAGACTACATCTATATTTACCCACACATTTATAATATTTTTATATTGCATATTACATATTACATATTTCTACAATAATTATTGTAATTTTACACATATTTTTTATGACTTTAATTTTACTATAACTATTTGTGCGCATTTATGTTTACACACCTTTACAAACATTTTACAGCAGTTATGATAAAATATTTTTGTATTACTTACAGATTGCAAATCCTTCTCAAACAATATTGTAGTTTTCCAAAAAATATTTGCATATTATAACATTTACATTATTTACACTTTTTTTTCCTATGGAACAAATATAAAATGGCATATACACAACCATTTTCAAACATGGTTTCTCATTTACAAACACTTAGAAACATATAGAATGAATATACACATGGTAGCATAGAAAATGACTCCTTTTGTGGGATTATTTATATGAGAAAATGCATCAACCAAAATTGGCCAATGCAACTAAATTTGGAGAACAGATAAAGTTTTTTAAGTTAACTATACTCTGAACGCACCAAAATAAGCACAAATTGTGTTTGACCTCAACTTGGCAGAATTTTGTAATCTTCTAATTCAAGGTCAGCTTGAGGTCAAATTAAACTCTGTTGAGCATGTGTGTGTACTTCACTTTTTTGAACAGCCTTTGTTTGAAAGAGATTTACCTTGGCTCATTTATTTAAATGAACGAGAACTGAGATTAAGCTTGAGCTACAACACAAAATAGAACTTTGACATTTAATCTGTGGAAGATATGAATACTGAGTCAAACTGCTGAATCCAAAAGGCCAAATAAACCAAATTTGTCCAACAACAGATAAGTTCCAAGGATCTTGATCCGATACTTTCTCTTTTTTCTTTATACAGATCCAGATGTGGGTTTTTAATAACATTATGGAAGGAGATGTCAAAATAGGCTACTTTCTGATGTTCTTTTGCATATGTGCCAGGAAATTCAAAGAAAATCACTACCTTAGGAGTGTTTATACCTTGTGAGAATGGCTAGTAACATGCAGACGGTTGGTAAGAAAATACAAGGTTCAACTTCAGACAGAATCAGTCATCTTCCTGCGAACGTGATAGATAAAATTCTAACATGCATGCCAGTTCGGGATGCAGTGAGAACAAGTATTTTGTCAAGGAAATGGAGGTATGCCTGGGTGACACTTCCCGAGCTTGTATTTGATGATAGGTTCTGCTTCGGATTGGGAAGACCACCGGCATACAATCTTTTGATGGTTGTTTATCAAGTTCTGTTGCTTCATCGTGGACCAATACTGAAGCTCAAATTATGCTTACCTATTATACCCGGAAGCCCTGAGATTGATCAGCTGCTACTTTTTGTGTCAAACAACGGTATCGAGGAACTTGTCCTTAATATAGGGGGAGATGAACTTTATAAATTGCCATCCTCAATTTTTTCATGTGAACAGCTGAAGCATTTGGAGCTAATTTTTTGTTTGTTTAAACCTCCACCTTCATTTAAAGGATTTCGCAAGCTCCTTTCCCTGGACCTTCGGAGTGTCGACATTTCTTTTGAGGTCTTCTCTAGCTTGATATCCTCTTGCCCACTACTCGAAAAGCTGAAACTTGTAGATTGCCCCAGCATCAATGACCTTGAAATTAGCGCTCCTAAGCTTAAATGCTTATTTTTTGAAGGTGAATTCATCAGTTCTATATGTTTCAAAAATTCCCCAAACCTTGCAAGAGTTTCACTTTATTGTAGGGAGTCCATGACTTGTGAAACATCTAAGTGGGACTCATTTTTTGCCGATCTACCTGTTGTTGAGTTTCTGGAGCTTGGTGACGGTTGTCTTGAGGTAACACTAAGCTTATTGTAAAAGTGATTTTTGTTTAGTTAACCTCTATTTGGGGCTGAGCTGAGCATGCCATGTTTATCTATGTTTATTTTCTTGTCCTGTTGGCAGTCAATCTTTGCAGGTGGCGTACCTAGAAGGCTTCCATCTGTTTTGAGCCATATGAAGATTCTCAAGTTGTATCTTGATCTGGATGAGGTCCCAAGCATGCTTTGCTTAGTTCGAAGCTCCCCAAACCTCAAAAAAATTGAAATTTGGGTAAATAATGACAAAGCAGTATATGTGCCTTGCGTTCATAATATATATACCTTTTCTTTCTTTAGGTTGATGATACTCAAGACTATGGTTCCTTCTTTGCAGTTACCTCCAACTTCTCATGAAATTGAATATGAAGAAAGTTTAGAAGGACCTTTAGATTTGCAAGGATGGGCGGATATCTCTTTGAATCAGCTAAAGGAAGTAGAATTGCGAGATGGCTGTTGCACCAGGTTTGAATTGGAGTTGGTTAAGCTGGTGTTAGCCAAATCGCCTATTCTGGAGAAAATGGTTATCGTGCTAGATGATTTGATCCACGGTCTAGAATCCAAGTTCTTGGAGGAGGTGAAAGGATTGAAGCCCTTATCACCTCTAGCTAAAGTCTCCTGTAAACTTCCTTCTTGGTATTAGAGTATTTTTTTTCTATATTTTCTTTATCAATTTCTAGTTGCTGAGGGCAAGAAATGCATTTTGAACCTGTCTATGTTGGAACATTCAGCCTTTGCTCTTCTTCTTCGTTAATGTTATTTATTTGCTTACATGACAATGACTGATGTGGCAAAAACTATTAAGATGGCAACTATATTAGTCACCTTATTAGGTTATGTTGGCATTTAACAGTTTTAGCAAATAATAAAGAATTAGGATGTGGTTGGAAATTTAAATAAAATTGAAGTTAGTTATTAGACCTATTATTGAAAAATTTTAAAATTCGATTTAAAATTAGAATATAAGTCAAAGTTAAGTGTGTGTGTGTGTGTGTGTGTGTGTGTGTGTGTTTAGCAATTTGCTGCTTCAGTTATATGTGTTAATTAGTTTTCTTTTTTTTTAGGGGGGGAGGGGGGTGTTGGGGTTTAAGATGAGTTCTTTGTGTCTAATTAAGAACATATGGGGGGAAATAATAATTTGCCAAAATTTGTGAATAAAAGTTTGAAAATGAACTACAACTCTTGTAGTTACTTATTAATGCATCTTATGGGCTGTGTTTCAATTCACCTATTTTCTTAACATTGTAATTGAATATCGTTGCTTAGCCATATTATTTAACAATTACAAAAATTAGTATAGGTTTTTCCCTCCAAATTTTAGCTTTGGTATTTTCAACTGCAATTCTATTGAAAATAAAAAATGTTGATTGTACCTTATTAGGTTAAATATATATATGTTTACCCTTTGTGATCAATACAATTTCTCACCTAGTTTTCAAAAAATTAAATAAAAGTCGCTATATTTAATATCTTTTTTCTCTTTGAGAATAAATGGAGTGGCACTACAAAAAAATAATCCATTTGAGACGAATTTCGAGTCGTCGGAAAAATGCTCATTGCAAAATTTAAGACAAAATTTGAGACGAATTTTTGACTTCTAAAATTTGAAATGAATTTTGAGATAGAAATTTCAGACGAATTTTTCCATCTGTAATTTGAGATGAATTTTTTCCGTCTCAAATTTTAGGCAAATTTTGAGACAATTTTTGCGCCGTCTAAAAAATGCTCATTGCAAAATTTGAGACGGATTTTTGAGATAAATTTTATTCGTCTAAAATTTGAAACTGACTTTGAGAAGGAAATTTTAGACATATTTTGAGACGGAAATTTTAGACAAATTTTAAGACGAATTTTATCCCTCTAAAATTTGAAACGGAAATTTCAAACAAATTTTGTGACGAATTTTTTCGTCTATAATTTGAGACAGATGTTTTAAACGAATTTAATCCGTCTCTAATTTGAGACAAATTTTGAGAGGATTGTTTCAAATGGATTTTGTGATGGATTTTTTTGTTTCTAATTTAAGACAAATTTTTTAGACTAGTTTTTAGAAGATTTTTTTTGTTTTCATTTTTTAATAGATAAAATCTGTCTCAAATGTAAATTCATTTATAAATAAAAATAATAATTTTCTTTCAAAATTTTAAAATTAATCGTGATAGACATAGTATATATATGCACCAATATAACAAAACAAATGAACTAAATTAAAAAATTATGCATAAATATACATTCATCATAATAAATAACATCATCCATACTAAATATACAACAATAATAATACTAACATCGTCCATGAATAGATCTATCTTGGAAACGATAAAACCTAAAATCTATCCATACTAATGGTGAATCCTCCTAATGATCCAAAGGATTCTAGGGTGGTAACAATGAAAAATGGTCCAAGACTCTATCTTCCAAGATCAACAAGCGCTAGTTTATGGGATCCACAGCTTCCCTAACCACATCTCTCCTAGCTTATCGAATCTAGTCCATGACCGAGGACGACAACAATGATGACGGTGGTTGGTAGGAATGACTAGTAGAGATGATATGGGCTTTTGATCCCATCCCATACACGCGATTCTTTTTCTTTCCACTTGCAACTTTCAACCGTAAGGATGTATCATCAATAGCTGGTTGCAATGGGTGTTCACCATCACTACCTTTCGATCGGCCACCTACCAATGCATGTGATGATGCATCCTATTGTCATGTATGAAAGTGAGCTTGCAAACATCATGGATACACAATATAATTTGCATTATCAATAGGCCAACTAAGCATAATAAAATTTAAAATACACAACTAATATATACTTACATAAGTTTTCTCGAATCTCTTATTGACAAATCCCGAATTATCTTTTTCTTTTGTGCATGGCGAGGAATAACTTAGCCTGTGTGGGTGGGCAACCAAGTTGCATAGTCTGGAAAAAAATAAGGGTGGTCATGTAACCATACTTATTTAGAAAAGTAATTAAGTGAAATGAAAATAATAAAAAAATATCAAAAATTATCGGTCTACTCTTGTGCTCGAACATAGGTATGGAGCCACACATGTGCATAGTACCTCCAACTTCTAAGGCCCTATTTTTCTTGGCCTTTTCAGACTTGTTCTTAAATTGTGAAGTATTCCAATATTTCTTTAATACTTTGAATATTGCATGAGACATCCAATTTGGTTATTCCGTTGAGTCCATTCTCACATTAAACAAAATGTCAATCATACAGTCTGAGGCTACCTTCTCAAAGTTTTTCCTTATTTAATGTTCTTTTTCCAGCTCCCAAGACCACTTCTTCTGTTATGTTAAGGCAAAGTAAAGTTTATAAAAATGTTGTAACAACATAAATAATAAAATGACACATAATGCTCTAGTTTCAAAGATTGTATACTTATTTCAAAGACTGTCTACTTATTTAAAAGCAAACACATTACCAGGAGTGATAATGCCACCAAAGACCCGCCATATACTGGCTGCAAGCAAAGGCAAAGCAATTGCCAAAAGTTTCAATGTCTCCAAAAGGTCACGGGTAGAACCACCGCCGTACCAAACATATCTCACTGCCAATGTCGAGGAAAGAGCTAAGGTCATTGCCACTTGGACTCTCTATCGAGAAAGGGAAGTTGATCAGGTTAGCATTGCAACCACTGACATCCCCGAAATGATATAAGAAAAAAATGGGATAAATTATGCCATAAACCACACAAGATATATATACACACCAGTTGTGTGCAAATTTTAGGCCAACTTCAACCCCAACATTATAAGGGGAATGACAATGAAGATGAGGACCACACATTTCAAACCTATGTTTGGGTACCATTTAGCTTGGAAGAGATCGAAAAATTCTATCAGGTAGTGGTCGAGACAGATATGCCTGACATTGAGGATTGGAATCAAGTGTCTCAATTTTGTTTCAGTGAAGAAATTCCACCACAATGGTCCCGCAACAACATGGTGATGCATAATGAGTTGAACATGAAACTGAAGATCTTTATTACATCCTCGCCTGCAATGTTGCCCCATCCTCCCACATGACGAAAATCTACCACCCGAGGATGCAATTGCTATATACACTTTCCATCAGCCATGACTTGAATTTTGATTGGTGAATATTCAATCAAATCATAACCCTTTCCTTGAGAAAAGGCGACAAGAAACGAATTTACTTTTCGTCCCTTATTTATGCATTGTGTAAGAAGGCTGGGGTTCCGATGTCCTCATCAGAGCTCAATAAAGCAAAACCAATCATTATAAACCTCTATACTATTTGTTAGTCCAATTCTCAAATTGCACAACACTGCCACATGGCTCGATTTTTTTATGAAGAGGACGAGGAAGAAGAGGTAGCGAAAATGATGGAGTAGGAAGCACAACCACAGTAAGGCTGCTACCTAGACAAAGACTAGGAGGGGTCAACTTTGGGCCTGCTTTAAAGGCCATTCAAACTCAAATGCAGCAACATCGAGAAGAGAATGCCAAAGAGTTCCAACTACAGCACGAGGGATTAGATGCGCTCCATTCTAACATGCGAGCCCAAGAGAAGACCCATACCCAGAGCATGACGCAATGATGGCAATCTTTTCCCACCTGTTGCAGCCATAGGCCCCACAACCACCACCTTCTAATGACATGTGAGCAACTCGTGTCCAGCATCACACCTTTTCTATGGGCCGTATACACTATTTCCTTTAATTTCTTTTCGATACTTTGGGATAATGTATCATTTAAGTTTGGGGGCATCTGTTGTGTTGAGAAAATCAGGGGGGAAAGAAATAAAAAAAATTTAAGAGGTATAACAATTATCATCGCATCAAAATGAAACAAGCTCGCGGCAGTGAGCCACGAGCTGGCGCGTCCATGCGCAGGAGCTCGCAACAATGTGCTGCAAGCTCGAGGCAATTTGCTAAGCCGCAAGCTCGCAGCACACAACTGCAAGAACCAGTCATGAGAACCTTGCGGCCAGTCCCCTTGTAGCTAGCTCAGCCTCGCAGCCAGCCCCGCTTTGTGGCCAAGCCTCTTGGGCTTGCCGCACGCTCGTCATGTCGCCAGCCCTAGCTGCGAGAGCCTTATGGTAAGACTGGCCTCGCAGCTAGCCTGGTCTTGCGGCCAGCCCTGCCCTGCGGCCAAGCCTTTTGGGCTAGCCACACATGCCATGTTGCAAGCCCCATCCGTGAGGGCCTTGCAGCCAGCCCGGCCTTACGACAATGCCAAAGGCCTCATGGCACCTTGCCCTTACAGCGCCGTGAGTCTTGAGGGAGGAAGCATCTTTTAGACAAGGCCAAAACTCCATTTAGCATATGCCACATGTCAGCACCAGGCACCCTTGAAAATCGCACCCTATAAATACCCAGCAACAAGACAATGAACGGGACTTTTTCAATTTCGATAAAACTTCTGACCTATTGACTGCATTTTTACTGTTTTGGTGAATAGTTGTTTTGATCCGACACTAACTTAGACATCGGAGGGTAATCACGGGAGAGGATTCCGACGAGCCTTCCAACCCATTTCTGAGAATCAATAGGGCCAAGACCTTGTGGCAAGATCTAGCGGCAAAGCCCAGACCTTGTGGTAAAACCTAGAGGCGAAACCAAGTCCTTGCGGCGAGACCTCGCGGCAAAGGTAAATCCTTATGGCTAAGCCTTGTGGCAAAGGAACTTATGGCGAAGAAACCTCGTGGCAAGATCTAGCGGCAAGGTCAAGACCTAGCAACAAAGCCAAGACCTTGTGGCAAGACCTAGCGGCGAAACCCAGACCTTGTGGCAAGACCTAGTGGTGAAACCAAGTCCTTGTGACGAGACCTCAAGGCGAAGGTAGATCCTTGTGGCAAACCCTTATGGCAAAGGAGCTTGTGGCGAAGAAGCCTTGTGGTGAAAAAGACTTGTGGCAAAGGAGCTTGTGGCAAAACCTTGTGTCGAAATGTTGTGGTAAAGGAGCTTGTGGCAAAAGAGCCTAGGGTGGAGTCCTTACGGTGAGCATCCGCAATTTATATTCATGGGCAACGCACATAACTCATTCTTTCATTTATTTATTGGTTTAAGACTCAAAAGAGATGACCAAACCATTTATGATTTATTTCTAACTCAATTTCCAACATTTTGGCAAAAAGATAGTTTTGGGTCGGGAAGAGTTAACTCTTAAAAGGCTAAGAGTCGACTCTTGGAGGGTGCAAAAGACAACTCTTGCAGTATAGACACAAAAAATTGCTGACGAACATAATTCAAAACAAGTGACCAAAACTCATTTTGCTTCAATCTAACCAATAAAAATTCCATTCCTTGAAAAGTTTTTTTTTTTTTTTTTTTTTGAGTGATTTAAACCCCAATAAGACAACAACAAGACCCAACCATTTTACAAGAAAAATTTACAATATTTACCATTAAAAAGAAGAAACCCATTTTTAACCAAAAATGATTTTTCAAGCAATGAAGGAAAGCAAAAGTGCTCAAAATGAAGAGAAGAAATCAAGGAGAACTTGCCTTGAGATACAACCCGAAGAAGAGAAAAAGCCCCTTGAAATTCGTTAGCTTGAAGCTCCAATGATAGTTAACAATGAAGGAAGAAGAATATGCAAGAAGAAGAAGAAGAAGAATAGAAAAAGAAAATGAAGGGAAGGAGAACATAAAGCCATGCACTTGAAATCTCACTTAAAACTAAATTGGAATGGGACTTGAAATCACATTTAAAATAAATTGAAATGAGACTTGAGATCACATCCAAAACTAAATTGGAATAAAGGCTCACATCTGCAACCTTTAAATCCCATATTTGCCCTTTGCTTTCTCTCATTTCTAATACATTTATTAAACTCATTTTGGTCATTTAACCATTTCATCCCTATTTAATTTAAAAATACAATATTTACACATGGGTTCAAGCCCAACTCAATAATCCAACTCACATCAATTAAGCCCAATGAATTTACTTCTCAACTTACCCCAACCCATTCCATTTGAAAATAATTAGATACACATTCTCACAAATGAGTTAGGCCTGATCCATTTAAAATGGGTCTACTTAAATTTTAACAATCCTTTACCTTGGGGCTTTTTTTTTTAACCTTGGCCCAAACTTCTTTCATTAAAACTTCAACTTATCCGACTCTAATTTTATACACATACACATACTCTAAAATTTCAACCTTTAACTTTTAAATAATGCCCTAAAATATAATGTACCAAAGTCAAATAAAATATTAATAACGATATACCCAAAAATGGGTCGTTACATATAAACTTTGTTCACATCTAGATTTACCCAGCAGTGCATCATGGAGGAAGGTCACATGTCCTTAGGAATTAATCGGGCAAAACTCGAATACCTCAGATAAATAAAAAAAATAATTTCAATTATACTATTTAATAAATTAGGGGAGAGAGGGGAATGAGTTCTTTGTGCCTATAAAGAAACCTTTAATTAATGGGTTAATCGAATACTTTCGAATTTAAAAGGGAAATAACTTGTCAAAATTTGTGAATGAAAGTTTAAAAATTAACTATAATCTCCTAGACATAGAGATTAGGATTTAGGGATTATAAAGAAATATATCTTACAACGTTTCAATTGATGCCTTCCCTATTTAGCATGGAAAGACCATATTTATGTCAAAAGAATTACATTGGAATCCCTTTTCTTGGTCAATTTTAGTTAAAAAAAAAACTAACTTCTAATAAGGGGGGAGAATATGGAAAGAAACACTGAGGGAATGTAGACTTGTAGAAAATATTTTTAAAATTTTTAACTTCAATTTTTTATTACATCTCTTATTAAAAAACACAAATTTTAATTTCCTAATTTTTTAATTTTATATTATGAATTGAAAAATATCAAAAGATATTTCTTTAAAATTTATAAAAATAAAAGCCATTAATTTTGAAAAGGCCAGTTTTGGTGTAAAATAATAGTTAAAAAATTTTAAATATATATATGAACTTGATACAAAATCTTAAATTTTACTATATTTTTAACTATATACTTAACTCTTAATTTTTCAATACTAGATCTAAATTTTCAATTTGTATGAAACATGTGCTAGCACTAGTCCATAGGTCGAAGAGATTCTTAATTAATTACTGATGTGTCTTTCTCAATTAAATAATGTGATTTTAAAAAAAAATGAATTGGACAAATAAGGTGACTTGAAAGGCTATTTTCTCAAAATCTCTTACTCACTTAATATGATAGACCAAATAAGACATTTGGGTGATCTCAATAAAAAAATTTGATACTTTTTCCTAAAGTGACTATAGATAGCATTGAAGATTATTATTTTTTAATAAAAGGGTTGTAGTGGTACAAATTAAAAGTTTTGACATAGTATTGAAAAAAATTAAAAATTTGATATATAATTAAAAATACAATAAAAAAGTGGGTATATTTTGAAAATTAATCCTTTTGTTTTATTGTGATTTTGATGGTCACATATTAAACTTTTTTAGTTGTGTTTTTTAAGCAAAATTTAAATAAATAAAAAGAATTTTAGAAATTAAAAAAATGTTTGTATTACCAAATTCAGGTTTATTTATTATATAATAGATTAAACATATCATTAGTGCATTATGAGGATAAGATCTGTCATAAATAAGGATGAGATTTGAGCGGGTGTGTAAAAACCCAATATGGAGGCTGCAATGATGCTGTTGCAGACTAACGCGGGACCAGGACCAGACTGAGGTTGGGCCATGGGAGTTGGGCTATGGAAGTTAGGCTCAGATTGGGTTGAGAGGGTTCAACTATCATTTCTTAAATATCAATCATATCTCTATAATTTTTTTTATTGAACTTTAAAAATGTTAGTGTCTAATTTACCTATATTTCTATATATACATATATATTTATTTTAACATTGGACACAATGAAAGTGTGTTTGCCACACAATAAATCCCTAGTTCCATGTCAATATATATTTTCTTTATTTTACATTTATTTAATTGCAACTACAATATATTATGAGTATGCGACATTTGATAAAATTAAGAGGGTGTTTTGGTTAGGTTTAAAAGTTAATTAATACTAATTTTAAAGTTGTTTATCAGTTTTTTAAAATTAATTAAAAGTGTTTCGAATAGTCAAATTGCTATTCAACTTTAAAGCTATTAGACTAGCATTTCAGAAAGCTTAAAGGTGTTAACTTTCGATTTTTGGAGCATTAATTAAAGTTGATGAAAAAAAGCTCAAATTGACCAAGAAAAAAATAAATATACCCTTAAATAAATTAAAAAATTCCAATCCATGACCCTGTCTTTCTCGCTAGTGTTCTTCATTATCGTTCTCGTCATGTAAAGAAACAATAGCAATAGCAATATCAACCGTTGCTTTCGTTGTTAGGAAAAGAAAAAAAAAAAACATGTTATCGCTATCTCTCTTCCCGTCTCTCATTTTCATTAGAATTTAAATCTTTTTAAATTGTCTAACTTTGATAATCTTCTTTATATATATAAAAGTAGGATAGTCTTAAAAAAAAGAAATTTCCCCCCAAAACTTGTATTAATGATTTGTAATTAATACTTATTGTATTAATAATTTACATTTTGTAATTTGAATTAATAATTTAAAATTTTCAATTGTTTTGAAATAATATATAGTAATAAAATTTTTCCCCAAAACTTGTATTAATGATTTACATTTAGTACTTATTGCATTAATAATTTACATTTTGTAATTTGCATCTTTATATATATAAAAGTAGGATAGTCTTGAAAAAAGAAATTTTCCTCCAAAACTTGCATTAATGATTTACACTTAATACTTATTGCATTAATAATTTGCATTTTGTAATTTGCATTAATAATTTAAAATTTTCAATTGCTTTGAAATAATTAGTAATAAAATTTTTCCCCAAAATTTGCATTAATGATTTGCGTTTAGTACTTATTGCATTAATAATTTATATTTTGTAATTTACATATTTATATATATAAAAGTAAGATAGTATTGAAAAAAGAAATTTCCCTCTAAAATTTGCATTAATGATTTACAATTAATACTTATTGCATTAATAATTTGCATTTTGTAATTTGCATTAATAATTTAAATCTTTCAATTGCTTTGAAATAATAAGTAGTAATAAAATTTTCCCCCAAAACTTGCATTAATGATTTGCGTTTAATACTTATTGCATTAATAATTTATATTTTGTAATTTGTATTAATAATTTAAATCTTTCAATTGTTTTGAAATAATATGTACTAATTATTGTAAAATTAATAATAAATTTTAAATATATGAGTTTTTCAATGCTAATTGTTTTGTATTAAATTTGCATGAGTTTTATGAGAAATATTAATAAACAACTTAAACTATTACTTAAGTCATAGAAAATTATCTATTTATTTAAAATATTTTTTTTATATCTTTATTCTATGTATATTTATATAATATTAAAATATAATAGTCAAATAAAGTATTTTGTCAAGTGTCAATCAATGGTGAATTTTTTCCTAAAAAATTTGCATTAAATCAAAGGTAGTGATTAATTAATTATTAATTACTTTAATAATTATATTATAGTCTTGAAAATGTGAGGTCTTAACAAATTCATAAAAAAATATTTAAGATTGTCAAATACTAGGGTTTTTCAATGCTAATTAATATTTAAGATATCACATTTTTAAGACTATGAAAAAAATCAAAATTTATTTTTTTTAAATTTTGTTATTATTAAAAAAAACTTATTCTTATTCATATTTAAGAGTTTTAATTTATATTTATAATTATAATATAATAAATAGAAAATAACGAACTTCTTTAAGTGAAAATATTATAGATTTTATAATATTTATTTATAAATAAATATAATATAATAAAAAAATTTATAAGTATATTGAATTAAAAATATTCTCTATTAGCATATTAAATAGTGAATAATTAAGTAAACTTAAATTTTTTCAACATGATTAAAGATTAAAAAAATTATAATTATCAATTTTATTAAAATTATTTAAAATAATAAATTTATTTTTTAATTTTTAAATTAAACTCTCCCATATATCACACGGATTCACCACTAGTCTCATTATAATTTCGAGTTATTTTGCCTTGGCAAAACCCATCCCATTGGCTATGGGCGTCGCTAGTGATTGGATGCTTTCTTAATTACCCTTGACCTAACTTTTTTTTTATTTTTAATTATATATATACATATAAAGTTATTAATATAAATATAATTGTTTATATAGTTTATTAAAATTTTAAAAAATTTAAAAGTAAAAATAATGAAATTCTGATAGATAATTGTCATTTGAACAGAGTTTTGTTCAGCATTAAATAATATTATAGAATAATAAAAATATATTTTCGTCCAGCAAAATGACAATTTTAGACTCTTAATGGATCTTTTTGTTTAAAAAATTTAACATCATTATAAGAATTATTATTTTCGTTTTAAAAATAATGATAACTTTTTTATTGATAAATAAAAAAATATATATATTTTACCTTTCACTATTTTTTCTCGTCTCTAATTTTAGAAAAATACATAAAAAAAAAACTTCTACCTTCATCACAAAGACAGGAGAGAGAGAGAGATCATTGCCGTAATATCATGTGGCTGCCATTCAAGAGAGAGAAAGAAGGGAACCGATGAGAGATTTCAAAAGAGAAAGAAAACAAAGAGAAAAATGATGATAAAGTACTTAAATATAAGAATAATTTAGTAATTTTTAATTTTAACGGTGTTAACTAATGACAAATAAAAAATTGTAAAATAATATTAAATCTCATGAGTGCTCATTAGATTTTCTTAAATATTAAAAATAATTTTTATAATTATTCTAAACCTAAAAAATATTATGTATAATTTTTTCAAAATAATTTTAGATAAGCATAAGATCAATGAAGACAACTGATTCTAGACACCATTATAGTATTCTACGATTAGTCTCTTTAAATTTTTTTAAAATAATTTTAGATAAGTATAAAACTAACAAAGGTACTGACTCTAGACACTTCTACATTATTCTCCGATTATGTCATTTAAATTTTTTCAAAATAATATTAAATAAATATAAGACTAACAAAGATAACTGATTCTAGACACTTTTATATTATCATATGATTAGGCCCTTCAAAGTTTTTCTTGCTTGATGATATAACAAAACGAGCCTCAAAAGACCATTTTAAGGTTACACATTAATATTTGTATTGACTGCTATTATTTCTTCTCGAAGGCTATTGATACAAAATATTTTAATATCTCTTTTAAGTGATTTTTTTTGGTTTGAATAATAGTGTGGTAGTCGATAATTGACTCGTTGATGATAAACGTAACTAAGAATATTAATTCGACAAGATTATTATAACATGAATGAGAGAGCTAACCATCTATTGCCACATTATTTCATAATAGAAAAATAATAAATATTTGGACACATAATAATTTATTTTTTTATTATTATCCGATAAATATCCACACATTCAAACACTTTTTTAGAAGCATGAGAAAAGGGAGAGAAAAAATGCCAACTGTTCTGATTTCAAAATTGGAAATACCAGAAAATGAATAAGAATGGTAATTTGAAGGCAAATAGATGTTACTAGAAAGAAGCCCACAGCAGTTCAGCCCAAATGGGCTTTAAATGGGCCAAGCCCAGGGTCCACTGGCCGATTTTTATATAAAAGGTGCACAGAGAGAGAGAGAGAGAGAGAGAGAGAGAGAGGAGCAAAGGAAGAAAGAAATAGAGTAGAGAGCGTCCAGGGAAAGGAAGTAACAGGGGTTTTCGACTGATCGGAGAGGAAAGCCAGCAAAGAAGTCGCCGGTTGAAGGAGAAGACGACGACAACGTTCAACCTTAGGTGATCTTTTCCTTCTATTTCACATTTCTTTTTCCGAGATTTTGCAACCAGAAAGTGGTGGTTTCCGGCGGTATATTCGCAGGCGACAAGTCCCGAGCGTCACTTTTCCTTACCTTTCCTTTTATTCTACTTTTCTCTTCTGTTATTGATTTTCTTCTTTCTCCGGAGCCTCACTCAGCAAACATTTTTAGGTTTCAGAAATGACGAACATGGGACTTCCATTTTAGACCCTGAAACTAGACCCGAGCCGACAGACATCAAACACTAACCCAGACCCACAACTCAATTGCTATATAACCTGAACAGAGAATCCTTATCGTGACCAAAATCAAACTCTGACCGAACAGAAACAAAATACAGAAAATAGAAATAGAATATAATAGTAACAGAAATGGAATAAGAGGGGGGGGGGGGGGGGGGGGGCGAAGAAATGAAATAAGAACGAACAGAGACTGAAAAATGAAAAGAAAAACATTATGAAATTGGTGAACTGGAAATAGTAAAGTGATGAGTTTGTTGGATTTTTACTCAAAACTGATATGGCTAAATGTAAGCGTTTAGGTCTCACTTTACGCCTAATTTAGACAGTTAGTGATTTATAAAAATTTATGTGAATCAGGTTGAGAAAAAGTGAATAACGCAACGCATAGGTCGCGCTGAGAAAGAGAACAGGTGAATGGTTTTTCTCTGGAACATGTATGCTTTTGAGAAATAAATCCCATGCATGATCTTGTACCAGGTTTCATATACACATGATTCTTGATGGAATTTGAAATTTAGTTTACCATGTGCCATGCCAAGAAATTTTACCTTTCAAGTGCTATTAGTTGAAGTAAAATGAAAACTGCATTGTGAAAGACTGAGTAAACATATTTTTGAGAACTTATTGGGAAATGTTTCTTTTGCGAATGTTGTTTCTTGATAAGGAAATTTAGAAATGTTTTGAGAAAAATGATAAGAAAGTGAGTGTTAGATGTAGATTAAAATAAATGTATTTGAGAAGCATTTTACTTAATGGTGTAAACATAAGAGAAAGGGCCATATTAGATGAAGTCTAAGGAAAAGACTCACATGTTGCAGTGGAGTCAAGGTGCCCTAGCAAATAGTGCTACTGTCCTAGTGTCTTAACAGTTAGAGGAGGAAGTCTTCCAACATATGATAGAAATGATTGGTGATCTAAAATTCATGTAGCCAACCACATATGGTGGGATTAAGGTTTGATTTGTTGTTGTTTGTGGGAGTAGTGGCCAGAAATCCATGAAGTAGATCTGTCCGCTACAATAGATTAGGATGACTGTGGTAGCTAGAGGATTGCATTTAGTTCTGAATGGTTAAGACATTCTTATTGCTACAATGTTTTGGTAATCTTAATCAAATCAGCTTAGCTAATAGTTCCAAGCACCATCCTTAGCTGACCCAAAGTACAATGTGAATCCATTGGGACTACTATCACCCAAATAGAAAGCAACTGACATTAAGAGATTGAGAAAAGATACCATAGTAGCTCCCCGAGTTGTAAGAAATATCAAGAAAGATGTTATGAGATTTTGTTATTACTTGCCCCACCATTACCTGAGAAAGCACTACAGAAGTATTACTTATAGAAGAATTCTTCAAAAATAGTTACTCTAGAAAGATTTTCTTGAAGAAGAGTTATTTGAAAAAGAATTAGGGAAAAAAGTTACTTGATAAAGATTTTCTTGAAGATGAGTTATTTGAAATAATGTTACTAGAATTTATTGAAAAAGAGCAATTTGAGGAAGAAAAGATGAGTTACTTGAGAAGGGAAGGTATTCAAGAAGAGTTATTTCAGAAAGTATGACTTGAGGAATTTCTAGAAATAAGTTATTTGAAAAAGAATGTCTTGAAAACGGAGTTACTTGAAAAAAGTTAT
This sequence comes from Diospyros lotus, assembly GCF_014633365.1. Taxonomy (NCBI): domain Eukaryota; kingdom Viridiplantae; phylum Streptophyta; class Magnoliopsida; order Ericales; family Ebenaceae; genus Diospyros; species Diospyros lotus. The sequence goes on along the minus strand of NC_068340.1, from coordinate 19,284,804 downwards.
GAGAAATATTTCTCGAAACGTAAAAAGTTGTTTTAGAAAGAATTTATTGAAAAGAAAAAGCTTTATGTGAGAAAGAATTACTTTAGAAAAGATTCATCATCAACTGCAGTTACTGCACCTTATCCTAACTAAGTTAGGATCAGTGGCTACCTTTAAAAAAACTATTTGAGTATTATATTTGAGAAAATTTATTTGAGTATGTTTCAGATGATCATGCCTGCATTAGGAAACTTGTTTAGAATGAAATGATGTTGATTTATTATCTAGGAAAGGTTTTAGATTCTCACTTATTATAATACTGCCAGTCTTCCCATACGTTAGGCTGCGAGATTATTCTTACCATTTCAGTTCAACATTGAGTCTTGGTGTAGACATCTCGAGTTAGGGATTCACTTACAGGACTTACTAGGGAAGTTTTTAAGTGTATGCTAATTTTTGTTTGCTGGGATTACATTGTTGGATTTTATAATATTTAGCTGAGACTACGTTGTGGTATTCTTTTAACATTAAATGCATATTTTGGAAAAAAAATCCAGGTTATGGTTGACGGGATATTTCTGAATTTTATTCCAGGGTTGAGCAAAGGCTTACTTGTTCCTTGGGGTCAAAGGCGCAAGCAAGGCTCACGGCCAGTCCCACTCTGGAGTTTGGTATGACATAAACTCCTTGAGATCTTGCCTATTTGAACTTTTCTATCAGTTACTTGTGATGAGGGTTACACACACACACTCCCCACAGCAGCATTTTTTCTGAAAGAAAAGTAATGATTTTGCTTGTGCTTCAAGTTAGAATTTTAGTCCAAGTTATGGAGCTGGAGTCCAGTTAGAAGGGGCAAAGCTTGTCCTAAGAAGCTTATATATGTGATACCAAAAAATTGAGGTGGGGGGGAGCAGAAATTTGGGCTTATGAAAGAGACAGGAACAAAAGTTTTTCCCCTTGAAAATGAGAATGAGGAACATTCTAATATCCTTGGAAGGCTAAAAGAAAATAAAAGAAGCAAAGAAGAAGGTTAAAAGGCAAATTTGGGAATATGAAAACCACAGAAAAAAATTTACACTGTAAAAGATAGGAAAAATATAATCCTTGGAAGGCTTTGTATCTGTCCCCTAAACATACCATATCAATCAAAGAGGAGCTATTAGCCTTCAACATTTATTGCCAAACACCCTGATAGGTACAACCTCAACAACAGAAGATCGAGTCTTAATCTCACTCTGTGAAGCTCAATTAGGCTACAGTGATTTGACTTAAAAATGACTCACCCTGAACAATCCCATAGAAAAGATTAGATCATATTCCATTCTCTACCTTGCTATTAGGCAACAGATGATCAAATGGCTGATTGAATTTTCACTTTCTTGCTCATGTAGCATTGATCTGTAATGATGTGCCTCTTCCTTAAATTATTAGTTGTGAGGATTATCTGCGCCAAGCTGCTTTGCTAACCTTAAGCTTCTAAGCATCAACAAAAAGTTGAAGAAAAGATCTTTTTTTGGTTGGCAACCATTCCAAGGAGTGTATCCGTTTCATTAGAACTAAACAACCTTAAGTCAAACAAAAATGAGCTGATGGAGAGTCAATCTCCAGCCTATTTTCTGGGTGGGAGGATCCAAAGGTATCCGTTGTGCAAGGGAAAATGAATTAGCAATAAAAGCTTCTAGATTCTTAGCAATTTTGAATAAATCTGGAAAAGCCTCCTCACAGCTTCATGCTCACAGGAAATCTCACTGATGTAGGACTGATCTGGTATTCTTAGAAGACTAACTAATTGGAGACTTATTTAGGGTTGGAAGGATGGTTTAGCTATGTACCACAAGTAACAGGTTACTAGGCAATTTATAGGTGAAATCATAGTTGTATGAGGCACAAGGCATTTTAAGGATCAAATTAGTGCTTGTGGCCTAGGCGTGAGGTGAAGCATGACCCTTAGGCACATTAGGTGCACATTTTTTCCAAAATGCTTATAAAAATACTCATACACTATTCTTTTCAATATGTACCTATGAGGAGGTATATGCAAACTCATAAACTCATAAATGACAAATAACCAACCCTATAATAGCAACTAATATTGTTGTCGGAAAACGACGAGTTTCTTTTTTAATTAGTTTCTTCTAACTACAAAATAGGTTAGAGGAAAGAAAAATTTATACTAGAACACACTGCCAGAAACATCATGGGAAAAAATTTGTTTCTTCTAATTTCTTTTGTAATTATTGGGAAGAAAAAAATATAGCAGAAAAACAGTTACAAAAAAAAAAATCAGTTTCTTTTGCAATTAGTTTCTTTTAACTTGCCAAAGAAATTAGGAGAGAAAAAAAAGTGGACACAATGAAAACATTTTTTTCTTAGCAATTAGTTTCTTCTAAATTGCAACAGAAATTAGAAGAAAGAACAAAAAAAGTAGAGTAGAACATAGTGAAAAACAATTATGGTAAAGAATTAGTTTCTGCTAAAATGCAAAAGAAATTAGAAAGAAAGAAAAATGAAGCAGCACGCAGTCATGAATAGTTCTCCAGCAAGTGAACATACACTGCCAAAGGATCTTGGAGATGAGTGGGAGATCTAGCAGACCTCCAGCTTATGCCACTATGCTTGCCTCTCACTTAGACAAGAATATGCAATCAAATAAACAAGAAATAAGATCTGAGATGACAAATGAACAAGAAATAGGGTTTTAATACACTCGTATATACAATACGTGTGCCTTGTACCTTGCATGAGGCATGCACCTCATGTGCCTAGGCAGCGCATTAAGCATGGTGCTGTGCCTCTGTGGTGAGGAAGCGTAGAGAGCTGTGCCTCTATGTGCCTCACCCTTAGGTGCACCTGACCTTTAACTATGGTAAAATATGGTGAAAAAGATGCAATTTGGGGGCTGAGAATAGGGCTGGAAGTAGTGTTATGAAAATAAAAGCTGAAATTAAAAGGTTAGGGAAGAGAGAAATATTATCTAGGCATCATACCTAGGGTTTTGGAGGCATCACACCTAAGGTTAGAATTGCATTACACAATTCAAAGAAAACATCCATGCTCAGAGAAAACTGCAGTACTTTTTCTATTCACTAATGAAAAAAGAGAGATTACAATGATATATATAGAGTTCTAGGAATTTTATTCCTACAAGGATTAGGAAATTCTTTTCCTATAGAAAACTAAACAAAAACTAAAACTATTAATAATAAAACTAGGAAAAGACTAAATAAAACACAAGCACTATAAATAAAAAACCTAACACATAATTAGAGTTAAAAAAAAGCCCTAGGAGACATTTGTAGAATGACAAAAATATCCTTCATGTATAAAAACATCAAACGTAAGCCTAATAAAAACTCCCAATAGGACTGTTCTTCATCCAAAGCATTCCAAACTAATGCTTGGACCTTAGAGGTAATTTTAGGATGCCTCTCGTATGTCTTTAGAGGTTGTTGCCAACTTTTTCCATCACTCATCCTCGCCCTTCCCATTTTGAACAAAACAAGCTTATCAAAATTTTTCCTCATCCTTATAATGTCTTTCAACAATCCAATAGTTCTCAACTTGTGTATAATCTCACCACTCTAATAATATTTCTTAACGATTAATCTCTGGTCTTTTCCACAACCTAATTCTAGTGTCGCCCTTGAAAATGATATTGCCTTGACTGAATAATCTCACACTTGAAACTAGATCACCAAATAAAAGAAAAGACAAGAGAAGTGGTTTTGTAGAAGCTGAAGGAGAAGCTATGTACTAGGGAAAAATAAAGACAGAAAAGTTCCCCATTTGAGCACAAACCCAGCTGATGGACCACCCTCTATGATATTAATTATTTCTTTACTGAATTTGCTTCGCTAATAAACTCATATGATGGATTGGCATGAGATTCAGTGCTAAATTTTTTACAAATATAATATTATTTTAATTAATAAATAATTACCAAAATAGCATTCAAAATATAATATTTGCTAATCTAGCATCCAAATTGCCGCAATAATAGCCATGACATGCAGAGGCATAGATATATGTCTTTATCCACAAAAAAAAAAAAAAGTTAACATATATGATATGAAAAGGAAACAAAAAACATATATAAACAAAAATCCATATAACCTAGAATGTTTCCGACACAAACAGTCATTATCTAAATAACATGCAACGCAGAACTTCACAAACACCAACAATTATTAGTTGTGCCATAACCAAATTAGGGTTTTGTATTTTGTAGTTTTTGCTTGGGCTTAATTGGTGAGTAGGTTGGGTTGGGCTCTAGTTGTTAGTTTGGTTATATAAGTATATAAAATGTAAGCATATTAATATATCAATGAAATAACAAAAACATATATAATAATTAAAAATATTTAATATTATTATATGCAGGTCAGGTTCAGGGTTGAAGTACCTATCTCCACCCTTGACCCGTACCCGCAGGGGTTTTTTAATTTTCAGTTTGTACTCACCCCAATTTTCAAGGCTATACCCTTCTCCAAGTGTATTAGATTTGTCATATCAGGTAGAAATTGCCTTCCCTATTGACTGGGACTTGGTGTATTAGTAAGAGGGGGGCCTTTAATGTCATCCTCCTGGTCCTTTGCTGCCTCCAAGTCCTTGTTCCTACCACGACCTTGTCTACCACAATGATACACAATCGGGACAGTCTTGTGTCTGCATGGCTGTGTGGAATGTTGTGAGGGCATTGATAACTCTTCCAATTCCGTTGCCTCTTCAGATCCAAGGTCACCAATGTCACGATAGTCACAATCATAATGATCTACATTCCTCACCTCTTTTGACTACTTAGAGGTGCACTAATTGTGCTCTGAAATAATGCTTGACAACTTTCCACTTGGGTAATTTGGTGCACAGGTTGTCTCGGTTTCATATTGAAGCAGATATGTACACACTTTGATGATAACTCATCACCCTTTTTAATCATTATTTCTAGAAATGTGTCATCCTATAAGGTGGAACATCATTTACCCATCTCAGCCCTGAAGAATATGGACACGGTCTTAATGTCATAACATTCCATTTAAATTCCCACTGCATGGCATTCAAATTTCCTCCTTGTCTTTTTCTTAAGAGGGTTTCTTGTTTACCAACATATTTCATGACCTGTTAACCTTTCTCCCATTGGCCATTCTAAATATTGGGTCCTTACTGTACTCATCCTTAACCCATGTACAAACAAGTAAAAATCAATCAGAAAATATTATTTCATAAAACATAATCTCCCTTATTTATTTCATAGCCTTTTCAAACCCTTTCAGTGACAAGTTTCTATATACAAATTAGTATATTATAGGTTATATATTGTTGGGAAATAAGGAGTGTATTTTCTTAGTTTTATTAGGTTTATCCGATGGGTTTGTGTCTTATTGTTTTTATCTTTCATTTGTTGGTTATTCTTGAAACAAGACTTTGAAATAATCCAATAGCTTGCTTGAATTAAATCCGAGAGTAGCAGAAATATATATATACAAACTACTGCTATATCACTTTCCTAGAAAGTAGGAAATGATTGGGTACTCTACTCCTAAAAATAGGGATAACTATCTCCTAAAACTTAGGAGATAAAGAAGATGTAAAATACAAAACATTACAACAATTATCTACTACTAACAAATATAAATTTAAATAATCTGAAGATAATCTTGAGTTCCAGCATGTTATCATGTTTCTAGAGTCCTTCTCCACTTATACTTCTAACAGAAAACTAATCTTGTCTAATACTCCCCCTCAAGCTGGAGAATAGATGGAAGTCATTTCCAGCTTGCTAATTAGAGCCTCAAAAACTGGTCTTGTAACTGCCTTTGTTAAAACATCAGCCACTTGATCATTAGATGATATATAGGTCAAGATTATTCCTCCTTCCTCAATTTCTCTTTTTATAAAATTCCTATCAATCCTCACATGTTTCATCCGGTCATGTTGCACTGGATTTTTAACAATGCTGATAGCTGATTTGCTATCACTAAATACTTTTGTTGGTTGAGATAGAGGAATCTTCAAGTCCTCCATGAGTCTTTCCGGCCAGATTACTTCACATATCCCATGAGTAATTGCTCGAAACTCGGTTTCAGCACTGCTATGAGCCATAACTGACTGCTTCTTGCTTCTCTATGTAAGAATATTCTCAAATACCTTAGTGCAATACCCTGAAGTTGAACGACTATCTTCTCTAGAACCAGCCCAGTCTGCATCTACATAGCCTTCAATGTTCCTATTTTCAGTTTTCTTGAACATTAATCCTTTTCCAGGAGTTCCCTTTAGGTATTTTAGAGCATATTGAACTGCCTTCATATGTTTTTCTGTGAGTGAATGTATATATTGGCCGATTACACTCATTGAATAGGCTATGTTTGGCCTAGTTAATGACAAGTAAATCAACCTCCCTACCAACCTTTGATACTTTTCTTTGTTCACGGGAGCATCATCACCTTTTTCTTCAAGTTTCCAGCCCTTTTCCCAGAGTGTTCTAGCTGGTTTGCAAGCTGTCATTCCGGTATCTTTCAGCAAATCCAAGGTATACTTCTATTGTGAGATGAACAAACCCTCTTTGCTTCAAGCTATCTCCATGCCTAGGAAATATCTCATAGTTCCTAGGTCTTTAACTTCAAACTTAGCCTTCAATTGCTGCTTTAGATTATCAATTTCTTGCAAATCATCACCTGTTATAATAATATCATCAACATAAACAATCAATATAGCTCTTTTTCCATTTTTGTTGAGTTTAATGAACAAAGTATGCTCGGATTGGCCTTGTATATACCATAGCTGCTTGAGGGTCATGCTGAATTTGTGAAACCAAGCCCTTGGTGACTGTTTTAAACCATAGAGTGACTTTTTCAGCTTGCACACACTGCCACTTCCAACCTTTTGCTCAAAACCGGGGGGAACCCTCATATAAATCTCTTCTTCCAAATCACCATTAAGAAAAGCATTTTTAATGTCGAATTGGAAGAGAGGCCAATCAAAATTCACAGCAATAGATAATAGTACTTGAATGGAATTTAGTTTGGCAACCGGGGTAAATGTCTCCTCATAGTCGATTCCAAAGGTTTGGGTAAAACCTTGTGCAACCAACCTAGCTTTATATCGCTCAATGCTCCCATCAGCCCTGTATTTGACTGTAAATACCCATCTACATCTAACCACTTTCTTGTTATGTGGCAATGGAACTATCTCCCATGTCTTATTTCCCACTAATGCATTCATTTCTTCCATTACAGCCATTCTCCACTTAGGATCTTCCATAGCAGCCTGAATATTTTCGGGAATATTAATGCTGTCAATCTGGGCCAAATACCCTCTGAACTGTGGAGCCAATTTCACATAGGTTACATGATTAGATATTGGGTACTTAACACATGATCTTACCCCTTTTCTCAATGCTATTGGAACAGCCCAATCTAAGCCATCTTCTTCTTTAGTATTGCTGTCACTTTCTAGTGCAGCTGTCCCCTCATTGCTACCCTTTTTTGCTGAAGGATCGGTCTTTGGAGATGGCTGGTTTTGCTTCAGTTCTATATGACCTTTAGATTTTCTTGAATAGACAAATAGAGGAGGATTTTTGGCTGCTGTAGGACTAGGTTTTTTCTTGCTTAGTATGATGAGATGACTCAAAATTTGCAGGATTTTTGGTGTTAGGTTCAGAATTTCCAGCAGGTTTAGAATTTCTAGCACCAAACAGCATGTTGTCATGAGGCAACAATGTGTTGTCATGAGGCACTAAGAATTCTCCCCCTTGAGAACACACTGGTAGATTTGGATCAAAGGAAAATAAGGGAGAAATGGGCTCATTGGAACTGTTTTGGTGGCTTGTGAGGGAATAATAGGGAAGATCTTCATAGAATGTCACATCGGTGGGAACCAAAAATTTGTGACTGGTCGGACAATAGCATTTGTAACCCTTTTGAGAGGGGGAATATCCCACAAAAATGCACTTGGTGGCTTTGGGATCCAACTTGGTCCGAGAAGGGGCATTGTTGTAAACATAGACGATGCAACCAAAAACCTTGGGAGCAATAGACAAGATGGTAGAGATGGTTGGATACATAGTACATAGAATGTTGAGAGGAGTTTGGAATTACAGATGAGAGATGGTTAATTAGGTAGGCAATAGTGAGGATTGCTTCTCCCCAATAAGAATGAGGCACATTCATAGTGATCATCATAGCTCTAGCCACTTCTAGGAGGGGTCGATTTTTTCATTCGGCCACTCCATTTTGTTGGGGTGTATATGGATAAGAGCTTTGATGAAAAATACCATGCTCGGCCAAGTAATGAGAGAGATCATTTGAAAATATTCTCGACTATTATCTGTGCGAATTATTTTGATGGAAGTTTGGAACATATTCAAAATTAATTTGTGGAATTGTTTGAATATGTTACCAGCTTCAGATTTTTCCTTCATCAAGTACACCCAACAAGTCCTAGAATGATCATCGATAAATGTAATAAACCATCTAGAACCAATGATGTTAGGGCATTTAGAGGGTCCCCAAATATCACTATGAATTAATTGGAAGGGAGTAGAAGGCTTATACATTTGAGTAGGATGATGAGATCTAGGTTGCTTAGCAAGAGTACACTGTTCACATGAAAGAAACTGCTCTTTATTACCAAACATATCAGGATATAAAGATCTAATGTAAGGAAAGCTAGGATGTCCTAAGCGTTTATGCCATAACAGGACATTGGCATTGGTTTACACTTAGAACAACTTTATTAGAAGAAAAACTAGAAGGAAAAAAAAGATCTATTGCAAGACAATAAAGGCCATCCATTACTTTAGCGTTGCCAATCATCCTCCCCGAGGCTCGATCCTGAAAAACACAATAAGAAGCGTAGAACATTACGGTGCAGTTCATATCTTTAGTGATCCGACTTACTGATAATAAAATTATATTGCAGTCCAGGAACATGTAACACAGAATTCAGCTTTAAATTAGAAATATATGCAGTCCCCATGCCCAAAACCGGTGAAGTGGTTCCGTCAGCCATAGATATATTGAGAGATAAGTCACATAAGGTATAATCAGTCGAAGACCATGCTGAATTTGTCATATGGTCTTATGCTCCCGTGTGAATCACCCATATATTCTTAGAAAGACTTTTAGAAACCAAGGAGTAGGGCTGGAAATTACCTTGCAGTGCTAGAGAAGCAGGGGCTGAGGATTAGTTTGGACGGACTGATTTGTACCTTGGTTTAGAAGCCTATACAAGGCTTGAACTTGCTCTTCTGATAGATTCAGATTGGACTTATTTTCTGTTGGAGCCTCAGCTTTATAGGCTGCTGCTTTGGGATTATCTCTCCTCGGCTGTGGCTTCCAATTTGCTGGTTTGCCATGGATTTTCCAGCAATTTTCCTTAGTATGATTGGGCCGCTTGCAATGGTCACACCATAACTTCTCCCTTGCTTGACTCTTTGCAAAAACATCCCCCTGTTTAACAGAGGCAAGAGCTGAATGCTGGTGAGGTAAGACTGAATCTGATGGGTTTTGGGGCATCACTTTTCTCCTGCCCAGGGTCCAGTGGCTGATTTGTATATAAAAGTGGTAGGGAGAGAGAGAGAGAGAGAGAGAAGCAAAGGAAGAAGAATAGAGAATAGAGAGCATGCAGCGAAAGGGAGAAGAAAGAAGAGGAGGGTTTATTGAAGGAAAGCCAAAGAAGGGTCTTTTGACTGATTGGAGAGGAAGGCCAGCAAAGAAGTCACCAGTTGAAAGAGAACATGACAACAGTCAACCTCAGGGGTGACCTTTTCCTTCTCTTTCACGTTCCTGTTTTCTGAGATTTTGCGACCAGAAAGTGGTAGTTTCTGGTGGTATCTTTGCAGACATGTTCTGAGCATCTCTTTTCCTTTCCTTTCCTTTTATTCCACTTTTCCCCTCCGTTATTGATTTCCTTCTTTCTTCAGAGCCTCACTCTGCAAACAGTTTTAGGTTTCGGAAATGAGGAACAGTGTTTTCATTTTAGACCCTAGCGGATGCACACGAAAACCTAACCCGGACCCACAACTCAATTACAATACAACCTGAAGAGAAAATCAGAATCATGACCAAAATCAAAGTCTGACCAAACAGAAACAAAATACGAAAAATGGAAATAGAAAAGAATAGTAACAGAAATGGAACAGGAAGGGTTTTTATTTTTTATTTTATTTTATTTATTTATTTATTTTTTTTTTTTGGGGGGGGGGGATGGAATAAGAAAAAAAAATAGAGATTGAAAAATGAAAAGAAAAAAATTATTAAATTTGTGAACTGGAAAATAAAATAAGTTCCTTATTTGTTTGAATAAATTCCGAAGTTAATTGCAGATTTATTTCGTTTTACAAATATTTATATTACATATCATATGTTGCACATTTGTATACATGTATATTTACATATTTAGAAATTTCTATATACAAATTAGTATACCACAGATTATATATCACTGATATGTCTATATTTATCCTCACATTTATATATATATATATATAAACCCTCACATTTATATATATATATATATATGTACACATTTATACTGGTTTATATTTTGGATTACATATTCCTACAAATTGTCTAAGCGTGGGCATAGAACCACTGTTGTTGTGTCTGGCCATGCTGTATGGATTGGCTGGTGATGTGATGGCTTGGATGCTAGTTTAGTTTGGATGCTATTTTGGTAATTATTTAGTAAATTAATATTATTTTAATAAAAAATCTGTCACCCAAATTTAAGAGCCAGAACAGTAGCAAAGAGAACCTTTAGTGAGATTATTTATTTGAGCAAATAATGTCACTATAACTGAATTTGGATAACAAATATAGTGTTTTTAGGCTAACCATACTCTAAACGTGCCAAACCTAGCAGAATCAGGGTGTTTGACCTCAGCTTGGCAGATTTTGGAACCCTAAAATTGTAGTTTAGCTTGAGGTCAAGTCAAAACACTGGTGAGCATGGTTGTACTTCAATCTTGAACCACCTTGTATCAAAGAGTTTGTCTCTGCTCATTTATCTAAATGATAATAGCACTGAGATTGAGGTCAAGTTAAAACTCAAAATTGAGGTTTGACATTTAATTTGTGTAAAATATGAATACCAAGTTATTGATTTTTTAACTCTAAAACTTTGACCAGAAAGGTAAAAAATGTGAAATCAAATAAAGGGCATACTCAATGCATGAGACTCCTCACTTTGCAAGAGTAGGGGAGGGTAGACGTGTTACACAATGTGGGATGGACCACCCAGACCTTTTTATCAAAATGAAAAAAAAAAATCAAAATTTTCACATGATTCATAAGAAGTCTACATGTTGAATAATACCTCATTTTTCTTAGTATCTCAAAATGTTGACAAATAAGTAGTAACCAAATTTCTGGATCCCAACAGCTGAAGAACCCAAATTTGTCTAAAACCACATTTAAGTTCCAAAGATCTCGCTCTTATACTTTTATCTTTTTCTTTATACTGATCTAGATTTGGTTAGTAGCTATATTATAAAAGGATATATCATAATGGGCTACTTCTTGATGTTCGTTTACTTTTGTGGCAAGAAATTCTATAAAAGCCTTGACAGAATAGCTAGTAACTTGCAGATTGGTTGTATGAAGAAAATGGAAGGATCAAGTTCAGACAGAATCAGTCACCTTCCTGCTGATGTGAAAGAAAAAATTCTAATGTGCCTGCCAATGGAGGATGCAGTGAGGACTAGCATCTTGTCTAAGAAATGGAGGCACAGCTGGGTGACACTTCCCCAGCTTGTTTTTAATGATAAGTTCTGCAGAAAAGCGAGGACAGCGCCAAAAAATGAACTTCTCATGGCTATATATCAAGTTCTATTGCATCATCGTGGACCAATATTAAAGTTTGAACTATCCATGTGCTCATTGAAAAGTTGTTCTGAGATCGATCAGTTGATACCTTTTGTGTCAAACAATGATCTCCAAGAACTCATCCTTCATATTCAGAGTGGTGAACCATATAAACTCCCATCCTCTTTTTTTTCATGTCTTCAGCTTAAACATTTGGAACTCCGTTTGTGTTCATTTAATCCTCCTCGTAGATTTGGAGGATTTAGCATGCTTCTTTCCCTAGAGCTTCAGGATGTTGCCATTACTTCTAGGGTCCTTTCTGGATTGATCCACAGTTGCCCAAGACTTGAAAAGCTGAAACTTGGAAGTTGCAAAATATTCAGTTTCAGTCACCTTGAAATTATTGCCCCAAAACTTAAATCCTTAAATTTTGATGGAAAATTCCGTTCCTTATCTTTCAAAAATACCCCGAAACTTGAAAGAGTTTCTCTTCTTTTATATGAGATCATGCCTTGGGAAAGGTACGAGGGCAGAGATTTATCCAACTGGGTGACACTATTTTCTGGTCTACCAGCTATGGAGTTTCTGGAGTTGGACTATGGTTGTCTCCAGGTAACACACAGATTATTTTAACCATGTTATTCATTTAGTTAATTTCATGTTTGGGCTTGAGGTGAGTATGCCATGTTTCTCTAATTTTGTTGTCTGCTGCCAGTTGATTTCTGCAGGTGGCATACCTGAAAGGCTTCCAACTACATTGAGTAATCTTAAGATTCTTGAGTTGTCTTTTATACGTTTTGAGCACGTGTTTGAGCTCTCAAGTATTTTCTGCTTAATTAGAAGCTCTCCGCACTTGGAAAAACTTACAATTGGGGTATAATGCAAAATTATGTTTCCTATGTTTATAATATAAATTTTCAATCTTTAGGTCCAGTCTCAAACTATAGTTCCTTCTTTGCAGGTACTTGTTGACGGAATTGAGCATGTGGAAATTGTTGCAAATTTTATAGCCGTGGAAGGATGGTCGGCTGATATCTCTTTAAATCAGCTTAAGGAAGTAGAAATGCGGGACGTGTGGGGCACAAGGGCTGAATTGGAGTTCATTAAGCTTCTATTAGGCAAATCGCCTGTCCTAGAAAAAATGGTTATTGAGACAAATGGGTTGTTGGGTCATGAAGCAGTGAAGTTCTTGAGCAAGGTGATGAGATTTAAGCGCTTATCACCTTTGGCCGAGGTCTACTATTCAGACCCAGATGAAGATTTAGACGGAGACTATTATGATCAAGATTATTAGCATTTGGATTGTGTCCGCTTTGAAGTTTGAGCAGCTACCAATGGTTTATGTGAGCTTCGAGGATGATCTTTTTGTGATGTGTTGTGCTGCCAGTTCCAAGTCCAGGCAACAGCTGCTATCCCATATCTCCTTGGTAAATTTTGCAACTTGTTGGGAATTTGGCCAAGTTATGAAATTATGTACTTATGCTTGGTGACAGCTTTGTTTTGTTTTGTTTATATTATTCTTATTACTTTGGATGATTGCTGGAAGATGTAATGCTTTTGGGACAATAAAGAAAATGTCTCTATTGTTGATCAGCTTCTATACAGTGGAGATGCTATGCTACCACCACTTTCCAGAGCTTGAATTATATGATGCTATTTTGCATTAAAGTGGTCATTTCAGCATGAACTTTCTGACTCGCGTCTTGCTTTGAGTAGAGAATTATTTGGCTCTGCATCTGGTTGTTATGATTGAATTTTCCAGATATTCATGTTGTGAGAATAAAGTTTGTAAGGATGATGATGATGATATGATTATATATGGTCATATGGGGAATATGGTTGGAGTTAGATGAGTACCAGGGATTAGGATACTTAGATCTAGTCAATTTAAGCTTGGGATTGTGTATGAATTTTAACAAATTATCAAAATATTTAGTTTATTGATTGATTACTTGAAATTATATTAGTTTTTTCTGTGTAATTATATTATTATTTAATTATTTTTAGGAGGAATGAGTTGTAACTTGTTATTTATTGATTTAATTATTCCTGTGAAATATTTATTGAATTCATAAGAAAACCTGAATTGCATTTTCAAAACACACATAAAAATAGTTTTACTGAATTTGCCGTTAATTATTTCAACTGTTGTACCTATTCACTTTTAGGAAAAAGTGAATAAAATTAATTTATTTTGGGGAATAAATAATGGATAAAAATTTGAAAATTAGCGTTCAATGAACAGGGATTATGATCAATGATCATGTTTGGCTCCCTGTCTTTTTAAGTGATTTTAAATGTTCTTTTGCTTAAAAAAAAAATCTCTCTTAAGATTACATTTAGTTTGTTGGGGTGATTATGATTTTGAATGGAAAGGGACAGCAAATGAGAATGGGATGAATCTTCCACTTTATCCCTACGTTTAATATAGGCAGGAACAAAATGATTATTTTATTCTTATTTTTATTTTGATAGAATAAAAATCTAAAAATAATCAGTTAACAAAATTAGCCTTTCACATTAACAAAATTGTCTTTTACATTATAAAAAATAAAAAAAATTATAAAATAATTTTAATTTTAGAAAATCATATAATTACCAAGTATATGTTAAAAATTTATTTATCCTTTTTAAGGAAAATATTAAATAAAAATAAATTTTATTTAATAAAATTAATTAAAGTGGTAGCATAGGTAGTTGGTTGTCGGCAGTAAACTTATATATGTGACGATATTTAATTAAAAAAAAAATGTGAGTGTAAAAATTTAATAATACCTCACATTTTCATAGAATGAGAACTTTCCATTTTGTGGTAGAACATTTCCATCTTTTTGAGGGAATTATTATTCTTTAGAAAATAGGTAATTCCATTAATTCATAATAACCAAACAGCTTTTTGTGGAAATTCTACTCCCATTCTCTTGCCTTTCATTTCATCTAACCAAACATAACCTAAAGCTTTTAAGCTAGAATTCTTTTATGTTATTTGTTGTCAATTGTAGTTATTTGATTGGTAAAAAATGAATTTATAAGTTATTAGACGTTATAAAATAACTAAAAGCATATAACTTTTTTTTTTTACAAATAATTATGCAGAGAAACAATTTTTAGGTAATAACTTAATTACTTGTTTTTTTTACAAAGTATACATGTATTAGCATAATTATGACTAGTTATATAATAAGTATGATATTTTGTTAATAAATGTGACTAACATCTATGTTTATACATATAACTATATATATATAAACATATACTATATAGTATATATACCTATGTAAAAATTTCTTAGCGAAAAAGAAAAGATATATATATATATACATACTGTAAAATATATACACACACTACAGCATTGGGAAAAAAGTGGTTGATGATGGCAATCAGGGAGAGAAGGTTGTGTCAAGAGATCAAAAAGGATAAAGGGATCGAAATAAATCGAGTGAATTGATTGTGCAATGACAATGGTGGTGGTGTTGATCGAGGAGGAGAAAAGGAAAGAGCTTAGTGGAATGCTAGTGATAGGAGCTGAGATTTGAGCAAGCGACGATGGTGGTTCCAATGGTGTGGTGGTGTCGATTAAAGAAGCAAGGTGAATATCTCAGGGACAAGATGTGAGATATGAGCAGGTAGCGATGATGGCTGTGGTGGTGGCAGTGTTGATTGGAGAAACATGCTGGTTGAAGGTAAATGGAGTTGGATGGATGGTGACAAAAATGACAAAGAAGGATTAGAGAGTTGGATGTACTTGTTAGATTTTGTTGAGGGCACATTAATCTTTTTACCGATCAACTCTAATATTTTTGAACTAGCTTAAGTGTTGCAAAAGAAAAGGATGGCCCATTGTAATTGTTGTTGTAGGAATATAACAATTAAAATTTATATGTCTAGGAATCTCATCGAACAGTCGGTAAGGCTCAATGAGAAGGAAGAGCCAGGGGTCACCAGAGGGGCTCGACTCGTTATCCGAGGAAGCAAAATGATGAAGCATTGGAAGAGCAAGAGGGATGAGTAGCGGAGAAGCAAGGATGCCTGTAGAGAGGTTTGTAAGACATAAGATAGTTAAAAGGCACGCAAGGATTTCTCCCGCTCGAGCCTTTTGATGCCTAAGTCAATACAAGTCATGAAGAAGTAAAAATATAGTGTGATGTAGTCTATTAGGGTGTGTCACATGGATAAGGTCTGTAGGTATACTGTAAAGAGGTGCACAGGTGAGCAGTATGAGTGAACTCTTCATGTAACGATCTGTTAATGGGTCTAGATGACTTGGTCGTTATTTTTGTATGTGTAGTATTTTGAGTGATTAAAAAGATTTAAATTGAAAAGTCTAAGTAAATGAAAAGGATAATAAGTGGAAGTTAAAATGGTGAATTTCTTGCTTGTTGAAAAGTCAAACTTATTAAGTGGGAAGGTGGGAGGAAGCTGGTGGCTGTATGTGTGTATATAAAAATTTACTTGGAGTATAAAATAAAAGAAAAAAAGGGGATATTATGTGTAGGTAATTATGTATACGTGTAGGGGGCAAAAAAGGGAAAAGAAAGAGAGGGAGTAGATGGTCTTTCTTTCTTCCTTATTCTTTCTGATTTTGGAGCTTCAAGGGGGTAAGAGTTGCAACAGAAAGTTCTTCTTTGGGTCCAACCATCAAAGGCAAGTTCCTACTCTTCTTCTCTTTGTTTCTTGTGCAAGTTCATTTTCTTCTTCTTTTCATAAGCAAACACTAGTTCTCTTTTCCAATCCAATGCTATTGGTTCTTTCATTTCTTTGGGAGTTTGGTGCTTGAACCCCCATTTTTTGGTTAAAATGGACATCTTTTCTTGGTTTGAAAATCTTATGGGTTTTCTTTGATTCTTGATAAGTTTAGTTGGAAGCTTTGATAGGGTTTTGGTTCACCTTATATTTTTCAAAGGAATGACTTTTTCTTCGATATAATTTAGAGTAATGCAAGATTTGTTGATTTTGCATGCATTTGTTTTGGTTTCATCTTTGTTCCTTGTGTTTCTAGGTTCAAAAAGTCAACTTTCATAGTTCAAGAGTCAACTTTAGTATGTTGGGAGTTGACTTCTTAGGCCAAGAGTCGACTTCTCCAAGCAAGAGTCAACTGTTCAAAGATAAGCTCTTGGCCAAGTCTACTCTGCATATTTAGCTCTCTGTTGGGTCGGCTAAGGCTATGTAGAAGTCAACTTCCCCAGAGTTGACTTTCTGATCTAGCTATTGGAAAATTATTGTTATGCATTTTATTCTTACTTGAGAAATTGTTTTAGTGAAAAATATCCTTTTTATTAATCCTCAAAACTCAATTAAAGGTTAAATGGTGCAAGTTGGCTCAACGATCTTAGGGAGTGGTAATGTATCCATTGGTATAAAACGGGCAACACTTGCGATGTTGCGTGATGTTATATAAATCCATTGAAATTGTCTATGTAGATTTGATAAGGAAAATTATTAATTCAATCATGTATGTAACCATGTTTGGAATGCATAGTGTTGCATAATAAATATTTGTGCACCTATTATTTTGCACGGTGGCTATGTAATGCGTGGGGGAAAAGATATCCAAACATATAATTGACAAGTGCTTGACGCAGGTGAATTATGGCTATGAGCTCGATAAGTGGGACTCGATCCACAATTTGATAGTTAATTTGAAGGATGAGCATTAGACGCTAGTTAGCTATGGCTATGAGCCTGATATGTGGGACTCGGTTCGTTATTAATGATTGAATTGAAATTATGCATGTCCATATATTCTAAGGCCTTGGGTGCTGATATGATTTAGGTGGGCTAAGGGCTGTTAGTAAATAATGGAGTGAGTGCATGAATTATGTGGTGTTAGGAGGCATGGCGTGGATATGATTGTTGTTGCAGGTAGTTTTATTATACTTCATTTCGTTATCATTTGCTTTATATTATACATGCTGAGCCTTGTGTCTCACTCTTGCTTCACGTCATTCTTGGTAAGGGGAAAGCGATAGTTGAAGGTGAGTCTAGTGGAGCTAGAGCCTTGGGGTAGTATGTGTACTGAGATGTCCCAATCGAAAAGGTCCTTAGGGAGTTGTTTTGAGGGCATGTGGAAAGAGTTTATTTTGCATTTATATTTTTGTTTCCCTTTCATTTCATTTTGTATGGGCAGCTAAGCTCCAAAGAAGTTGATGTATGGATGATGTTGGGCCTTCGCCATTTAATAGATTGGATGTGGTTGGTTTTTAATTAAGTATTTATTTGTGCCAATCTTTTAGGGACCTCATCTCGGATTCCTATGCTAGCTGGGATTTTCGCGAGTGGCCCCCCCATAGTTTGGTATTAGAGCAAGATTGGGATGAGACGAGTCTCTATACACATAGGAATGTCTGGTACAGATAGGGTCATGTTTGAAATTCGAATGTGAGTTGAGGATTCGTATTCTAAAGGTTTTGGTTGTGTAGGAAAATGAGCGCGCATAGAGGGAGACCCCCGACCCGAGGTCGTGGTCAAGCTATTTCGGCTCCTGCTCTTGACACTCCAGATAAGTCTGCCAATGATTTGTGCCTTGAGATGAATGAGATGTGGGGGACCCTGGCAGGTATATTGAGGGTAGTGGATATGCTCATTGCTAATCAGTTGAGGCAAGGCCAGGCGCAGTAAGAGACAAAGGGTGATTCGAACCCAAATAGGAATAAGGATGGACAGACTTTGAATCTGGTGTCTCAAGGAGCGAATGACAATAATGGGAGCTAATTATTAAAGAATTTCACGGCTCTTCGACCTCCTAAATTTGGTGGGGGGGTAGATGTTTCAGCCATAGAAAATTAAATGTTGTCAGTAGAAAACCATCTTTAGATGATAGGGTGCAATGATGCGCAGAAGGAATAGTTGGCCACATTTCTGTTGCAAGGCGACGCAAAAGGATGGTAGGAGACTACCAGACAAAGGTCCGCAAGGGGCCATCATGGGCAGAGTTCCAGGAGTTGTTTAATGGGAATTACTTTCTTGTGTGGGTTCGGGAGCAAAAGACATGAGTTTATTGAATTGGTGCAAGGGAACAAGTCTGTGGCTAGTATGAATTTGAGTTTATTTCATTAGCCAGATTTGCCCCGGAGTTGGTATCCATGAAGGACAAGAAAGCTACTAAGTTCATGGGAGGCCTACGTGTGGAAATCTGACATGCATTAGCTGGTGCCAAGATTACAAATTATTCCATGGACATATTCAAAGGAAGCAAGCTCATCTCAAGGCCATGGAATGATAAGGAGAGAAGATGGGAGTCAGGCCCAATAAGAAACACAATGTAAATTCTTCCATGCAGGATTTGTGGGAAAAAGCTTAAAGAGCCTTGTTGTTTTGCAAGAGGGGCTTGTTATCTTTGTGGTCAGGTAGGACATATTCAAAGAGACTGCTTATAGAACCTAGATGTGCCACTTTCTTGGGAGATTATTTATTATTGATTGGGCCACAAGGCTAATACTTGTACTTAGTCGCAACAGTATGGAAGGCATAGACCTAGTTAGAGGCCTTTGATGCCTAGGGTATAGGGAGCAACTCCCCAGTTGGCATTGACTCAAGCATATCACATTGCTTCCACTGATAAACCCAATGTTCAGGGAAGGGTATTTGCATTTGACAACGACTAATGCGGAGAAGGGGAATGACACTGTCCAAGGTATTCTCTCCCTATAAGGATTTGATGTGCGTGTTCTTTTTGACATAGGTTTCACACACTCTTTTATTGCATCTCGAGTTATATGTCATGTTCCCATCCCTAAATCTTCATTGCCATACTACTTGATTGTGACCACGCCTAGGGATATGAAATTGACATGTAGCGAAACAATTAAGGATTGCAAGATTAAGGTGCACGACATAGAGTTACTAGGTGATTTAGTGGTGCTGGATATAAAGCACTTCGACCTCATCTTAGGCATGGATTGGTTGTCTTAACATTATGCCAAGGTTGATTGTCATTAAAAGTTAATTCACTTTGAGCTTCCCCAACAGCTAACTATTGTGTATCAGGGCATTAAACAAATGAGCTTAACTCACATGATTTATGTGATGAAGGTAGAAAGGTTGATACGCCATGGGTGTGAGGCATACCTAGCCTTTGTGATAACTGGTATGGAGAACAAATTAGAGTTGTCAAAAATTCTAGTGGTCCGAGATTTTTCAGACATGTTTTCAAAAGAATTACCGAATTGTTACCTTCGAGAGAAATTGAATTCTCAATTGAGTTGATGCCGAGTACCCAACCTATCTCCAAGGCTCCTTATAGAATGACCCCTAATGAGTTGAAAGAGTTAAAGACTCAATTGCAAGTGTTAATTGACAAAGGATTTTTTTGCCCTAGTGCCTCTCGCCTTGGGGTGCTCTAGTATTATTTTTATGGAAGAAGGATGAGTCGATGAGGTTATGCATTGATTATTGGTAATTGAACCAAGTGACGTTGAAGAACAAGTATCCACTGTTGCGTGTAGATGACTTACTGGATCAACTCCATGGAGCCTCAGTCTTTTCTAAGATAGATTTAAAGTTAGGTTATCACCAAGTGCTGGTTAGATAAGTGGATATTCAGAAGATAGCTTTTCGTACTCATTATGGGCACTTTGAATTTGTGGTCATGCCATTTGGATTGACAAACGCTCTAGCAGTTTTCATAAGCTTAATGAACTGGGTTTTCAGGAAGTATCTAGATTGCTTTGTCATTGTGTTCATTGATGACATCCTAATTTACTTGCCAAGTTTTGCGGAGCATGAAGCCCATCTCAGGATAGTTTTGCAGAGACTTCGAGAAAAATAATTATATCCAAAGTTCAGCAAAGTTGATTTTTGGCTAAGGAAGTGGGTTTCCTTGGGCATGTAGTTTCTAGTGAAGGCATTTCAGTTGACCCTAAGAAGATAAAGGTAGTGGTTAATTGGCCGCGACCTACTACAGTGAGATTCATAGTTAGCCTTTTCTGGGACTGGCTGGATATTATCGGAGATTCATTGAGGCTTCGCCATTTATCCTCACCCATGACGTCCAAGTTGACTCAGAAAGGAGTTAAGTTTGAGTGGAATAAGGCATGTGAAAATTGCTTCTAAGAATTAAAGAAAAGGCTAACTATGACTCTAGTGTTGGCTATTCCAAGGAATGGGGAGAAGTTCACCATTATAACGATGCTTCACATATAGGTCTGGGTTGTGTGTTGATGTAGGATGGGCGTGTAAATGCCTATACCTTAAGGCAATTGAAGAAGCACAAGATAAACTACCCTACTCACGATCTAGAATTAGCGGCGATGGTATTGGCTCTCAAGATTTGGAGGCATTATTAGTACGGAGAGAAGGTGGTGATTTACATGGATCATAAGAATTTAAAGTACCTTTTCTCCTAAAAGGAATTAAATATGAGGTAGCAACGATGGCTAAAGTTATTTAAAGATTATGATTGTGAGATCTTATATCACCAGGGGAAGGCTAATGTAGTGGTCGATGCCTTGAGTAGACGGGGAACGCCCTTGGCAACCATGATGGTCCAGGAATGGATGTTATTAGAACATATGGGTGAATTGTCTATTTTTACTTCCAAGGAGAGGCCCATTGTGTAACGCCCCGCTCCCACTTATAGGTGTTACTCGTGAACAATCACCCGAATTGTCCACCTACCCGGCCTTTGGCGAAGGGTGGACCATGTTTCACGACGAAACGCCCTAGGTAGGAACTAGGCTCGTCCTTCCCTTCGCTGAATCCCAAGATTCACTAGCAGAATTGGGCTTTAGCCACACCGCATTGGCTATAAAGAAAATCTCATTCAGACGCCCAATCGCCACTTTCTCAATTATTTTTAATTCTTTTCCCATTTAAGAATTTTTACCGGGCTCCATAAAATCACCAATTTAAATCAATCCATTGATTGATTACCAAATTTGGAGGAAAAACTCAAATGTTCAATTTTCCAAAATTTCGGCATTTTCACCAAAAATGCCCGAAAAAATCCCTTTATTTTGAAAATTCCTCCGGGACCCAAAATCAATTTAGAAATGCCCCTTAATTTCCCAAAATTCCAAAATTTTAAAAAAATCTGGCTGGCGGGGCCCGTTGGCACGCCGGGGCCCGCGCGGGGCCCTACTGGGCGCACCTGCCTCGCGCCTGCCCCCGCACGCACGTGGGCGCGGCTGCTGCCTCCCGCGCGCTCCCGCCAGCGCGTGTGGCTACTCACCTGCCTGTGCGCGCGGCCGCGGCAGCCTACGCGTGCCCACCTGCGCGCGCGGGGCTGCCTATGCGGCCCTGCCCGCGTGTAGGCTGCCTCCTGCTGCTGCTGATTCCAAAAAAAAAATATTTTTTTTTCTTTTCTTCTTAGGCTTCCTAACCCAATTTTTCCAGAAAAATAAATTAATAAAAATGCTTCACACCATTCAATTTTTGCCTTTATTTCTCCATAATTAAGGCTTAAACAACACCCTTGATGCTTCCACAACAACTCATACCAAAGTGAGATTTAACCTAGGCTTCAACATGCCATAAACCTCAATCTCACTTCAATTTAAAATCAACACTTCAACGAAAATACACCCATAGCTTTGGCTTTAGAAGTCATTATCAGTCAAATGAGTTTTACATCTCATAAATCAAACACAATCACATAGGCTTCCATAAGCCATAAATTTACAACAAAAATAATTAAACACCATGAGCTTCCCACCACAAGCTTGCAACATTTTCTTCTCTCTTTTGACATGAGAACAACCTACAAGGGGAGGATAAAACCTCATGAGTTTAAAAGCTCAGTAAGGGTGCATATGCAAGGTAAATAAAAGCATAACAAGTCTATGTAATGACAAATGCATGCAAGTATGGTTAGGTCATTCCATCCTCACAACCCAACATAGTTTGAGGCATCAACCTACCATTTCTTTCCCACCCCTATGGCCATAGGTCTCATGAACAAGTAAAGCATGCAAAAAGATACATAAAAATTTATGCAACCTACTTACAATGCAATGCAAGGCCTCCACCACTTGGGGTCATCCCTTACCTCATTCTTGAATATTAAATCTCCATTTCAAGAGAGCTTCCATCTTCATTTTCTCCCATCTAAAATGGCATTCCAAAAGAAATTTATTTCCTTTGCAAACTAGAACACTAATTAAAGAGAAGAAGAAATATACTTACCTTGATTTATTCTCTTCTTCTTCAATTTTTCTTCCATGGGAGACTTTCTTATCTCCCTTTCTTTTCTTCCTTCTTCATTTCATTCTCCAAATGGCCAAAGGAAACCAAGACTTCCCTTCTTGCCATTTTATACTAGTTCCCCCATATTTCAAGAATGCATCCTAGCCACTCACAAAAAGCACAATCCATGTGCTTAGGGGAAAACTAAATCTCAACCCTCCATTTCAAATGAACAAGATTTCTCTCTTGGAGAAAACACTCTTAAATATGTTGGCAATCCATGCCATTCACTCTCTTTAAATCTCCACCCTTGGATTAATTCTCTTTCTCAAGAATTCATCTCATCCCTTGGATTCTTGAAATTTTCATTTATTTCTCATTTAAATAAATCCTCCCATTTTCACTCATAAATGAGTGACTAATTTCCATTTCTTTTGCATTTTCTTTTTAGGCAACACATCATGGCTTGCATTTAACACTTGAAAGACCATTTATTCACCAATTTAAATTTCTTTTAAATGCCTATTCTTGATTCACAAGATCATGCCATGTGTCCCTAGCCACCATCTCCCAATTTCTCAATTCTTTTCCATTTAAATTAATGGGACTATTTTCATAACCATCACACTTGAGAGACATAATTAATTTCTTTTTCATTTAATAAAATCTCCATATTTTCCAAGGCATTAATGGTGACCATTTACCATTTTCTTTTGGATTTTCTTTAATCCATATAATCATGCCTCTCATTAAATGCTTGAAAGACCATTTAACATTTCTTTTGCATTTAATTAATTCACCCAATTATACTTGAACCACAAAATGCCAAGTGTCACAACAAGACACTAACCTTGGCTTCCAAGTTTAATCTCATCTCTCCATGTGGCATTACCACATTAATTCACCAACTTAGGGAAAATATAATTATTCTCCTCAAATAATTTAAGATCCACCATTTTCCCTATTTCAAAAATTAAATTTCTTTATGGAATCACTCCAAATTACCAAAATTCTCATTTCATGAATTATCAATCCCATATCTCCACATAAATATCAATTTGGGATTTTATTCACCAATTTCACATAGGAATTATTTCTGATTTATCAAAATACCCTTTTATTGGATTTTACTATCCAAATTACCAAAATACCCTTCTCATTGGGCACCCTCAATCTCAAGGATCTAGCATATCCTCAAGGGCATTTTTGAAAGCTTTCTTACTCCCTTTTCTCATTCTCTTAACACCGGTTACACCGGCTGTTACACATTGTATACTGTGTTGGTTGACTAAATTCGAGTCCATCAATATAATGATGTGAAGCTAGCACATGTTTTAGAGAATGTTGAGAAATTCATTCCCTTGGGCTATAGTCAAAGGGGCGATGGCCTATTACTATTTTAGGGGTAGATTTGTGTGCTAAATGATGAAGAGATAAGGCAAGAGATTTTATCTGAAGCTCACAAGGCCTATCTCACTATTCATCTAGCATGACAAAGATGTATCAGGGCTTTCCACAACAGTTTTGGTGGGATGACACAAAAAAAGATGTGGTAAAATATGTTTTGCAATGTCTAGTGTGTCAGCAAGTAAAGGAGAAACATCAAAAACCAACGAGCTTATTACAATTGTTGTTGATCCCAAAATAGAAATGGGATAATATCTCTATGGATTTCATGACGAGTCTGCCTAAAACGCCGAAAGATCATGATGCAATTTGGGTGATAGTTGATAGACTAACGAAATTAGCCCACTTTTTTCTAATCAAGAAGACCTTCCCTTTGAATCGCTCGGTGAAGATGTATATTGAAGAGATTGTGATGTTGCATAGCATTCCATCTAGCATTGTATTGGATCGTAATCCCCAGTTCACTTCCCATTTTTTGGAAGCTTTACACAATGCCCTAGGAACTAAATTGAAGTTTAGTACTACATTTCATCTACAGATTGATGGACAGACAGAGCGGACCATTCAAACCTTGGAGGATATGTTGAGGGTGTGCACACTAGACTTTCATGGCAATTGGGATGATTATTTGCCATTAGTGGAATTTGCATATAATAATAGTTATCATTCTAGCATTGGAATACCACCTTACGAGGTGCTTTATGGAAAGCCATGTAGATCGCCTATGTGTTGGGAGGAGATTGGAGACCAAGCATTATTGGGACTTGAAGTTATTGAGCAAATGTTAGAGAAAATTTGAACTATAAGGGCCCGAATGAAGGCTGCCCAAGATAGACAAAAAAGCTATACGGATAGGCAACGACATGACTTAGAGTTTGTCGTTGGGGACCATGTGTGGTTGAGAGTAATGCACATGAAGGGCATACACAGATTTGGAGTCTTAGGAAAGCTTAGTCCTTGTTATATTGGCCCTTTTGAAATTTTGGAGCGGGTAGGATCTTTGGCTTACCAGTTAGCTTTGTCTCCTCAATTGACTGGCGTTTATAATGTGTTTCAAGTATCTATGTTGAAGAAGTATGTGCTAGATCCTTAGCACATCATCAATTATCAGACTATTGAGGTCGGGGAGGATGTCCCATATGAAGAGATGCCCATGAGTATATTGGAGTGGAAGGAAAAGGTGTCGAGAAACAGATCAATCCCTCTTGTCAAGATCCAATGGCAATGTCACTCATCGGATGAGGCTACTCGGGAGTCACAAGAGGAAATGAGGCATCTCTACCCCCAGTTATTCGATTGACCAGGTACGAATTTGAAGGATTAAATACTGTTAAAAGATGAGAAACTGTAACAACCCATTAGTGGGTCTAGGTTACTTGGTCATTATTTTTGTATGTGTTCTATTTTGATATATCTTGTTCAATGTGATTAAACTTATTTAAATTGAAAATTCCAAGTAAATGAAAAGGATAATAAGTGGAAGTCAAAATGGTGAATTTGTTGCTTGTTGAAAAATCAAAATTATTAAGTGGGAAGGTGGGAGGAAGCTGGTGGTTGTGTGTGTGTGTATAAATATTTACTTGGGGTATAAAATAAAAGAGAACAAGGGGATATTATGTGTAGGTAATTACGTATATGTGTAGGGGGTAAAAATGGGAAAAGAAATAGAGGTAGTAGGTGGGCTTGGCGTGTAAGCCACTCATTTTCCTCTTATTCATTTTTCACCTCCTTCTTCCTTCATTTCTCTCTTCACTTGTTCTCTCATTCTTTTTCTTTCTTCCTTCCTTCTTCCTTCATTTCTCTCATTCTTCTTTCTTTCTTCCTTCTTCTTTCTAATTTTGTAGCTTCAAGGGGGTGAGAGTTGTAGCTCGCAGCAAGTTCTTATTTGGGTCCAACCATCAAGGCAAGTTCCTACTCTTTTTCTCTTTGTTTCTTGTGTAAGTTCGTTTTCTTCTGATATTTTACTCTTGGTAATAAAATGGTTTTGATAATGACTATATGAAAATCAATCTCTACTATATGGATTATATGAATTAGAAAATAAATTTTTAATATATGAGTCTTGAAGCAAGGTATGGAAACCTATAGAAGAAATATTGAGTGTGGTTTGTTTCAAAATATTTTTGATAATCTCAACTTTCTTTCAAAAGAATTAAAATAAGAATTTGTTAAATATTTTCAAAAGGATAGTCGACTATGTGGTTTAATGCTATTGATTGTGCTTAAATATAGTTGACTATGTTATAAGGATAGTCGACTATGCATAAGGATAGTTGACTATGCTTGTTCAGTCTGTCGACTATTTTTGCATCTATCGACTATCATGTAACGATAATCGATTATGGATTTTCTTCTGTTGACTATATTTGTTCATGAATTTCAAAATCCTCTTCATATTTTTGCATCTATCGACTATGTCTATGTGTCTGTTGACTATGAAAAATTTGTGTTAGAGATAGTTGACTATAATTTCTTGTCTGTCGACTATGCCTAGTTTTATTTGATGAAATAGTCGACTAACCTATTTTATCTGTCGACTATGTGTTTCACAGAATCTTATAACGACTAGTTTTTGGCGCATTTAATGCTCGCCCAACCACCCACAACGGTCCAAAATTCAAACTTACCCACCATCAACTATAAATAGGTTGTTGAAGACGCATTGAAGGTGGTTGAAAAATATTGAATATCTTGAACTATCGTGCTTTCACTGTTACATCGAGCATTTAACTTTTCTCTTTGTATTCTCATTTAAGAGGCTTTGATATCTTACTGTTCTATTCATTTTAAGCCTCGATCATTCATTTAAAGAGAGAGCTTGTAACTAAGAGTTGTACTCTTAGAATCTCTATTTCACGATTTCTGTATTTTTTCTAACAGTAGCTAGAGGGCCCATTAAATTGGGAGGTTATACATTACCTAGTCAAGGACTAGAGGACCTACTCGTATTGAGTAGGGGGTTTGATAGTGAAGTTGGTTTTAAAATCCTTAGTGGATAGCTAAGTTAGTGGACTAAACTTGGAAAGCTGAACCACTATAAATCCGTGTCTTCTCTACTTTCCATCTTTTCTTGCTTACGTTTGCATTTTTGCTCCTATTGACTTTGTTTATTCATTGATAAGATTTCAATTTTATTCTTTACCATACGAGAGTGTCTCTACTTCTCAAAAGAAATTTTTTAATTATACCAATTCACCCCCTCTTGGTGTGTGCCATATCAGTTCAATTCTATCATCTTCTTCTTTTCATAAGCAAGCCCTAATTCTCTTTTCCAGTCCAATGCTATTGGTTCTTTCATTTCTTTGAGAGTTTGGTGCTTGAACCCCCATTTTTTAGTTAAAATGGATATCTCTTCTTGGTTTGTAAATCTTGTGGGTTTTCTTTGATTCTTCATAAGTTTAGTTGGAAGCTTCAATAAGGTTTCAGTTCACCTTATATTTTTCAAAAGAATGACGTTTTCTTAGATATAATGTAACACCCCGCCTTGCCGGGCGTGCCACTATAAGGGATTTACTAGGATTTTTTTTCCATACATAAGTTCAACACACAATGTTTCAAAGAACAATCTTCACATGCTCAGAAAATCCCAAAACCCCAGTCTCGCCTACTTAACTAACAAGTGCAATAGACTTAAGCCAAGACATATTATTATGCAGCGGAAATAACAATACTAAATAACATATATTAACACAACTATTCATACATATTGCCTTCTAAATCAAATAAGGATTACAGTACTTGAAAAATATAAGTAGTAACTATCACGCACGTTCCCCGATGGTCCTCAAATGGCAATGCCTTTGCCCCTGCTGCAATTTTCGTTTGGAACATTTGATTGTTCCAGGGGCACAATCCCGATTAGATGCTGAAACATCTAAGTGATGGTACAAATATAGATTTATAGAATTCATGTATGATCATGAGCATGGAATATACAAATAAACATGACAACCCTGAGAAAACACCTGAAGCATACTTAAACCCCAGGGTGCATATCGACGGTCACCCATCGAAAACTCCATTCCATGCTCCAACAGGATTAACGTAGCGATATCCTTAGGAAGACCCCATCCCATTTCACTTAACATTATGACAATGACACAATCCCAACATATCAATACCATGAAAACTACACGCCATGCGTTTTTATGAAATAAACTCAATTGACTCATCATGTAGCGATGTAATATGCTCAACATGCTTGGTAAACTGAAATCATTTTAGCAAGACATTCTCATGGAATGATTCAAGTTTTGGAGGGTAATACCACTCATACCAACCACGTTCACATGGATCAAACCAAGGTTTGGAGGGTAAAACCACTCACTAACTAATCACAAGCCAAAATACTTTGAAATAAATCAAAAACCAAACGCTGGATTGAACCACTCACCTTAACACAAATTATGTTTAAACCTCGAAATACGTACTAACTCTAAATGTCGTGAAATCCTCGAGCCTAACGTCCAAATTACTTCCTGACCAACGTCGTATCCAAGGAAATCAATATTTCTATATTTTTCTTATTTTTTCCTTATTTTTATCTATTTTCCTTAAACTCTTATTGTAATACCCAATATTACATGGTGATGGAAAAGATATAATTTTCAGTTATTTTAAAAGGATCTTGGGTGGTCCGGGAAGCCTGGAAGTCGATCTCAAGAAATTAATTAATAAAATTTACCGAATCAATGTCAGAGAAAGCCCCAGGACTTGGATGTCGAGGGAAGAAGGCATGAGATTGGTAAGCATCTCGAGATGAGGTTAATAACACTGGAAGTAGTAAGACTGGGAATAGTTTATGGAATAATTTCTATATAAGCCCGAATGGGTGCCGGTACTGAATGGTCTTTGGGGACCTCCAAGAAGCTGAGGGGATCTTAGGGGTGCCCCGATTTTGAGAGTGAGGCAACCCTGAAGCATTTTAAGGTGGAATGAAGGTCCCGTGCAGGCGCATGGACGAAATTGACCTTCATCGAGTAAGCGCCAATAATTAATTTTTGATAAATCAAGAATTTATGTGGCTTCATGGTATTTAAATTAAAACCGTAGAGGGTTCAAATGCAATTATAATTTTCTTAAGTGAAATTAAAGGGATTTTGAGGATTTAATATATAATAATTGTATATATATAATTATAGCTTGGGGCTTAGTAGCATTGGATCCAAAATTTGTTCTCTCATGGGAGAACTTGGCCGAAGCAGAGTAAGAGAGATCGGGAGATCGAGGAGAGAGAGGTTAAGGGACTGAGGAATTGTGTGAGAGAGAGAGATCGTGAGAGAGAATAGAGAGTTTGAGAGGGAGCTTGAGCAATGCAAGAGAGATGGAGAGATCGGAAGAGGAGGCTGCAGCCACAGTTGGAAGTTGCTGCGGCCATGGCCAATGTGAAAGTGGAGGCAGCAACGCACAGTGGCATGCGGGGGTAGCAAGCGAGGTGGCCAGCGGTGCAGGCGTGACGAGTAGAGATGGCGACGTCGAATTGAGGCGATTGAAGCACCGATGGTCAGCCATGACTGCGGTGGTCGCGTGTAGGGAGGCAGGGCCTCGGTGGCTGCTCGCGGTGATGGCGATGGCCGGTGATGGCGTGACAGCTGATGACGGCCGTCAGAGGCGGAATGAGCTGTAGCAGTGGAAGTTGACAAAGGGCTAGGCGATGGCGTGCGACGGTTGGTGCGTAGGTCAGCCACGTGAAGAAGAAGAAGAAGAAGAAGAAGAAGAAGAAGAGTGGAGGAAGATGATGAACAGTGGAGAAGAAAAGAAAAAAAGTAGAAAAGAAAATAAAATAAAAATCATGGAAATTTGAAAAAGGAAAAAATTGGGGGAAAAATGCTAGAAAATTTTAGAAAAATGGGAGAAAATTTTGGAAATTATTTTGGGGCTCGAAAATAGTGTTTTGAGTGTAAGGTGGCATCCCATGAAACAATGCCGATATGGGCATTTTTTGGATTTCTCCTCTAGATGGCTAAGGTAAATTAATTTAATTCTTTTCTAGTTATTTGCATTATGTGAAATGATGTAATGTGATTGGATGATTGGATTATGCCTGTGGTTGGGATTGTTTTGAAGTGGTTGATGAGTGGGTCTTTGCGATGAATAGTAAAAACATAGACCTCGGTTTAATTTTCTTGTTGGGTTTTATGATTGCATCTAGGGTCGACTGAGGAGGTGGTGATCTTGGAAGAGTTTGAAGTTCAGGCTAGCGTTCTTACTAGCGGTAGAGATAAGACTTCGAGCCAGGTAAGGGACGACCCCAAGGGTGGCAGCCTTGCGAATGTTTGGTAATATGGTTGAATATATGTTATTTGCAGTACTGGTTGTGTATGTTTTATAAGTGGTCTAGTGGAGTCCTATGGCCATGGGATAGACTAGAAGCTTGCTAGGGATAATATGGGAGGTAAGTGACTTGAACAAATGGGTTCGGAGGGCAGTGATGCCTCGCCATTCATGCATATTTACTTGTCATTGCACCGCATATATTATCTTGTTTACATTCATTTTCATCCTTACTGAGTCATTGTGACTCATGAGGTTTTACTTCATGTTGTAGATGTTGCGAGTCCAAATGCAAATAGGGATGATGTCAGGAGTTTGAAGTGGCGACTATCGTTGTTGCCTGTGTTGTGAATTGTATTATCTCCTGTATATATTCATGTGGTCGTATGTATATATATATCCTTGTGCGTGAATGTGTATGTTGTTAGGCGCTAGATGGCATCCAATTTGTTATAATCGGTATAATGTAGTATATGATTGTGTAGACTTCTGCTTGTTAGTGGCTTGTTTGGTGGAGCCAAGTTTTAGGAACAAGTAAGGATCAAAGAGGTACTTCCCATAAATCCTCAGTACTCAGTAGATATTTGATGTGCTAGTTTTGTGCCTGGGTCACCTTTGGCTTGTGGTGAGACGAGCTGAAGAAAGGTAAAGCTCACTCTGGTTTCAAGTTCCGTTCTACTGTGGTTCTTTAATTGTTTTGGGATCGACTCCTTGTGTGGAGCGAAGGGAAGGACCAATCCTAGTCCCCACCTAGGACGTTTCTTGATGAAACATAGTCCATCTCTTCATTAGTTTGGTGTTGTGTGTGAGTAATCCGAGCGATTATTCACTGATAGCGCCCGTAGGTGGGAGCGGGTCATTACACTTATCTCTTCAAAATTATAAAATAAATATCTATCATCTATTTTCTTCAAATATTTTTCCACAGATATACCTAAAATCATTTTCTAAAAATTATAAAATTAATTTTAGGAAAAGCCCATACCTCACGCTCCCTCACGCGCCAAGCGTGAGCTGAGAGTGAAGTTCGCGGGTGTAGCTCACACACCCTGTCTTCTCCGGCTTCGACGACAATCACTTTGCTATAATACTCGATTTGACCCTACCACCTTGTAGACCTTCTCAAGTCAGTCCTAGGGGTACCTCGAGTTGCTTGAAAGTTCACCGAAAAAACCCTAAAAACCCAATTACATGTCTCGGTTTCGGCGAGCCTCGATTTTCCGACAAAGCTACTGAAACCCCTTTAAACCTATACCAAACACTTCCAAATTCTCCATAAAAACTCTATAAATCACAAGGAAAAAAAGCCCCTTATTAAGAATGCTCGATTATCACTAAAACAACATGATTTGAAAGCTAAAACTTAAATAAAACCCTCGCCCCGAACCCTCTATTTATGGCCAATTCTTGGTCATTAACCTCCAAATCCCGATCTTACTCACCCCATAAAGTCTAGATCTAGCCACTAAGTGGCTCGAGTAACCCTAAATGATGAGAAATATGCCACATTTTGCTGGCTAAAATTTTTGGTCACTTCCGACATTAAATTTGGCCAAGACATGGTCAATTTCGGCCAATGGCCATCGTAGGTTGAACCATCATGACCTAGAGAATCCTCTGGAGGCCTTAGATGACCTTCCTGATGCCCATAGGTGGCCGATTGATGGTATTTGGGAGGCTGGCCAAAAAAATGGTAGGTTTCCCACCTGACTTTCATTATTTACAATTCAGCCCCCAAATTAATTTCTAAACATAGTTCGAACCTCTCCTTAGAACCCCTGAGATTTCCAACACTTCCATTAAGCCCCCTGGGTTCCAAACTTCTTGTTTCTTCCCCAAAAGTTTAGAAAAAAAAAAAACTCTTTTTGATCTCCCTTGGCCAAAATTACAAATTCACACTTAAGCCCGATTGCTTAAAATCGCATTTTGTGTCCTATTTTGCTAATCTTTTGAGTTCATGAGTCCCTAGATCTCTTCTTTCATCTTTAACTCTAATTTTCTGTCTTCGTCACGATTGTTTCTTCACTCTTTGCCAAAATTTATAAATTATACTTTTGCCCTTAATGTACCAAAAATTACATTTTGACCCAAAAAATTTCACAAATTTTAAAATATTATATATGTAAATTTGTGGGTATTACATCATCTCCCTCTAAACAGAAATTTTGTCCTTGAAATTACTTATTTCTAGGACTAAATAGATGTGGGTAAGAAATCTTTATCTTTGTTTTGCGTTTCCATGTGGCTTCCTCATCGCCGTGGTTTCTCCACAATACCTTTACTAATAGGATGATCTTATTTTCTTAATACTTGTTATCTTCTATCTAAGATTTGAACTGATTCTTCTAGGTAAGTTAGATTATCTTGTATCTTAATGGTCTCATTTTGGAGAACTTGCGTAGGTTTGAGCTCGTGTTTTCGTAACTGAGATACATGGAAAACGTTGTGGATATTTGATAGTACCATAGGTAATGCTAATTTATAGGCTGCTGGTCCTATTCTTTCCAAAATTTCATATGGACCGATGTACCTTGGGCTCAATTTCCCTTTTATTTCCCCTTAAATCACTGTTTTAAATGGGAATACTTTCAAATATACTCTATCACCAATTTGAAACTCTAAGTTTCGTCTCCGTTGATCAGCATATGACTTCTGACGACTTTGACTGGTCCCTATTCTCTCTTGAATTTTCTTGACTTTTTTTATGGTGTCTTGAACCAACTCGGGTCCAATTAAATCTTGTTTCTCCAATTTCTACCCAACAAATGGGAGTTCTAAACCTTCATAGGGAGCCATTCTAATACTACTGTGATATCTATTATTATAGGCAAACATGACAAGTGGTAGGTGTTTTTCCCAACTTCCTGAAAAATCAAGAACATAGGCTCTTAGCATGTTTTCTAACGTCTGAATTGTTCGCTCAGACTGGAAGTTTGTTTGTAGATGGTAAGCTTTACTAAGTTTTAGTTGTGTTCCCATGCATTTATAAAAACTTTTCCAAAATCTTGGTGTGAATCGCGGATCTCGATCAAATACTATGCTAGCAGGAATTGTAACGCCATGTTTTCCGAGCACGCTATAACTTAGGATAATTCTGGGATAATAATTTTCTTCTATTTAAAACTACGACTCAACCATATCATTTCTCATATCCATCCCAAAATTTCCATGCATTTATCTCGAAAGAGAATTATTATAAATATCAAATGCGAAAGCTAGAATCGAACCTAACATTTTAACATTAATCATAAATAAATTTTTACATCCTCATTAACCATAATTAAGGTTATACATCATCATTTCTCAAAGCTTTCAGAATTCAAAATAGCTGAACTTAAATATATAGGCTACATAACATACATTCAACTCATCATGCACTTTGCTAAGTGCCATTTCATGCCTCATTCATCATTGTTTCTGCTATAATCTCCATCTGAAACTTTTGAATATTCTAGGGACAAAGCCCAAGTTAGATGATGAATCATCTAAGTAAGGAACAAAACATTTAATGCTCATGTATGTATGCAATGCACATACATCATAGCTCTCATGTTTGGATCGACTACACCTTAAGATTATCCGTCATTTTTACAGTCTCCTTACCAGATCGAGCCGTATGGGTGCACCCTTAGCAAAGCAACGACGCTAGTACCTAATCCAAAACCCATGCACCATATGACCGTGAATCTCATCATGCTCATATGCATATTTCATCATCAACACATGTAAATGCAATCTACATGACATACTCACATCAAGGCATGACAAAATCACTTACATAAAATCAAGTTTTTTGGGGTCAAACCACTTACAATCAAGCATTTTCATAAAACTAAATCCAGTTGGGAAGTATCACTTACTTTTAGCACAAAGTTCGAAAAATCTCAAAAAGCGCGCATCACCTCAATTTGAGTGCCCTGCCTTGATTTTTGTGTCAACCCTCAAAATTTGCACCAATCACTTTATCTCGAGCACAGCAATCCTATAAATCATATTTAATCACTAAATATCTCAAAAAATCAATTTTCACATTTTCTTCGCATTTTCCTCTCTAAAAATTCAAATAAATAACTTCGAGACTATTTTCTCCAATCTTTTTCCACAACAATTCGTTATAGTTTAGGAACTTCAAAGGAAAATTACTAGACTTACCTCAAACCCTCGTTTGGATTCAAAACGAGGCTGATCGGTGCGAAAACTATGACATCGGAAAGGCTAAATCCCAATCTTTTTGCACAGACCTCAATATCACAATTTTCTAGAAATTTTAGGATTTTTTTTCCAGATTTTTCCCACCATCCACGTGCTCCTACGCGCCCACACAAGCTAGGGCGAGTGGCCGCGCGTGATGACGAGCGCGTGCTTGCCATGCGCTGCTCGTCTTCTCCGACGACGACTAACCGATAAAACTGGAAACCGATGCCAAAATATGCCCTTTGCTGAATTGATTCAGATAGGCCATCTTGGGGCTCCAAATGAGCACCGGAAGGCGTCCTACCGGAGGCTGGAAGCCTTGGCTAGGTAGTCCACCTCTCTTTTCTGGTGAGCTTCGAAACACCATTAAACCATAACGAAAATGCTTCAAAAGCTCCAGAATGGCTCCTCAGGCTATAGGGAACAAAAGCCCCTTATTTTGGAACCCCAATTTGTTCAATATCGCGATCAATTTTCTCAAAACCCTTGGCCACCCATCACTATTTATAAGCAAAACCCGAGCTCTAAGATGCCTTTGGATGTTTAATACAACCTCTTAGGAGCCTCAACCTCCCCCGGATTAACCTTAAAGCACCCTTATCTGACAACAAAAGCGATTTACAGGTGTTCGGTTATCCGTCCAACTTTTGGTCGAATTTCTTTGAATTCCAGCCACCCATGTGGCCGTTGCCAGCCAAAACATAACCCAAAGGCATCCCTGACAAACCCTTGTGGGTTCCCAGTGGTCAATTTTGGTGTCGGGATAGGCTGGTCGGCCATGGTTGTTTTGGAGGTTTCTTAAAATTGCACTTTGTCCCCTCAAACTTTGGCTTTCTCACTTTGGCTCATTTTCACGAAGTCCCTCAACTTTTTATAATTGTATTTAAGACCCTCAATTCCTAAACCATCCATCTCATTCCCAAAGATTCCAAAAAAAAAAATGTCGTTTCGACCTCCCTCTAGCAATTTTAGAAAGCTACACTTAGGCCTGAATCTTCGTTTTGGCCGCAAACCCTTTTGTTTCTTCTTGAAAACACTGAAGGGTTGCTCCTTATGAAAAACAGAAGCACTCTCAAGCTTTCGTTGATTTCCTGAACGTCCTCTATAACATTTTAGTTTTTCAGCCTGAATCGCAACTGCATTTTTACTGTACCGAAAATCGTTCCTGATCCAATATCTTCTGATACCATAAATCATGCCTCGAAATACTCATCAAAGCCGTATCATTTTCCTTAGATATCTCGGCTTCAGGGCACTCCGTACAATCGATTCGGTACTTATAATTTTTATCAAGTCAATTTTTCGATATTCTAAACTTCTTAAATTACGTGGTAACCTCATGAAAATATGGGATCTTATAGGAATTCCATGCAATCGAATGATTTCTTCAATGTATAGTTGTGCTAGCACATGTATCAGTTGTCCCGTCTTAATAGGCAAAAAATGAGCTGACTTATTCTGTCTACTATCACCCAGATAACATCATTTCCTTTAGGATTTTGAGGTAAGCTGGTCTCGAAATCCATACTGATGTGACCCCATTTCCACTTAGGGATATCAAAAGGCTGCAATAATCCACCAGGGCGCTGATGTTCAATTTTGATACTTTCACAAGTATCGCATTGCACCATATATCGAGGTAGATCTTTTTTCATTCCAGGCCACTAATAATTTCTTTAAGATCCTTGTATATTTTCGTGGCTCCCGGATGTACTATATATTTAGCTTGATGAGCTTCCTTCAATATAACTTGTCGGGCATTTTTACTTGGTCATTTTTGTTTATCCATTGATTCCTTCTTGGGTCCGATTGGAGAGCTGACCTGATTTGATCCATTATATTAGGTTGGATTGTTAAACTTGCCAAATACCCATTGCTCAATTTAGGCTTACCACTTATCGTCAAATGGCTGAAATCTTCAATCATTTCCCATTCCTTAATCATCATACTTGCCAGGATTTCAGAGCTCTTTCGACTAGGGGCATCTGCGATTACGTTTGCTTTTCCTGGGTTATAAGAGATGGTACAATCATAATCTTTTAAGTATTCCACCTATCTTCTTTTTCACATGTTCAGTTCCTTCTAGGAGAATATGTATTTCAAGATCTTATGATCCGTAAAAATCTTATATTGCTCTCCATATAAGTAGTGTCTCCATAACTTTAAGGCATATATGATAGCTGCCAACTCTAAGTCGTGGGTTGGGTAGTTCTGTTCGTGCCTTTTCAATTACCGAGATCCATAAGCTATCACCCTTTCATCTTGCATTAAAACACACCCCAAGCCTATATTAGAAACATCACTATAAATCACGAATCTTTTTGATTCGATTGGCATTACTAGAATTGGTGCTGAAGTTAATCATGCCTTAAACTCTTGAAAGCTTTTCTCACACTTTTCATCCCACATAAACTTAACTTCCTTTTACATTAATCGAGTAAATGGAATGGAGATTTTAGAGAATCCTTCCATGAACCTTCTATAATATCTAGCTAATTCGAGGAAACTTCGAATTTCTCCAACAATTTTGGGTGCTTGCCAGTTATACACTGTTTCTATCTTTGTTGGGTCCACAGCTATGCCTTCAGTTGAGATTATATGTCCAAGGAACGCTATTTGAGTAAGCTAGAATTCACACTTCGAGAACTTGGCATACAACTTGTGGTTTCGTAGTGTTTGCATTATAATCTTTAAATGCTCTTCGTTCTCATCCTTGCTTGAAGAATATATCAAGATATCATCAATGAAGACTATAAAAAATTTGTCCAAATAGAGTCTAAAGATTCGGTTCATCAAGTCCATGAATGCAGTAGGCGCATTTGTCAACCCAAATGGCATTACCAAATACTCATAATGACCTTATCAAGATCGAAAGGTAGTCTTAGGTATATCCTCAGGTTTAATCTTCATCTGATAGTATCCTGACCTCAGGTCTATTTTTGAGAATACTTTGGGTCCTTGTAATTGATCTAACAATTCTTCAATCCTTGCCAACGGGTATTTATTCTTTATAGTGACCTTATTTAGCTGTCAGTAGTCGATGCACATCCTCATGTTGCCATCCTTTTTCTTTACAAAGAGTATCGGGGCTCCCTAAGGTGACATACTTGGTCTAACAAATCCCTTGTCAGTTAGATCTTGCAACTGTTCCTTTAATTCTCTCATTTCAGCAAGGGCCATTTTATATGGGGGTATGAAAATGGGCTGAGTTCCTGGCACTAAGTCTATCGAGAACTCTATTTCTTGTTGGGGAGGTAAGCCTAGCAAGTCTTTGGGAAAGATGTCTGGATATTCATTTATGATTCTCATTATGGACAACTCAAGGCTTTCTTTACTTAATTCAGGTCTTGATGTTTGCAATGCCTGCAAGGCTATGCTATGCTTCGTTTTCCCTTGAAAGACAATCCAATTCCTGTCGGGTTTAAGTAGGCTTACGGTCTTGTTTCAAAAATCTACCTTAGCATCATATAGGGTTAGGAAAGCGATTTCTATGATTACGTCAAAATCTTAAATATTTAACAGAGCTAAGTCTATTTAAAAAATTTCCCCTCCTATGTTTAATTCACATCTTTGGCATACCACCGTGGTTTCAATAGTCATACCCACAAGGGTAGCTATGATCATTTGATATTCCAACTTCTTTGGTTCAAACTTTAAACTATATGTCGATGCACACGAAATAAATGAATGTGTTGAACCAGGGTTTATTAAAGCATGAACGGGAGTACCAGAGAACAATGTACCTTCAATAACCACAGGGTTGGCCTCAACATCCTCACTGGTTAAATTATACACACGACCATGGCGAACATTTTATGCCCCACTGTTTGGTTGCTCTATCTTTTTCCTTTTGGGGCATTCCCTTGAAATGTGTTTAGGTTGCCTGCAGCTGTAGCAGCTAATCTCCCCTTGATACCCAACTTGGGGCATCCCTTTGCATTTTGAGGAATCTCTTCCAATGTGACCTTCCTCCCTGCAGATAAA
Source organism: Diospyros lotus (assembly GCF_014633365.1). Taxonomy (NCBI): domain Eukaryota; kingdom Viridiplantae; phylum Streptophyta; class Magnoliopsida; order Ericales; family Ebenaceae; genus Diospyros; species Diospyros lotus. The sequence goes on along the minus strand of NC_068340.1, from coordinate 19,246,045 downwards.
GCACTCCCGTTGCTTCACAAAGCATTTCTTTCCTGGGTGATTCCTCTTACATTGTGGACATTGCTTTACACTGTTGGGCTAGAGAGTCAAATTTCCCCCTCTGTAGCCCTTGCTTCCTTTATCGGACTTGATTAGTCTTACTCGCATTAAGTTTATTTCGATGGTTAAAGCTTGACCTAAAGCTTCCTTATACAAGTCAATAGTCCATGTACTTAATGCTTGTTGCAGGTACACTTGTAACCCTGCTATAATTTTTTGTGCCTTTTGACTCTTGTCAGTCTCATACATACGCACGTATTTGATCAATTGAATGAATTGGGTGTCATATTGAGTTATTGACATCTTGTCGGTTTGCTTCAATCTCATGAATTTCCAAATTCTTTCTTCCTTCCAACTCCTAGGAAAGTACTTGTCATTAAATGCCTCTTTAAATCCTTCCCAAGTAAGGGTCGATACGTCTTCATCCTCATTCTCATGTTCATGTTGAGTTCTTTGAAATGAAAGCTCAGTTGATTGCAACCAACTTCCTGCTTCTTCTTCCAACATGTAAATGACACATCTAACCTTTTCTTCTTCACTACACTACAAGTGTAGAAGTAATTTTTCTATCTGCTCAAGCCAGTACTCGGCTGAGCTAGGATCATCGTAAGCTCTACCCTTAAACACGGGTGGTCTTAGATGTCGATATCATTCCAATGCTGTGGTTGTAGGCCAGGCAGGCTCTTCCCTACTCACATAAGTTAGCATATTTTTTAGGAACCTTTCCATTCTTTCAAACCGACTATTACTTGAGCTAAACTCTCCAACATACCCATTTTCTCTCCTTAGGTGTTCTTCATGGTTATGCTGTTCCTCAGGACTACATCCTTTGTGCCTCTCAGAGTTATTGACAACTAGGTTTTAAGGTCATCATGTATTCACCATCTGAAGTGACAAAGAAAAGTAAATCATACTCAAGTGATGCCATCTTTTCAAAAGATATGTATATTCCACATAAGACTTCTTAGCACAACATTTTAGTACAACAGAAATGAAAATATAAGCAAGAAAAGTTCTTCTCCAGTTACTACTTCGACTTCCAGATCCATGGTTCCTTTGGTATCATGTCATTCTCGGACTCTGCCGAAGGTCCCTCGAGATCCTCATGAGATTTCTCATTTGAGCTAACACTAACATCGTCATTCTCACTTCCCAACTCCTTAGGGTCCTCATCATCTCCCATAGGAAATACATTGTCTTCCGGGCCTTCTTCCTCCATAACCTCATCGTATAATTCTCCAAATTGTACCCGTATGGTATGGCAAAAGTTATAGAATGTCTCAAACTGCCAATGCAAAAAACCCATTGGAAAAATTCTTGTTTCTCTTCTTCCAGCAAATTTATAAGATAGTTACTCTAGGTGTCAACTAGGCTGGGCTGCTAGCAGTAGTTGGGTAGTATGTCATTTATGATTTCTTGAAGATCGGCCATATAACTGAAGAATTCCTCTTCCGAAAGATTCTCTCGTGCACCAATCCTGAGTGCCCAATGTGCGCGTAGAACATGTTCAACCATCCTTGTCACTGAAAATAGATACTAGTTAGAAATCTCGAATTCCGTATTCCTAGAGTTCTTTAGGATTCCTCAATTGTCTAACCCTTAGTTTCTTACCTAGTTCCCAAATAGTTTTGATAACCTACACAAACCTAGGGCCCTGATTCCACTTGTAACACCCTACCTCACCGGGCGTGACACTATAAGGGATTTACTAGGATTTTTTTTCCATACATAAGTTCAACACATGCAGTGTTTTGAAAAACAATCTTCATATGCTCACAAAATCCCAAAACCCAAGTCTCGCCTACTTAATTAACAAGTGAAATAGACTTAAGCCAAGTAAGACATATTATTACGTAGCAAAAATAACAAGACTAAATAACATAGATTAACACAACTATTCATACATATTGCCTTCTAAATCAAATAAGGATTACAGTACCTGAAAAATATAAGTGGTAACTATCATGCTCTCTCCCCAACGGTCCTCAAATGGAAATTTCTTTTCCCTTACTGCAATTCCCATCTGGAACATTTGATTGTTCTAAGGGCATGTTCCCAATTAGATGTTGAAACATCTAAGTGATGGTACAAATATAGATTTATAGAATGCATGTATGATCATGAGCATGGCATATATAAATAAACATGTTAACCCTGAGAAAACACCTCAAGCATACTTAATCCCCGGGGTGCATATAGGTGGTCACCCGTGGAAAACTTCATTCCACAGCTCCAATGAAATTAACATAGCGATATCGTTAGGAAGACTATAATGCCCAAGAACTTTGGGTTAATTGAGAAATAAGAATTTTATTAGAAAAATAGATTCAAGGGAAAATCGGTATTAGAATAGCCTGAGAGAGTGACTGAATTGACTACAAGGAGTGCCCTAAAGCTGAGATGCCTAAATAAAATGATATAGAATTATTGAGTATTTCAAGGAATGATTTATGGCATTGAAAGAAATTGGATCAGAAATGATTTTCGGTATAGCTAAAATATAGATGTGATTTAGGCTGAAAAATCGAATAATTGTAGGGGATTTTCGGGAAGTCAACGGAACCCCAAGGAGGTTTATATTTCATATGCAGAGCAACCCTTCACTGGTTTTGAGAGAAAACAAAAGGGTTTGCAGCCAAAACAAAGATTCAGGCCTAAGTGTAATTTCTTGAATTTGCTCGAGAAAGGTCGAAATGATGTTTTTTCAGAATCTTCGGGGATGAAATGGAAGGTTTAAGACTTGAGGTTCTTAATGGAAACTATGGAAAGTTCAGGGGCTTTGTGAAAGAGGGCCAAAGCATAAGAGACAAATCAAGTGGGGTAAAAGTATAATTTTTCAAACTTGAGGAGGGAGCAAGCCTGCCATGGCCGACCAACCACTTCTGGTCACCAACTAGTGACTTTAGACTATGGGGAGTTTGAGGAAACTGGTCGGGTAGGCTTTTGGGTCAGGCCTAGGATGACAAGCGAGCACGGGGTGGTCGGATTTTGAAGATATCCGACTGAAAATTTGGCCAAATTTTGAAAGCTCTGCAATCTAGTTTTGTGGTTAGATTTTGGCAAGTCTAGGTCGATCCAAGGGAGGTAGAAGCCTTAGAGGCATCAGTTTGGCAAGCCTTGAGCATTTGGAAGCTCAAGTTGCTTATAAATAGATATGGCCAAATGCCTTTGAAAAATTAAATTCTTATATATGTGACTTTGAGGCAAAATTGAGGGAAACGAATAAAGGGATTTTCTTCCCCATGTCCAGATGAGAAATTCTAGAAACTTTGAGCAATTTTCCTTGTGTGAGTTGAGGGAGATACGAAGCCTCATCGGAAAAATAAGTTTTCCCAAAAAATGAGATTGACTAGTAAAAAAATAGCTTTGACTAAGGCGTTTGAAGCCATAATCCCTTAGAGGGAAAAAAGAGAAAGGTGTAGGTTCAAACGGGAGGCAAAACAGAGTTTGGATGAAGGAGATATAGCCAAAAACCCAAAGCACAACGTAGTTGCTAGTGAGCTAAAGGAGGAAGAAGACCGGCATGTGTGATACACGCGCCAGCAGCAAGTGCATGTGGAGACACATGGATAACCCTTGAGGTGGCATGTGAAGGCGAGTCTGACGTCGAAAAATTTTGGAAAAAAATCTTGAAAATCCTAGAAAATTGAGATCTAGGTGTTTGTGTAAAAAGTTTTGGTTTTGGCCTTTCTAGATTCTCAGTTTTCGTATCGATCAGCGTCGTTTTATGTGAAAATGAAGCATCGGGGTAAGTTTTGGAATTTTATTTTGAATTTATTAGCATATTATGAATTGTTATGGAGAAGGATTTGAGAAAATAGTTAATGAGGTATTTATTTGGAATATTAGAGAGGAAAATAAAGAAAAAGGCAAGAAAATTAAGGAAAAATAGGTTTTGATAATTATTTAAATAAATGTGATTATTAGAGTACTTTGAGGCTTAAGGTGAAGTAACTTGTGAGAATTTTAAGGTTGGCACGAAAATCGAGGTAGGGAACGCAAATCGAGGCAGTGCACATTTTTCGATGTACCCTAAATTTTGTCAAATGTGAGAATTTTTACCCCAAACTTGATTTCTTGTGAGTAGTTTATCCTAAAATTGGTTTATCCAAAATGGTTCTTCTCTTAAACTTGATTTGATTACATGCAAAGGTTTTGTTGCATGTGAACAATTTTAACCTGTGATACTTGGTTTCATATGGGTTTGTCCCATAATATTTTATGCATGTGCATTGAATTTTGTGTGATAAATTATGAATATGAAATGTTGTTTCATATGATGCATTGAATTATGGTTTGTGGCATTGTCATGTTTTTGTGGGATGTCAACCTGAGATGCTGCCCCGATAATGTAGCCGTAATTCCCCAAGGGTGTTTGTTGGAATAACGTACAGGGGTATCTCATGCTGTGTGTTGGGATGATTACCTAGGGTTCCGTGCCAGGATGGGTGGCCAGGGAAGTTACACTAGGGTGACTGGTTGTACATATGGGATGGGATGTCAACTTATGATGTAGCACTTAAATGATAGCACTAGGGAAGCGTGTCAAGGTAAAATGTCCATTTGTGACAGAGGCTGAGAGTGGACACCACCTTTGCGACTCAACAAGCGACGGGACTGAGAGTGTACACCACCCTGTACTGGCTTAAGTGGTGGGGCTGCGAGTGGACACCACCCCAGGGCCTTTGAGTGGTAGTATTATTGCTGAGGTGGACGTGGATTCCCAGGATGGTGTTAATCATCATGTGGCCAGGATCTGTATTGACGTGATCCGGAATGCTTTTGAGTGGGAACGTAATGATGATGGAGTGATTCCTGGGTTCATGCATTGATGTTGCCCCCTCTTAAGCTAGGACTGTGTTATGCCAATGTGTCGATGTGGTTGTGGTTCCTTTAGAGAGATTGCATTTTCCCCGGTTAGGGTTAAGTGTTGTGTGAGATTCTCTTGGGCTAGGATTTGTCATAATATTTCAGTTGTTTCATGTCTTGCATACATTCATGAAAATATTTTGAACTCTCATTTAGATGGTTCATCATCTTATTTTAGACTTTGTCCCTAAAATATTCTAAGCAACGACAATGGTGCTTCTTAGCAACGACAAATCTCAAGCACTAACATACAAGATATCTGTGTTGCCTCCAATTTTGAGGACCAGTAACACAATCGAAGCCAATGATAGATCATTGATTGCTCGTTTAATTAACAAGATCAATAGCCTTAAACCAAATGAGTCACGAAACTACGCAGTGGATACAATAACATCAACACACTGTGGCCTACCACGAGGTTCATACATAGTGTTTCTACAGCAAAATAAGTATTACAATGTTACAGCAGTCCCTGGCTGGAACATAGAATGTTCCAGGGGCATAACCCAAATTAGATGATAAAACATCTAAGTGATGGCATGATATAGCTTACTGAATGCATGAATGACACACGAACATGGCATATACAGACAATGATAATATGCAACACGCCTAACTCGAGAAATTTCCCTGGCATACTCAACCTCCCTTGGAAATCCATTCCACACACTGTTGGGGTTGACCTTACCGCGACATACTTAATCCCTGGGTGTCCATCCATGTCACCCGATGACCAGGATTAACCTTGCCCTATTCTCAAGAAGATCCCATCTCGAAAACAACAACACAAAATCAACACCATCAACACCATGCTGATATGAAAACCACATACCAAGCACCGACTTTTTCATAAGTAAAATAGTTGATGCAATATTCCATATGATCAATATGCATACAATGCCACAAATACAATAGTAAAACGCCTACATGATGCACCCTAAGTTTTGGAGGGTATAACCACTCGCTGGAATTGGTCCAAACACATGCAACCCTAAGCTCGGGAGGGTATAATCACTCACCAGAACCCACTACACATACACCAAAACACTTTCAAGACAAAGGTAAGACTAGAATTGAACCACTCACCTTAATTTGGAAAAAGCCAATTTTCGCCTCGAAAAGCATGTTGTACCTCGAAAATCATGCAATCCTTCCTTCTAATAGTCAAGTAGTCTCTTGATTACCATTATGACTATAGAAATCAATATTTCTGTTTTTCCCACAATTTTCTCAATTTTCCTTATTTTTTTTCTATTTTTCCAAACCTTTCTTTCGTTCAGAAATTCATAATAAATGCCTAACACATAGTTTCTCCAAATATGTTTTACATAAATATTCCTAAAATAATTTTACAAAAATATTAAAATTAATTTCAGGAAAAACATGTGCCTCATGCGCTGGAGCTTGTGTGAGAGTGGAGTTCGCGTTTGCACACGCGCAGGCTGTCTTCTCCGACGACGGCCGGCTTCGGTGGTCTCCGATGGCCGATCTGATTACAGGGTCTTAAAGCTCTCATTGAGGTTACCTTGATGGCACCCTTGCACGTCGGAAAAACCCACCAAAAATGGCCTCAATGGCCGATTGTAGGTCGCGGCTCCGGTGAGCTTGATTTTTCGGCTAACTTGCTGAAACCCGATGAAATGTACACAAAACCCTCCCAAATTCTCCAGATTTGCTCCCCAAAACTCAAAGAACAAAATCCCTTTATCCCTAAGGTTCAATTCAAGCTAAAACACGGCCAATTTCCTTCATTTTGATTTGAAACCCTTGGCCCTTTGAACCCTATTTATACCTGATTTCCATCGAATTTTTGACTATTCATAAGCTTTCCTACACCTAAGCCTTGAATATGATCATTACAAGCCTCGAATTGAGCTAAATGGCGATGAAATGCCCTCAAATTTTTTGGTCAGATTCTGATTTTCTTTAAAAATTAATTCCCGTCAACACACCGTCAATCTCGGCCAATGGCTATGTTCAATCGATCCATCATGGCCTGGAGAGCATTCTGGTACCGCTTGGTTGTCCCGACGACAGCCACAGTAAAGTTGGCCGGTGATTTGCAGGTTTCACACCTAATTTTCATTAATTACACTTTCACCCCCTTAACTTTGATATTTCATGATTTTGCCCCTATCACTCAAACCCTAGGTTTTACACTAATACCATTAGACCCCACAAGTTTAGGATGTGTCACTACACCCTCGAAAGTCTAGAAAAATCCTTATTTTGACCACCCTCCATCAGTTTCTAGATTTTGTACTTTGGTCTGAATGCCCCTAATCGCGTAATTTTGGCCCCCATCCTTTGTGAATCTCTTGTTTTTGACAACCCATGATTCCTTGGGCATTTTTACCCTCCAAGTTCCATCTTGGTATGGTCACTTATGTCTTCGTTCATGTTTTGGAATTTACACATTGGCCCGAAACCTTGATAAATTTCATTTTGACCCCACAATTTCCAAAAATACCTTTGATATTTAAATACAGGGTATTACACAAATTCTTAACACTTAAGAATAAGATCTTCATTAGGAAATCTAGAACTCATTCATATATATAAATTGGAGAGGTATGAATGAAGATATGACCTAAAAATATGAAAACATATTTTATTATATTTGCAAGAATGACATCATTAGTCCTATAATTACAATTGCTAGATGTCATCTAAATCTGGCATTAGGGCACTAACATCAACAATAGAATCCTCTAGATGAAGGTGAGCTTCATGGTTGGCTACCCTAGAGGCAATGTCTTGTGTGTACGTTTACTTCCTCCAAAAGGAATGACGTGATTGGTTTTGCCTTTGCTCCGAGTGGAATTCCACCTAGAGCACAATGTGATTCCACTAGGGGCAAGGGCTAATTCCGCCTAAGGCACGGTCCAATTCCACCTGACGTACATCTCTAACCGGGTGGATGTTCTGCTTTTTTCTCCTCTCACTGGGTGCAACCCATCCGTTTAGCCAAACAGATGCTCCAACTCCAGTTGGAAATTAGTTCCACCTAAATGCTCCGGGTAGAAATTATTTCCACCCGAAAGACTTGAACACTAGCAAGTCAACCCATTCAACCGGGTAGATGCCCGAAGTGGAAATTTATTCCACTCGAGGGATTTGGTACAACAAAGAGTGAGCTTAAATTTCAAGCCTTTGTGGTTGTATTTTCAATCGAGTAAAAGACCCTAGTAATTGAGTTTAAGATAGTTTGCATAGTGTCAAGTTTCTGTACCTTAACAATAATCGACTAGGAGCTATGCTCAATCTAGTTTTGGGTTTTTCTTTGTCAAGCAATCCTATGTCTCAGTCGAGTAGATTATGCTAAATAGAGAGTGGTTCTCTATATCCATTTTAGTAATCAACTAATAGATATATTTCACTCAAGTGTTTGCTTGGTTTAATCAAAACTTTCAAATATGTTCCATCTGAAGTTAAAAGTATTAAATAACAATGATATACCTTTATTTGAGTTAGAACATGGCTTGAATCAAGCATCAAATGTGTCTAGATGAGTATCTAAGTTAAAATTGTAGTTGGTTGTGATAATAGCTCTATAATCGAATATTCAATGTCCCACTCAAGTGAGAATCTTTGAACAAAGTGTTATTCTTTGTATTTGGAAAAGTAATCGAGAAGAAGGAATGCATAATCGAGTGGTGCATGCTATACTTGAGTATCAAAAAACATGCAAGTGAGTGTTGTTTTTTTGCAGTCAAGTGAGAAAAGGGCCGACTTAAGTAGATTTGAGTTAACAAAAATTAGGACTCTATTTTTGAAAAAGTAATAAAGTATAATGAATCTCCACTTGAGGTGATTATGGAACCATTTGAGTATTTAAAGTCTCCACTCGAGTACTAGTGTACTAAAATAAAAAATTATGACTATTAAACTAGCCATTACAAACAATCGAAAAACACATAGTTTGGATTATAACCATTGCAAAAAGGCATTCTAGACATTCTTTTAGCATAATTTATATATATAACCATTGGGATCAAAGGAATAGAAAATATTTTACAAATATTACAGGTTTTACCCAATGGACAAAAAGGCTAACAGTTATAAAAAGAAAAAGAAAAACTATAAAAGGCAGATGGAATTCAAGAAGAATGTTGCTAATGCTAAACTAAATTTTTCACTATTAATCTCAAAGAGTTCAAAGAGCTGCTATCATATACGTCTTTCATAGTGTGTGAAAAATAAAGAGAGTGATCCTTATTTTCCTACTCTTTAAATCCCTATATTTGAGAAAAGCCCATTTATGTTGGGAGCTTTATTGCTAGCTTCTCTTGTATTCTTAACACCTTTATCTCTTGTAAGCTATAGAGGTTAGGCCTTATCTTAGAAAAGGCAATGGTTTCGGTTGATCCTTAAAAAACCATGTATTATAGTTACACTTGTATTAAGGTAGTTGTTAGGCCTTACTAAGTAAGTTGATCAAAATCCCTAGTGAAGAGCCAAAATAGTGGATGTAGGTCAAGTTGAGCCAAACCACTATAAATTGTATGTGTTACTTTATTTTCTTTTAATTTCATTTAAACATCTTCAACAATCACTTGCAGCATATATTTCAACGCTGCTATTTTTAGTAAGTTTGATCACTTGAATATTCATTTGCATTGAGTTCACATACTTTGTTTTCTATCAATCTTATATTTAGAGAATCAGTTTTCAAAAGCTTAAAAAGCCCAAATAATTTTTGCATAAAGCTTTTCTAAAACAAAAATGTTTAAAACGTCCAAGTCACCCATTTGGGTGTATATATGTTTTCACAAATGTTAATCCTATTAAAATTTATGTCTTTCAAGTATTAAATAGGTAATGGAGAAAGTTCATTAAAATTTTACATTTAAATTCTCATCACTAAAACATGTTCAAAATCAAACTCAACAAATACTTAACGCTGTGAAAGTGTCTTCATGAAGCTAACTACCCTCTTTATATACTTCTTCAAAGAAATATCATTATTAAAGCCTCTTTTTCCATCAATTTGAAATCCAAAAAATAATTTAACCTTTGTAGAAAAGGATCACAACCAATATTTGTAGGGTTATTTATATATAGGTCAAACTATTTATTTATTTGCAATAAGATATATATATATATATATATATTGCAAAGATGGCTTTGCAGATACGACAACAATTGGAATATTATCAAGAAATGAAAAAGTGTTGATAAACCTGTGAACCAATCACACAGCCATAGGACCAAGACTAAGAGAAGTACCAAGATCGAATATGAAACAAAAAATAAAGAACATCCACAACACACAAAAGAACAAGAGTTATACGTGTTTGGATCAAAAGATCCTACTCACGACAGGGGTTTCACCCCTAGTCAATTTACTATATAATGTATGATATATTTACATGGGATTTACAGTGATTATACAAGCCCATCTGAAATCAACAACGAGATCAAGAAGATAATAAGATAATACAAACTGAGAATACAACGCTAAACCAAACCAACAATTACAGTACTCTCACAACCAATCTTCTAAACATCTCTCACACTCAAATCCCATGAGTTAACAATGAAAGATACATACCAGATTTTAGATTGCTTCAGATAGATAATCCAATTCTTCTACTTGTGCACTATTCTTCCTTTTTTTTTTTTTTCACGATTAGGGCTTCTATTCGAACCTTCTCTTGCATGATTTCAATCTTCTCGCGTGTCTGGCAAATGCTCCCAATTCCTCTCTATATATATGTGGGCCAAGGGGCATGGTTGGGATTAATACAAAAGAACAATAAAGCAAACTTGGGCCTGGGATTTTAACACCAATGGCCCAACCCAATATATATATTTATTTATTTAACTAACCCAATACATTTTGAGTCACATATCAACAAATTCCACCTTGACTCAGGAATGGATTAAATAGTGGACTTGACTAGAGACCCTTGTAACTCTCTCAGCTACAATGGGAGCACATTGAGCAACGACAAAACTTGCTCAAACTTTTGACTCGAGACAGATTCAACTAATACATGCGTCACTATGGGCAATAGGAACCTCTATCAAGACTTCTATGATCAAGGCATCAAGGTTAATACTAGGACTTTCATTAAACAAGAAATTTCCTAAGGTTCCACCTTAAAACTTACACATTTCCACCTCAAACTTCTACATTATCAGTTTGTTCATGTTTTGTTTAATTCTATGAGATTAGGCACACATCAATTTCTAGGCCTACATCAGATTTAAAACTTAATCCTCTTTCCTGTTTAATATTCAAAGATTTTCCACTCCTTAAACTTCTCAACAGATTCACTTTTACACCTAAGGAAGAATATCCAAAATCTCTCCAGAATATTTACCAACAAAGAAAGAAAAAATATCAGGCCCTAGAAAGAAAACAGAGGACTTGGGGAGACCCCCACAACCAGAGAAAGTAACATGCCAACAATGGGATTTACCCATACCACATGCATCCATGGGATCCACCCATAACACAAGGCATCTATTGGGATTTACCCAACCCACATGATTCAGAAAAACTAGTTTACTTAACCTATCCAAATCCAACATGCCTAACTCGCTTAACTCTTACAAAACGATTACAACGATTTAAACAAGATCACAACTCTTACAGTATCGCAAAATAAGAAGAACTAAAATAGAGTACACAATGCTCCAAAACCTGAGCAATCTACTAGCACTCATCGTCTCTTCTTAAACAATCTCTCATGCCCAAACGACTTTACCCAGAGATTAGCGATACAAAGATAAGGATCTTACTGATCAAAAACAAAGAGACAACCACTTACTCATGTTCTCCACATCAAATGATAGTAATTGATCATCTCTCCTCCTCTAACTCACAGTGATTCACACAAACAAAGGGGAAAAATAGGGAGAAACAACATGCATTCAAGGGGTTTCTATCAATCGGCCAAATCGCTTCACCTTTCTCTTTTACATCCCTATTAACCCTATGTGCCATGATCTCTCATGCCTAGACTTAACCATAAAAAATGACTCTAGTTTAGACCATACCTTAGAGCCTGTTTCTTCTTCATTTACCTATCGGAGTACATTACCTGAGAGGTTCAGAATGAGAAGGCTGTAAGCCAATTCATTCATGTCCTGCTCTTCTTGAGTGGGCAACTTACCTTTCTTTTCCACCTTTTGTTCTATCAAGGCCTTTGCGCACCAGTGTTAGACCAAAACAGCTTTCATCTTCTTCTGATCCAGTGGATCTTGCAAAGAAAACAAAGAGAAAAAACAACAGCAACACAGAATCCAAATCGAAAAGAACTTGAACAAGAATGACATAAGATGAACAGTGTATACAGAACACAAACAAAACAGAAAATATCAAGGTAAACCGAACAACTAAGACAAAATCAATAATAACAGTAACACAAGAATACAATACAAGGACCAAATTGCAACACTTCCAAATACACGAAGCAATAAGACACAATCAATCTCTCACAAGACCAAGTGCTTCACACTTACTACAGGGAATACTAGTACTTCAATCCCAAATGATTCTTGCAATTAATCCATAAAAAACATGCAACCGAAAATCAAAACCAAGAAACTACAGTCAGCATAAGAAGATAATATCAAAAACATTCAATATATCTCACCGGACAGGAAGAAATTAGGGAAAAGAAATCAAGAAATCAAAGGATACTACACTTACAAAGTCGAAGGCTGATTGGGACCTCCGATCTTCCTCGTCCTTTCAGATCTTATCGATCGCCGTTAAGATTGAGTTCTCGGATCTGATTGCCGAAAGATCTGGTTCGCCCTCGAATGGGTAGACATCGTACTTACCAAGTCAGAATCAGTCGCGACTGACGATCTTCCCCGAACGTCGTGGCCTTCTGTTCTTCTGATCCCCTTCGATCTGCTTTCACATGTTCTTGACCGTTCTTGACTCTCCGATCCTGGCTCCTTTGATCTCAAAGCCAACTGTAACACTCGGAGTAATCGGTGTTAAGAGAATGAGAATGGAAGTGAGAAAGCTCCAAAAATGCCCTTGGTAATGTGAAAGATTTTGAGAATGAGGGTGCCCTATGAGAGAGGAGTATTTTGGTAATTTGGATAGTAAAATCCAATAAAAGGGTATTTTGATAAATCGACAATAATTCCTATGTGGAATTAGGTGAATAAGTGAATAAAATCCCAAATTGATATTTATTTGGAGATATGGGATTAATAATTCATGAAATGAGAATTTTGGTAATTTGGAGTGATTCCATAAAAAAATTTAATTTTTGAAATAGGGAAAATGGTAGATATTAAATTATTTGAGGAGAATAATTATATTTTCCCTAAGTTGGTGAATTAATGTGGTAATGCCACATGGAGAAATGAGATTAAACTTGGAAGCCAATGTTAGTGTCTTGTTGTGACACTTGGCATTTTGTGGTTCAAGTATAATTGGGTGAATTAATTAAATGCAAAAGAAATGTTAAATAGTCTTTCAAGCATTTAATGAGAGGCATGATTATACGGATTAAAGAAAATCCAAAGGAAAATGGTAAATGGTCACCGTTAATGCCTTGGAAAATATGGAGATTTTATTAAATGAAAAAGAAATTAATTATGTCACTCAAGTGTGATGGTTATGAAAATAGTCCCATTAATTTAAATGGGAAAGAATTGAGAAATTGAGAGATGGTGGCTAGGGACACATGGCATGATCTTGTGAATCAAGAATGGGCATTTAAAAGAAATTTAAATTGGTGAATAAATGGTCTTTCAAGTGTTAAATGCAAGCCATGATGTTGTTGCCTAAAAAGAAAATGCAAAAGAAATGGAAATTAGTCACTCATTTATGAGTGAAAATGGGAGGATTTATTTAAATGAGAAATAAATGGAAATTTCAAGAATCCAAGGGATGAGATGAATTCTTGAGAAAGAGAATTAATCCAAGGGTGGAGATTTAAAGAGAGTGAATGGCATGGATTGCCAACATATTTAAGAGTGTGTTTTCTCCAAGAGAGAAATCTTGTTCATTTGAAATGGAGGGTTGAGATTTAGTTTTCCCCTAAGCACATGGATTGTGCTTTTTGTGAGTGGCTAGGATGCATTCTTGAAATATGGGGGAACTGGTATAAAATGGCAAGAAGGGAAGTCTTGGTTTCCTTTGGCCATTTGGAGAATGAAATGAAGAAGGAAGAAAAGAAAGGGAGATAAGAAAGTCTCCCATGGAAGAAAAATTGAAGAAGAAGAGAATAAATCAAGGTAAGTATATTTCTTCTTCTCTTTAATTAGTGTTCTAGTATGCAAAGGAAATAAATTTCTTTTGGAATGCCATTTTAGATGGGAGGAAATGAAAATGGAAGCTCTCTTGAAATGGAGATTTAATATTCAAGAATGAGATAAGGGATAGCCCCAAGTGGTGGAGGCCTTGCATTGCATTGTAAGTAGGTTGCATAAATCTTTATGTATCTCTTTGCATGCTTTACTTGTACATGAGACCTATGGCCATGGGGGTGGGAAAGAAATGGTAGGTTGATGCCTCAAACCATGTTAGGTTGTGAGGATGGAATGACCTAACCATACTTGCATGCATTTGTCATTACATAGACTTGTTATGCTTTTATTTACCCTGCATATGCACCCTTACTGAGCTTTTGAGCTCATGAGGTTTTATCCTCCCCTTGTAGGTTATTCTTATGATAAAGAAGAAAAGGGAAAGTGCAAGCTTGTGGTTGGAAGCTCTTGGTGTATTTTTCCTTTGTTTGATGTAATTTATGGCTTAAAGAAGCCTAGATTTGTGGTATTTAATTTGTGGCATTATGGCTTAGGGAAGCCTATTTGTTGTTGTTAATCATGTGTGGTATTTATATATGAATGTTGTTATGTGAGCAACAATAAGATGTGTAAGGCTCATGTGTGAAATGGAAGCAAATTTTGGTGTATGTTGTGTAATATTCAAGAGGTGGTTTAAGCCTTAATTATGGAGAATTAAAGGCAAATTTGAAGGAAGGTGAGGTATTTTATTTATTTTTAATTTTTGGTAATTTTGGGTTAGAAGGCCCAAGGAGAAAGGAGAATAAAAAAAAAAAATTCTGGAAGCAGGCAGCAGCTTGCGCGCGGGAAAGGCTGCATGGGCTGCCGCGGCCGCGCGCAGCATGCTTGGCCAACGCCCAGCAGGGCCCCGAGCGTGCCATGGGGCCCCGCCGCCCAATTTTTTTAAAAATTTGGATTTTTGGGGGGATATTGGGTCATTTATTAATTGATTTTGGGCCCCGGATGAATTTTCAAAATAAAGGGATATTTCGGCCAACGCCCAGCAGGGCCCCGGGCGTGCCATGAGGCCCCGCCGCCCAATTTTTTTAAAAATTTGGATTTTGGGGGGGATATTGGGTCATTTATTAATTGATTTTGGGCCCCGGATGAATTTTCAAAATAAAGGGATATTTCGGGCATTTTTGGGAATAATGCCGAAATTTTGAAAAATTGAAAATGATGAGTTTTTCCTCCAAAATGGGTAATAAATCAATGGATTGATTTAAATGGTGATTTTATGGATCCTAGTAAAAATTCTTGAATGGGAAAAGATTAAATATAATTGAGAAAATGGCGATTGGGCATCTGAATGAGATTTTCTTTATAGCCAATGCGGTGTGGCTAAAGCCCAATTTTGCT